>NC_052151.1:135104694-135404694 GCF_902713615.1 Scyliorhinus canicula | reverse complement strand
GTTATTCCTGTGAAGGTTTAACTCCTGAGTTTAATTCTGAAAGCATTCTCTATCTAGCTCAGCCTGTGAAGGTTTAATGTCTGTTTTAAACACTGCAAGCATTCTCTCCAGCCAGGCCTGTGCAAGTTTAAGCCTCCGTGAGAAAGACTGGGAAAAGCCCAAGCTGATATTTCTCCTGTGAATCCAAAAAGGGTCCTGAAGTCCAGGCCCTTTTCTCTCTATACCATAGCCAGAAACCCTACACAAAGACCAGACAAGCAGTTGAAAGGCAGAGTAGACGGTAAACCTGCTGTAATCTCTAAGGTAGAGAAGTCTAATACTATCTCAGTGAGACTGAGAATCAATCTGGTAGAGTCCTGTGCAAATGAAGGTGACTCGCCAGAGGAATTCCTGTAGCCCGTGAGGTCTAATATAAGGCAGATTCTACAAGATCCAAACTACTGGATGGTTTTCCATACCTCGCATTCTGAGATGATCACCACCTACAAAGATCGCTACCTCAACAGCGAAGAATGTCATTTCTTGTCCAGTTTGATCCCTGTTATTTTGTACCTTTCCTATCCCCTCCACCGTGTGTCTGTCTCATGTGTGCCTGGGTGGAGGGTGGAATGCGTTTTGGGAAATAGTCAGATTAGTAGACCATTGTTCTATTATTTCCATTACCTGTTTATCCCTTCTATTATTATAAATAAACCATTATTAAAAAATGTTTTACTTACAAATCTGGGCTGGGATTCTCCCCTACCCGGTGGGGCGGGGGGTCCCGGAGTGGCGGCAACCACTCCGGCGTCGGGCCTCCCCAAAGGTGCGGAATTCTCCTCACCTTTGGGGGCCAGGCACATGCCGGAATGGTTGGCGCACGCCGACTGGCAGCAAAACCGGCGGCAATGGCCTTTGATGCCTGCCGGCCACGTCGGGGCTGGCCGAAAGGCGTTTGCCAGTTCGCGCATGCGCCGGTGCGTCAGCTGCCGCTGACGTCACCACCTGCGCATGCGCGGTAGAGGGGTTCTCTTCCGCCTCCGCCATGGTGGAGGCCGTGGCGGCGGCAGAAGAAAAAGAGTGCCCCCACGGCACTGGCCCGCCCGCTGATCGGTGGGCCCCGATCGCCCCCCCCCCAAGACCCCGGGGGCCCGCTCGCGCCGCCAATACCGCAACCACCAGAGGTGGTTGAAACCACGGCGGCGGGAGAGGCCTCTCAGCGTTGGGACTTCGGCCCATTGCGGGCCGAAGAATTGCTGCGGAGGGCACGCCGATCGGCGCGGCACGATTCCCGCCCCCGCCAATTCCCGGGTGGCGGAGAATTCCGGCCACGGTGGGGGCGGGATTTTCATCGGTCCCGGGCGATTCTCTGACCCTGTGGGGGTCGGAAAATTTTGCCCCTGGTATCTGTAAGTCATTGGTGTCAAAGGGTCAAAGATCTCAAGAAAAGATATGAATTATTGGTTAATTCACTTATGTTGGGCCTACGGTGTTGCAATAGACTGCACACTAGCCCAGGGTGTCGCAATCCTGCACCAACCCTCTGAAAGAGCACTCTACTTAGGCCCACTGCTGAGCCCTATCCCTATAACCCCACCTCACCTGCATATCTTTTGACACTAAGGGGCAATTTAGCATGGCCAATCTACCTAACCTGCACATCTTTAGTCTATGGGCAGAAACGGGAGCACTCGGAGGAAACCCATGTAGACACGGTGAGAAAGTGCAAAATCCACGCAGACTGTCACCCAAGGCTGGAATTGAACCTGTCCCTGATGCTGAGAGGCAGCAGTGCTAATCACATATATATATATATTACATATATATCTCCAAACAAGCAAAACCCATCATAGGTGAAAACCCATTTTTAAATACAGTTAGAAAACACACAAATACTTACTGTATAAAGATGTTTTAGAGAGAAATCTTTGAGGAAACAGCCTGCAGATTCTTGCCTGTGCCAAACCATAGCTTTCTGCAGAAGCTGCTGGTCTGTTCACAGTCAAATCAAAACTAACTCACACAAACTTGACTGCTTCAGCCCCTGGCTCATCCCATTCTTATGACATTATTCTAATCCCACTAAAATGCCATGACGCGATTATTTAAGTTTAAACACAATGGGATTGATTCAGCGACGGGTGAATTGCCCGAGAGCCACAAATCGGGCTTTGCATCTGCCACTGGGATAATTGCAGGTCACCCAACTCGCTCTGCCCAGCACAATCTTGATCTCGCCCTTGCTGAGCAAAATGGCAACATTTAAATACCCGGATGCCAGATTTACCCTGCACCCAGGAATCAGCGGCTATGCCTGGGCGACTTTGCCAGGGTGCCGTTTCATACTGGTCCACACAAAGGTGAACAAGGCGAGATGGCACCTCAGGGGGTCTCACAGGCCATTTGAGGTGGAGGATCAACACCACTCATATGAAAACGATATCTATCCTCATAATCACTGTCCTCAAAATACTCTGATCTCTCCCAATGCCTAATGATCAGCAGTAGTGAGCCTTGTTGTGCTCCAGTAACTTCTGATCTCATAAAGCAAAATGCAAGAAGAACTTAATATAATTTTTATAAAGTTTCAATTTTATTTCCTTAAGTTTTCCAACTTTTGGAGCATACTGGACTCATCGCTTCTCAGGCTAATTCATATCCTGGTGAAACTTGAACTTCAATAGAGAGCTGTCAAGGTCCTCTAGTTGAAAGAGGACAGCTGGGGTTGAGTCTTTGCAAATGGGGAGGGGCAACCACACACAAATTACATCTGTACAAGTGACAACACTTGGTATAAGCACCAATGTCTGGGACAGTCCTGGCTGTAAATTTTTCAGGCTTAGTGTTTTCCAATATTTTACCTTCTGTCAGCTTAGTGTTGCACTGAAGGGGCTCAGAATTGTGCTCCACAAATACTAAGCATACAGTCCACAAATTCCATGGCCTCCTGCTGTTTGAAACTCAAATTGAGCTCTAAGCACCAGGCTGCAATGAGTGCTGTGAATGCCTGCCTCGCAGTTTCCTCAAATGTATTAACTCTGAAGGTTAACATTGCTTCTAAACAGCTGTTGCATGAGTGGAAGCTTCCCCATGAGAGAGTTCCACTACATGAAAGCTATCACAGCAGATGCCACTGCTGATGCTATTTGCTCAGTGGAAAACTATGGCGCATCCAATTTCTCAGTCAAATTTCTCAAGTTTCCAATGCTAGAGCTGCTCAGAAGACTTTTAAATCTGATTGAGAGGATCAATCAGCAAGCCATCAAGAATTTAACTGACTTGTTACTCGATCCCCTCTCCTCCAACAGCCTCCATTTTAAATAAAATCACCTGAGGTTTGCATCTTGTAGGGTATCATAATGTATGGGGTTTTATTATTGGCATGGTAATCCAGAGGGCTGGAGCTGAATATTACACAGGGGGGCTGGCAGCTCACCCCCACCCAGGAAGCAAAGTTGGTGTGGAGCCGAACCCACCGTTCCACCGCCGGGCTGCTCCATAACCATAACGAGCAGTGAGTGGGCTAAACAGGGGCCAAGGGGACTTCCTCCAATCACAGGGGAGGAAGACCCACCTTTGGGAACTGCTGATCAATCCAATTGGTCAGTTTGAAGATCTGAATTCAATTTTGAGAAGCTGGAAATGACAAAAGAGCTGACGTTGATCTGCCCAATTATCATAAAAAATCATTCTAGCCTGTGTGTGATTCCAGTCCCACATCAGTGTGATTGCTTTTTAACAGTTCCCTAGAATGGCCAGTGAGCAACGTGGAACTATCAAACCAATTCCAATGGTTTATGAAGAATGCTCAAGATCCTTACTAACAGTGACCATATCTCAAGAATTTCCTCATAACTCTTCCCCTTTGGATGACGCACAGAGCTACTCATCCTTCCCCATTATTTGTACATCTACCTTACCAGTGTTTTGGGACACTATGATCTGTTATGCATCCATTAATTTATTATTTGTGTCACATTCAGTGGGAGCATCTTTGGTGCGCAATGTATTTGAGGATATTGATGGAAGTTATGGCGAATACATATATTCCTCTGTGTCTCTCGAGGCAGTGGATTCCTTCTTCTCTTGAAACAGGCACATGGCATTTCAAAGAATATTTCAGAATAGATATGTATGTAACTGGAGCATTGTTACTGCATTTATTATACTGTCAGGTTTAGGTCTGCCAGAATAAATGTTAAATAAAAATATATAAGTAGCATTTGCTTATTATTCCAATTTACACCAAATCCCAATACTCATTATTCATAATTCTGTGCAATATTCACTTTTCAGAGGCGCACTTGCACTAACTGAAACACAACTTGATTTATGCACACAGTCAGGTTTTACTCATGAATAACATCTAGGGCACTATTCTCTGGAAAGTTTATTTTAAAATGAATAATCCTTATTGTCACAAATATGCTTACATTAACACTACAATGAAGTTACTGTGAAAATCCCCTAGTCGCCACATTCCGGCATCTGTTCAGGTAGAGGGAGAATTCAGAATGTCCAATTTACCTAACAGAACGTCTTTCGGGACTTGTGGGAGGAAACCGGAGCACCCGGAGGAAACCAACACAGACACGGGGAGAACGTGCAGACTCCGCACAGACAGTGACCCAAGCCGGGAATCGAACCTGGGACCCTGGCACTGTGAAGCAACAGTGCTAACCACCGTGCCGCCGGTGTAAATGTGGCAGTGAGCAGGAATTGCAGCGGGTTTCCTGGCGCTCGGCCCAGCGAGGCCGGCAACGCTATTGAACGTTAATTGGTCCACCTCTGGAGGCCCCATTGGCTTCTTGCTGCAAATGGACAGCTCACCAGCTGATTCGCCAGGACCGTGCTCACCAGCCCCCCACTAACAAGGTTGCTCAGCCAGCCCCAGCCAGCTCGCAACAATGGTGCCAAGGAGTCCAGTCCCAAGGATTGGGGATGTAGACCTGGGCAGGCTCCTCGACACAGTGAAAACCAGGAGAGATGCCCTGTTCCACGAGGGTGACGGAGGGTCAGCCACAGGTCAGCCTGGGACAAGGTGTGAGGTCCGGGCGTGTGATCAGGAAGACTTGCCTCCAGTGATTGAAAAAGATCAATGACCTATACCGGGCAGCACGAGTGAATGGACATCAACGCCCCCCCCACCGGCCCACCTCCCTCGAGACCTTTCCGCCCCCATGCGAACATCCATTCCCCCCAACTCTCCATGTAACCCCCAACTCTCCCCTCACCCCCCCCCCCCCCCTTCAACCCCCTTTACCCTTCACTTACATGCCCCTTCTCACTAGTATGAACTACACGTGATGCCCTGTCAGTGTCTCCTCAGGAAAAGCTTCCCCACAATCGCCGGGAGAGAGCCCAGACTGGTGGTGGGGTGCTGGACTTAAGAATCCTCACCTCCTCGAGGATTCTGTAGGTGACTGGCCCTGTAGGTGACTGGAGTGGCCGGGTACAGAGAGGAGGCTGGCGGACACGACAGAGGTGAGGAATCACCCAGAGGACCTATCAAACGTGAGTTGTTATTGCCTTAGTGACCCACCCATTCCTCCCACTGATCACATGTTCTTCAGTTGATGGCACTGGCCCATCCGGGGTGGCCCCTCTCCAGCCTCCCTTGAGGGCACCTCGGAGGAGAGCTCCAAGGTAGACACAATCCAGGCTGCACAGCTATCATCCCCACCCTCCACCAGGGCAGATACATGCACCTTAGTGGGGCATGTTTGTGGTCAGGCTTCTGGGGTATATTCTCGTGAGCACCACACAGCAGTTGATACACATCAGGTGGAGGCAGGAACTCCCAGGTGAGACAGCAGTCGGAGGTCTGCTGGATCCCAGGACCCAGCTGGGTCCGAGCCTGACGCTGAGCTTATGGAAGATGTATTCCCGGAGCTAATGGAGATGATAGAGAACGGTCAGGACATTCAGATGGAGATGTCAATGACACTCCAGCAGACCCTTTACCGAGATGTTGCCAGCAATGCATGGCACCGAGGCCAACACCACTGGGATACTGATCGCAGTGGAGAGCCTGGTGCATGACATTGGTACCAGTAGTGAGAGTATCCAACGCATGCACAGTTGGTTACAGCAATGGCTGAGGGTCTCGACAATGTTGGCCTCGCTGGGGGTGTGAGTCAGTACCAGGCTGACCTTTGTAGCGATTTAAAATGGCCACCTGCAAAGGACCATGGGAATTGTGGTCAATTTGGGACACAGACAGGTACACAGCCTCTGTGTATTGTGCAAAGAAACAAGACTTGGCTGAAACTTGCATCTATTGAGAACCATTTTCCCCAAGACAATAGCATTTGCATTAAGGACCATTAATGATAGCAGACTAACCGGTGCCACCCCCCCCCCCCCCCCCCCCCCACCTCCCCTTATTTGGAAAGGCCTATGTGCATGGGACAATGATAGCTAGGACCCGCCTAGCCATCGAGGTATCCACCTCCTAATTGGATAAGATCGATGAGGGTGATCAAAACCCTATCGATCCATTGGACCTGGAGTAAGGAACTCCCAAAAGGGCGCAAAAGAGACGAAGGATAAAAAGCCCTGCGCACTAACGATCGCTCTCTTTTGGACCGGCCTGTGTACGACCAATTGCAGCATATCAACCAGCCAGGTTCAAGGACCCGCGATCGCTACGTGAAGGACGAGCCCAGCCGAGACGAACCTGAAGACTTCCAACCGACCACGTGGACCCGGATAAAGACCTTATCTCGCACAGTGCTGGTCACTCTAAGTTAAGTAAAGGTCATCTGAGCTGTTAGGTGTAGTTTAGTCCGGAGCCACGTGAATTATTGCATAGAGATACAAGTCTATTGTTATCAATAAACTGTGTTTTTGAGCTAACATACTGGTTGTGTGGTTATTTGGTCAATATAAGAAACAACTTGTGGTTCACATAGAAATATAAAAAGTCAACACCTTGATGAGGTTCTGTGGGACATGTCCCGCTCTCAAATGAGATTGGTTGAGGCACTGCTTGCTTGTCCCAGTCGCAGGTGGGCATTGCCGAGATATTGCAGAGCATGTCCCAGTCACTGAGGATCCATCGGTAGAGTGGGGAATTGTTAAACACAATAAACACTCTTGTACACAACCAGTATGACATCTCTGTCACTTTCTTCTGCAATGCGGGTCGACTTCCGAATCCTTGGCCATCTCTCCAGGCAGCCCTCCTCCCCCGCCACAGCACGTGCAGGTGACGGGTGTGAGCGAGCACTCAGCAGACAGGCAGGCGTCAGACTATGGCATCGATTGAGGAGCACCAGCGCTCATGATGCTGACGCTGAGCCTATCGAAGAGCTATTCCCGGAGCTGATGGAGACGATAGAGAACAGGTTATCATGATCCCACTGCCCTTGACAGTGACCTATTGCCAGTGCCGATACAGTCCCAGCACCCTGGAGTGATATGACACATACCCTGGGAGGGTGGGAGATGGGGGGTTGGTACGTTAGCGATGACAGACCAAGCCACATCCTAAGTGAAACAGGCCACTATGAGGGTCTCCCTCCGGGCTTGCTGGACCCTCGCCGCTGCCACCTGTCCTGCAGCCTCCAGCTGGTCCTCCGGTTCCTCCCTGGGCCGGTCCTCCAACCCCTGCTGGTCCAGCCCCGCCTAATCATCCTCATCCTTGTCCTCCTTGTTCACCTCCTCCTCGGAGGTGGGCACATTTTCCTCATCGCCAACCTCTATAATCATCGTCCCGCTGCTGTGCGACGTGGTGGAGGACACAGCAGACCACCAGAAAGCGGCTGACTCTCCGGGCGTTGTACTGGAGAGCACCACCGGAAAGGTCAAGGCATCACAACCGCATTTTCAGCAGTCCGATACACCGCACAATCACAGTCCGGGTGGCTGCATGGACCTCGCTGTACGGGATCGCCACTTCAGTCACCGGCCTCCATACTAGCCAGATCATTAGCCAGGTCCTCCATGGTTACCCCTTATCCCCTAAGCCGCCCATCCTGGGGTGGCCCTCAAAGAGGCCAGGGATGACCAACTCCCCCAGAATGTAGCTGTTGTGGACGCTCCCAGGAAGCTTGCACACACATGCATTATCTTCATCTGGTGGTCGCACACAAGCAGGATGTTGAGGGAGTGGAACCCCTTTTTCTTAACATAGAACACTCCCAGAGGTACCAGTGAGCACAGGATGACTTGCGTGCCATCTGGACCTGGGCATCCCAGCAATAGCAAAGAAACCTGCGGTCCGGACATCTTGCTGTGCTTGGTCCATGTCAAAGATGATGTAGTTTTCCACCTGGGCAAACAGAGCATCCGCACCTGTCGGATGTACCTGTGGGTTGTGCCTGCAAGGTGCCAGATAGGACCCCACTCAAGCCCTGGAATGATCCCGAGGCGTAAATGTTCAGGGCTGCAGTGACCTTGACGGCCACCAGGAGTGGGTGTCCTCCTCCTTCATGTGATGCCAAGTGGGTGAGGACATGGCACAGATGCCGCACCATCTCCTTGTTGAAGCGGGCCTCCTGCGGCACACACGGCCAGTCATCTGTTCAAATGACCAGCGATGCCTGTACCCCATGGGCCACCGCGGGTCTCCTCCTCTGGGTCCCTCCTTGGTCTGATGGGCTGTCGGGTCCTCAGTGTGTGGGGCGGGGTCCAGCACATGGGCCGCCCTCTCTAGCATCTGCTTATGCTGCTGCCGCCGGCTCCGGTGTCTGGCCACCCGGCCTAGCAGGAGCACCACTAGGGCAACTTCCGTGTCCAATATCCCTGCCATAGCATTCAATATCTGTAAGGAATTGAGAGAGGGTGTTAGACTGACAAACAACAGTGGATCTCACTCCGGGGCCCTTCATTGATTTCCCCCCGCCCCCTTCCTCCACCCGGAACGCCCTACCCATGCACTCCTGGCCGTAGCAGGCCCCCCGCACCAGACACCAGTCCCTGTACCCCTGACACCCGCACATAACATCAGCTGGACCGGGCACTGGTCCCCTCCCCGTGGCACGCACCCACCCTTTGGCCATGGACATGTCCCCGGAGCTGTGTCCCATCCGCTAGGTGTTTGGATGTTAGCTGCTGCATACATGGTGTTGCCTTCTGCAATGTTCAGGCACAGTTTCCAGGCATCACGGTCATATTGGGGTGCTAGGCAATGACCCCCACATGTTACATTGCCCGCCCAACCATGGGAATGCACTTGGGTTGCCTGACGTGCTCAGTTAACCATGATTGCCAATTCCCGATTAGCAATAGCCTTCAGCTTCACGGCCAAAGGCCTCGGCAGTCGATAGGGGTTATGGGTGGTCAGTGGGGGAGACGGGCAGGGACAAGGGTTGCCCCAGAATGGATACACATGGTCCAGTGGTTGGTATTTTGGTGAAGCGTGCGGTTGCCCTTCGGTTGCCCGCCCCCAGCCTCCCATGGCAGCCCATCCCCACAGAGTGTCCCCCTCACCCAGCCAAGGGCCCCTCAACCCACCCGCCGAGCACTGGGGCAGCAAGCCCAATGCCCCTGGGCTCTTTGCCTGTGAGCAAAGATGGCTACTCACCTCCTTGGCTCCCCACAGAAGCATTCCCACCAGGTTCACGTTTTTCAAAGGAGCACTTGCTGGGATGGCGATGAATGACGGGAGGCCATTGGATAAGGGGTGGCTCCCATTCATTATATGGAAATTGGGCTTAAGTGGTGGTAATTGGTTTCTCGCCATATGGCTTCCTCTGATCAGCATTTATCGCAAAATCACCGCAAAAAAACATGTTTAGCACTGCACCAAAAATACTGACCAAAGGATATCTTGGTAAATGGGTTGCAAAGTAACTGGATCAAATTTGCTGCCCACCATCAGCAATCGCTCCCTCCAGTCATCCTGGTTAGAAGTTCTTTCTCTTGGTCGGTACCTGCTGACTCATCCATCCAACCAGTGAAGAAGAAACACTTTTTTTTGTAAACCATTTTATTAAGGTATTTATATTTTTATAATAACAACAGTAAACAGAACAAATACAGATATAAACATAGTGCATAAACCATCTCCATTCCTAACAAATCCCACCTACCCTAAACAGAAAATAGCCTAACTCCACGCCCTACCCTCCGCCGTCTTTCTTATTGCCTCTGCTGACAGTTAGTTTTCCCTGAAGCAGTCGACAAATGGCTGCCACCTCCGGACAAACCCTAGCATTGACCGTCTTAGGGCGAACTTAATTTTCTCAAGTCTGAGAAACCCGGCCACATCACTCACCCAGATCTCTGAATTCGGGGGCTTCGAGTCCGTCCATGCTAGCAATATCTGGGCTACCAATGGGGCAAAGGCCAAGACGTCAGCCTCTCTCACCCGCTGGACTCCCGGAACTTCCGACACTCCACAAAATCGCCACCTCTGGACTTGGCACCACACTTGTTTTTAGTACTGTGGACTTGACATCTGTAAAACCCTGCCAGAATCCCCTCAGCTTCAGAATACCCAAAACATATGGATATGGTTTGTTGGCCCTTCCGCATACCTCGCACACCTGTCCTCTAACCCAAAGAACGCGCTCATCCAGGCCACCACTATGTGTGCCCGGTGTGACACCTTGAATTGTATCATTCTGAGCCTGGCACATGATGAGAATATGTTGACTCTGCTCAATGCATTTGCCTATAAACCTGCTTCTATCTCCCCTCCAGCTCATCTTCCAATTTGGACTTTACGTACTCTATCTCAGTTACCACGGACTCCATGAGTTCTTTATAGATATCCAAGACCGTCCCTTCACCCACCCCGTTCTAGAAACTACCCTGCCCTGTATCCCCCGTGGCGGTAGGAGCGGAAAGGTCAAAACCTGCCTTCGCAACAAATCCCGTGTCTGCAGATATCTAAACCTATTCCCTCTCGGCAATTCACATTTCTCCTCTAAATCCTCCAAACAAGGAAAGCTCCTGGCCAGGATTCTCTGGCCCGGCACCGCCCCGACGCCAGCTGCCCCATTCAACGCCGCCCTTTTTTTGGGCGCCCACGGGATTTCCGCCGCGCCGATCGGGGGCCGTTGACAGCAGTCGCCCCGGCAATTCTCTGGGCCCGATGGGCTGAGTGGCCAACGTGTTTGGCCCAGTCTCATCGGCATGGATCACTCACCTCCCACACGGCGGGACCTGCAAGGTGAGTGCACGGGAGCCATCCTGGAGAGGGGGGGGGGGGGGCGGCAAGCCCCCACGGTGGCATGGCCCGCGATCAGGGCCTACTGATCGGTGGGCGGGCTGGTTCCATGGGGGTCTTCTTTACTCCGCGCCGGGCCCCTGTAGAGCTCCGCCATATTGCCCTGGGCCGGTGCGGAGAAGGGAACCTCTGCGCATGCGCAGAATCACAACAGCCATTCCGCGCATGTGTGGGAATACGTCGGCTGTTCCACGCATGCGCGGACTCGCACGGGCCGTTCCCCGCTGGCTGGAGCTGCGGGGATGACTCCTGTGGCAACCTAGCCCCCTAGAAAGGTGAGAATTCCTCACTTTTGAGTGCCATTGACACCTGAGTCGTTAACGCTGGTTTTCACGCTGGCGTGGGAACGTAGCCCCATGTTTAGTGAATCCCGCACCTAGTCTATAAATAAATCTCCCAACCTCTCTATCCCTGCTCTCTGCCATCTCCAAAATCCCCCATCAAGCCTCCCCAGAACAAACTGATGATTGTTACAAATTGGAGCCCAGACCAATGCCCCCAGACTTGTGTCCTTACACGATGCTTCCTCCACTCGCTCCCACGCCAACCCCCTTCACTACTCACTTCCTAATAATGGCTATATTTGCCGCCCAGTAATAGTTGCTAAGTTCGGCAGTGCCAGCCCATCCTCCCCCCAACAACACTCCAGCAGCAATTTCTTCACTCGCGGGGTTTTACCCACCCACACAGAACCAGAATCACCTTATTTACTCATTTAAAAAAAGACCTTGATAAAGATAGGGAGACACTGGAAAACAAACAGAAATCTCGGGAGTACCATCATTTTCACGGTCTGTACCCTCCCCGCCAGTGACAGTGGTATCTCACTTTTCCCCCTATTCAATTTGTACCCCGAAAACCGGCCAAAAAGAAACAGTTTGATGATTTAATTGGAATCGATTTTTTTTTCACCATATTTAAATTATTTTTCTATAATGTCTCTGAAACACAAGTCATGTGCAATGATGGGACAACTGAACTAAAACATAGATGGAAAAAAAAAACTTGCACACCACGATGTGGAGATCCTGCTACCATCTCAATGGATGGAAAATCTTAAAGGCACCTCTGACCACTATGTCCAAATTCCTCGTGTCTTCATTGATAAATTTGTATAATCTACCAATATACCTATGTTCATAAGTGTATCCTGCCCTTTGAGGAGTTAAAGTTGATACCTCTTCGTAGTATTTAATATTATATTCAGATATAAGTAAAATATTCATGTAAGTCTCTGCTCTATGTAAAAACGAGCAGAATTCTCCTCCTTGCATCGCCGGTACTGGAGTTACTGATGGTGCCGGGGAGAAAAAGGGATCGGGGCCTGTTTCCAATATTTCGGCCACCCACTGGTGTCGGGATTGAGGTTCGCGCCTGCGCCAACGAGAGGATGTAAATAGGTCACTGAGGCCCCCCCCCCCCCCCCCCCCCCCACACCGTTTTGATGGACTGGCTAGCTCACATGCAGGGATCACCCAGGTGGAATGTGTTACTGTGGGCATGAGTCAGACGTTGTCATATGATGTGGAGCACCAGAGCTCATCGCAGAGCAGGTTGTCATCATCCTCCAGCCCATTGACCAGACCCATTGTCACTGCCACCCCAGGGCCCCCAACCCATAGCGCTGCAGGAATATATAACAGAGGGGTGTGCAAGCGGGCGGTTTGGTGGTGTGGGAGGCGAGGGGTTTGGTGGTGTGGGAGGTGTGGGTCTGGGATGTGGTGGCCTTACTCCTCGCCAGCAGCCCACCCCTCTCCACCCCATCCCTCCTAGTCAGTGAACCTGAAGGTGATCAGAGCGTCCCTTGCACGTAGGCCCTGGTGGTAACGTCATGCAGCCCTCCTGCCTTCCCGGGCCCCATCTCCTGCTCATCGTCCCCCTTCCACGCATCCTCCTCATTGGACGAGGCATGCCCTTCCTCCTCATCCTCCTCGCCCAGGAGCCAACCCCTCAACCGGGGATGTTTCCCCTCGAATATGTCAGGAATTAAGGAGTCGTGCACACTTCCTGAGTATTGGGCGCAGAGGTGCACAGACCAGCTGGATGTTCATTGAATGGTACCCCCTTCGGTTGGTGTAGAGCGGCCTGTTATCCGCAGGTGTCCATAGGGTGGCATGCATCCCATCTACCTCTCCATGGACCTGGGGCATCCCAATGGGTGCAGCGAACCCCGCTGCCCAGGCATCCTGGTGGCTCGGCCCACATGGAAATGGATGTAATGATCCGCCTGGGCATATAGGACCTCCGTGATGACGCGTATGCCCCTGTGCGCCGAGGTCTCTGCGATCCCAGACAGGTCCCCATTCGGCGACTGGAAGGACCCCGATGGGTAGATGTTCAGGGAGATCATCACCTTGACGGTCACCGGACGGGTGTTCTCTCCCATACCCCTGCGGTGCCAGATGTGCCATCAACTGGTAGATGTATTGCACTGTCTCTCTGCTCAGCCGGAGTCTCCAATGGCATGCCCACTCTGGCAGGTCCTCGAATGACAGGCAGTGCCGGTAACACGAGGTCTCAAGCGGCGCCTCCTTGACACTTCCTCCTCCTCGGCCTGTTGGGCGACCGGCCGTCCAGCCAGTGCGGCCGCCACCTGCCCTTCTGCAGCCCGGCCCTCTGCAGCCCAGCCCTCTGCAGCCCGGCCCTCTGCAGCCCAGCCCTCTACAGCCCGTCCCTCTGCAGCCCGGCCCTCTGCAGCCCGGCCCTCCGCAGCCCGGCCCTCCGCAGCCCGGCCCTCTGCAGCCCGGCCCTCTGCAGCCCGGCCCTCTGCAGCCCGGCCCTCTGCAGCCCGGCCCTCTGCAGCCCGGCCCTCTACAGCCCAGGCCTCTGCAGCCCGGCCCTCTGCAGCCCGGCCCTCTGCAGCCCGGCCCTCTGCAGCCCGGCCCTCTGCAGCCCGGCCCTCTGCAGCCCGGCCCTCTGCAGCCCGTCCCTCTGCAGCCCGTCCCTCTGCAGCCCGCCCCTCTGCAGCCCAGCCCTCTGCAGCCCAGCCCTCTGCAGCCCGGCCCTCTGCAGCCCGGCCCTCTGCAGCCCGGCCCTCTGCAGCCCAGCCCTCTGCAGCCCGGCCCTCTGCAGCCCAGCCCTCTGCAGCCCAGCCCTCTGCAGCCCGGCCCTCTGCAGCCCAGCCCTCTGCAGCCCGTCCCTCTGCAGCCCGGCCCTCTGCAGCCCGGCCCTCTGCAGCCCAGCCCTCTGCAGCCCGGCCCTCTGCAGCCCGGCCCTCTGCAGCCCGGCCCTCTGCAGGAAGACTTGCCTCCAGTGATTGAAAAAGATCAATGACCTATACCGGGCAGCACGAGTGAATGGACATCAACGCCCCCCCCCACCGGCCCACCTCCCTCGAGACCTTTCCGCCCCCATGCGAACATCCATCCCCCCCAACTCTCCATGTACCCCCCAACTCTCCCCTCCCCCCCCCCCCCCTTCAACCCCCTTTACCCTTCACTTACATGCCCCTTCTCACTAGTATGAACTACACGTGATGCCCTGTCAGTGTCTCCTCAGGAAAAGCTTCCCCACAATCGCCGGGAGAGAGCCCAGACTGGTGGTGGGGTGCTGGACTTAAGAATCCTCACCTCCTCGAGGATTCTGTAGGTGACTGGCCCTGTAGGTGCCTGGAGTGGCCGGGTACAGAGAGGAGGCTGGCGGACACGACAGAGGTGAGGAATCACCCAGAGGACCTATCAAACGTGAGTTGTTATTGCCTTAGTGACCCACCCATTCCTCCCACTGATCACATGTTCTTCAGTTGATGGCACTGGCCCATCCGGGTGGCCCCTCTCCAGCCTCCCTTGAGGGCACCTCGGAGGAGAGCTCCAAGGTAGACACAATCCAGGCGGCACAGCTATCATCCCCACCCTCCACCAGGGCAGATACATGCACCTTAGTGGGGCATGTTTGTGGTCAGGCTTCTGGGGTATATTCTCGTGAGCACCACACAGCAGTTGATACACATCAGGTGGAGGCAGGAACTCCCAGGTGAGACAGCAGTCGGAGGTCTGCTGGATCCCAGGACCCAGCTGGGTCCGAGCCTGACGCTGAGCTTATGGAAGATGTATTCCCGGAGCTAATGGAGATGATAGAGAACGGTCAGGACATTCAGATGGAGATGTCAATGACACTCCAGCAGACCCTTTACCGAGATGTTGCCAGCAATGAATGGCACCGAGGCCAACACCACTGGGATACTGACCGCAGTGGAGAGCCTGGTGCATGACATTGGTACCAGTAGTGAGAGTATCCAACGCATGCACAGTTGGTTACAGCAATGGCTGAGGGTCTCGACAATGTTGGCCTCGCTGGGGGTGTGAGTCAGTACCAGGCTGACCTTTGTAGCGATTTAAAATGGCCACCTGCAAAGGACCATGGGAATTGTGGTCAATTTGGGACACAGACAGGTACACAGCCTCTGTGTATTGTGCAAAGAAACAAGACTTGGCTGAAACTTGCATCTATTGAGAACCATTTTCCCCAAGACAATAGCATTTGCATTAAGGACCATTAATGATAGCAGACTAACCGGTGCCACCCCCCCCCCCCCCCCCACCTCCCCTTATTTGGAAAGGCCTATGTGCATGGGACAATGATAGCTAGGACCCGCCTAGCCATTGAGGTATCCACCTCCTAATTGGATAAGATCGATGAGGGTGATCAAAACCCTATCGATCCATTGGACCTGGAGTAAGGAACTCCCAAAAGGGCGCAAAAGAGACGAAGGATAAAAAGCCCTGCGCACTAACGATCGCTCTCTTTTGGACCGGCCTGTGTACGACCAATTGCAGCATATCAACCAGCCAGGTTCAAGGACCCGCGATCGCTACGTGAAGGACGAGCCCAGCCGAGACGAACCTGAAGACTTCCAACCGACCACGTGGACCCGGATAAAGACCTTATCTCGCACAGTGCTGGTCACTCTAAGTTAAGTAAAGGTCATCTGAGCTGTTAGGTGTAGTTTAGTCCGGAGCCACGTGAATTATTGCATAGAGATACAAGTCTATTGTTATCAATAAACTGTGTTTTTGAGCTAACATACTGGTTGTGTGGTTATTTGGTCAATATAAGAAACAACTTGTGGTTCACATAGAAATATAAAAAGTCAACACCTTGATGAGGTTCTGTGGGACATGTCCCGCTCTCAAATGAGATTGGTTGAGGCACTGCTTGCTTGTCCCAGTCGCAGGTGGGCATTGCCGAGATATTGCAGAGCATGTCCCAGTCACTGAGGATCCATCGGTAGAGTGGGGAATTGTTAAACACAATAAACACTCTTGTACACAACCAGTATGACATCTCTGTCACTTTCTTCTGCAATGCGGGTCGACTTCCGAATCCTTGGCCATCTCTCCAGGCAGCCCTCCTCCCCCGCCACAGCACGTGCAGGTGACGGGTGTGAGCGAGCACTCAGCAGACAGGCAGGCGTCAGACTATGGCATCGATTGAGGAGCACCAGCGCTCATGATGCTGACGCTGAGCCTATCGAAGAGCTATTCCCGGAGCTGATGGAGACGATAGAGAACAGGTTATCATGATCCCACTGCCCTTGACAGTGACCTATTGCCAGTGCCGATACAGTCCCAGCACCCTGGAGTGATATGACACATACCCTGGGAGGGTGGGAGATGGGGGGTTGGTACGTTAGCGATGACAGACCAAGCCACATCCTAAGTGAAACAGGCCACTATGAGGGTCTCCCTCCGGGCTTGCTGGACCCTCGCCGCTGCCACCTGTCCTGCAGCCTCCAGCTGGTCCTCCGGTTCCTCCCTGGGCCGGTCCTCCAACCCCTGCTGGTCCAGCCCCGCCTAATCATCCTCATCCTTGTCCTCCTTGTTCACCTCCTCCTCGGAGGTGGGCACATTTTCCTCATCGCCAACCTCTATAATCATCGTCCCGCTGCTGTGCGACGTGGTGGAGGACACAGCAGACCACCAGAAAGCGGCTGACTCTCGGGCGTTGTACTGGAGAGCACCACCGGAAAGGTCAAGGCATCACAACCGCATTTTCAGCAGTCCGATACACCGCACAATCACAGTCCGGGTGGCTGCATGGACCTCGCTGTACGGGATCGCCACTTCAGTCACCGGCCTCCATACTAGCCAGATCATTAGCCAGGTCCTCCATGGTTACCCCTTATCCCCTAAGCCGCCCATCCTGGGGTGGCCCTCAAAGAGGCCAGGGATGACCAACTCCCCCAGAATGTAGCTGTTGTGGACGCTCCCAGGAAGCTTGCACACACATGCATTATCTTCATCTGGTGGTCGCACACAAGCAGGATGTTGAGGGAGTGGAACCCCTTTTTCTTAACATAGAACACTCCCAGAGGTACCAGTGAGCACAGGATGACTTGCGTGCCATCTGGACCTGGGCATCCCAGCAATAGCAAAGAAACCTGCGGTCCGGACATCTTGCTGTGCTTGGTCCATGTCAAAGATGATGTAGTTTTCCACCTGGGCAAACAGAGCATCCGCACCTGTCGGATGTACCTGTGGGTTGTGCCTGCAAGGTGCCAGATAGGACCCCACTCAAGCCCTGGAATGATCCCGAGGCGTAAATGTTCAGGGCTGCAGTGACCTTGACGGCCACCAGGAGTGGGTGTCCTCCTCCTTCATGTGATGCCAAGTGGGTGAGGACATGGCACAGATGCCGCACCATCTCCTTGTTGAAGCGGGCCTCCTGCGGCACACACGGCCAGTCATCTGTTCAAATGACCAGCGATGCCTGTACCCCATGGGCCACCGCGGGTCTCCTCCTCTGGGTCCCTCCTTGGTCTGATGGGCTGTCGGGTCCTCAGTGTGTGGGGCGGGGTCCAGCACATGGGCCGCCCTCTCTAGCATCTGCTTATGCTGCTGCCGCCGGCTCCGGTGTCTGGCCACCCGGCCTAGCAGGAGCACCACTAGGGCAACTTCCGTGTCCAATATCCCTGCCATAGCATTCAATATCTGTAAGGAATTGAGAGAGGGTGTTAGACTGACAAACAACAGTGGATCTCACTCCGGGGCCCTTCATTGATTTCCCCCGCCCCCTTCCTCCACCCGGAACGCCCTACCCATGCACTCCTGGCCGTAGCAGGCCCCCCGCACCAGACACCAGTCCCTGTACCCCTGACACCCGCACATAACATCAGCTGGACCGGGCACTGGTCCCCTCCCCGTGGCACGCACCCACCCTTTGGCCATGGACATGTCCCCGGAGCTGTGTCCCATCCGCTAGGTGTTTGGATGTTAGCTGCTGCATACATGGTGTTGCCTTCTGCAATGTTCAGGCACAGTTTCCAGGCATCACGGTCATATTGGGGTGCTAGGCAATGACCCCCACATGTTACATTGCCCGCCCAACCATGGGAATGCACTTGGGTTGCCTGACGTGCTCAGTTAACCATGATTGCCAATTCCCGATTAGCAATAGCCTTCAGCTTCACGGCCAAAGGCCTCGGCAGTCGATAGGGGTTATGGGTGGTCAGTGGGGGAGACGGGCAGGGACAAGGGTTGCCCCAGAATGGATACACATGGTCCAGTGGTTGGTATTTTGGTGAAGCGTGCGGTTGCCCTTCGGTTGCCCGCCCCCAGCCTCCCATGGCAGCCCATCCCCACAGAGTGTCCCCCTCACCCAGCCAAGGGCCCCTCAACCCACCCGCCGAGCACTGGGGCAGCAAGCCCAATGCCCCTGGGCTCTTTGCCTGTGAGCAAAGATGGCTACTCACCTCCTTGGCTCCCCACAGAAGCATTCCCACCAGGTTCACGTTTTTCAAAAGGAGCACTTGCTGGGATGGCGATGAATGACGGGAGGCCATTGGATAAGGGGTGGCTCCCATTCATTATATGGAAATTGGGCTTAAGTGGTGGTAATTGGTTTCTCGCCATATGGCTTCCTCTGATCAGCATTTATCGCAAAATCACCGCAAAAAAACATGTTTAGCACTGCACCAAAAATACTGACCAAAGGATATCTTGGTAAATGGGTTGCAAAGTAACTGGATCAAATTTGCTGCCCACCATCAGCAATCGCTCCCTCCAGTCATCCTGGTTAGAAGTTCTTTCTCTTGGTCGGTACCTGCTGACTCATCCATCCAACCAGTGAAGAAGAAACACTTTTTTTTGTAAACCATTTTATTAAGGTATTTATATTTTTATAATAACAACAGTAAACAGAACAAATACAGATATAAACATAGTGCATAAACCATCTCCATTCCTAACAAATCCCACCTACCCTAAACAGAAAATAGCCTAACTCCACGCCCTACCCTCCGCCGTCTTTCTTATTGCCTCTGCTGACAGTTAGTTTTCCCTGAAGCAGTCGACAAATGGCTGCCACCTCCGGACAAACCCTAGCATTGACCGTCTTAGGGCGAACTTAATTTTCTCAAGTCTGAGAAACCCGGCCACATCACTCACCCAGATCTCTGAATTCGGGGGCTTCGAGTCCGTCCATGCTAGCAATATCTGGGCTACCAATGGGGCAAAGGCCAAGACGTCAGCCTCTCTCACCCGCTGGACTCCCGGAACTTCCGACACTCCACAAAATCGCCACCTCTGGACTTGGCACCACACTTGTTTTTAGTACTGTGGACTTGACATCTGTAAAACCCTGCCAGAATCCCCTCAGCTTCAGAATACCCAAAACATATGGATATGGTTTGTTGGCCCTTCCGCATACCTCGCACACCTGTCCTCTAACCCAAAGAACGCGCTCATCCAGGCCACCACTATGTGTGCCCGGTGTGACACCTTGAATTGTATCATTCTGAGCCTGGCACATGATGAGAATATGTTGACTCTGCTCAATGCATTTGCCTATAAACCTGCTTCTATCTCCCCTCCAGCTCATCTTCCAATTTGGACTTTACGTACTCTATCTCAGTTACCACGGACTCCATGAGTTCTTTATAGATATCCAAGACCGTCCCTTCACCCACCCCCGTTCTAGAAACTACCCTGCCCTGTATCCCCCGTGGCGGTAGGAGCGGAAAGGTCAAAACCTGCCTTCGCAACAAATCCCGTGTCTGCAGATATCTAAACCTATTCCCTCTCGGCAATTCACATTTCTCCTCTAAATCCTCCAAACAAGGAAAGCTCCTGGCCAGGATTCTCTGGCCCGGCACCGCCCCGACGCCAGCTGCCCCATTCAACGCCGCCCTTTTTTTGGGCGCCCACGGGATTTCCGCCGCGCCGATCGGGGCCGTTGACAGCAGTCGCCCCGGCAATTCTCTGGGCCCGATGGGCTGAGTGGCCAACGTGTTTGGCCCAGTCTCATCGGCATGGATCACTCACCTCCCACACGGCGGGACCTGCAAGGTGAGTGCACGGGAGCCATCCTGGAGAGGGGGGGGGGGGGGCGGCAAGCCCCCACGGTGGCATGGCCCGCGATCAGGGCCTACTGATCGGTGGGCGGGCTGGTTCCATGGGGGTCTTCTTTACTCCGCGCCGGGCCCCTGTAGAGCTCCGCCATATTGCCCTGGGCCGGTGCGGAGAAGGGAACCTCTGCGCATGCGCAGAATCACAACAGCCATTCCGCGCATGTGTGGGAATACGTCGGCTGTTCCACGCATGCGCGGACTCGCACGGGCCGTTCCCCGCTGGCTGGAGCTGCGGGGATGACTCCTGTGGCAACCTAGCCCCCTAGAAAGGTGAGAATTCCTCACTTTTGAGTGCCATTGACACCTGAGTCGTTAACGCTGGTTTTCACGCTGGCGTGGGAACGTAGCCCCATGTTTAGTGAATCCCGCACCTAGTCTATAAATAAATCTCCCAACCTCTCTATCCCTGCTCTCTGCCATCTCCAAAATCCCCCATCAAGCCTCCCCAGAACAAACTGATGATTGTTACAAATTGGAGCCCAGACCAATGCCCCCAGACTTGTGTCCTTACACGATGCTTCCTCCACTCGCTCCCACGCCAACCCCCCTTCACTACTCACTTCCTAATAATGGCTATATTTGCCGCCCAGTAATAGTTGCTAAAGTTCGGCAGTGCCAGCCCATCCTCCCCCAACAACACTCCAGCAGCAATTTCTTCACTCGCGGGGTTTTACCCACCCACACAGAACCAGAATCACCTTATTTACTCATTTAAAAAAGACCTTGATAAAGATAGGGAGACACTGGAAAACAAACAGAAATCTCGGGAGTACCATCATTTTCACGGTCTGTACCCTCCCCGCCAGTGACAGTGGTATCTCACTTTTCCCCCTATTCAATTTGTACCCCGAAAACCGGCCAAAAAGAAACAGTTTGATGATTTAATTGGAATCGATTTTTTTTTTCACCATATTTAAATTATTTTTCTATAATGTCTCTGAAACACAAGTCATGTGCAATGATGGGACAACTGAACTAAAACATAGATGGAAAAAAAAACTTGCACACCACGATGTGGAGATCCTGCTACCATCTCAATGGATGGAAAATCTTAAAGGCACCTCTGACCACTATGTCCAAATTCCTCGTGTCTTCATTGATAAATTTGTATAATCTACCAATATACCTATGTTCATAAGTGTATCCTG
Source organism: Scyliorhinus canicula (assembly GCF_902713615.1). Lineage (NCBI taxonomy): Eukaryota > Metazoa > Chordata > Chondrichthyes > Carcharhiniformes > Scyliorhinidae > Scyliorhinus > Scyliorhinus canicula. The sequence continues at coordinate 135,383,042 of NC_052151.1, read as the reverse complement.
CCCTTTGAGGAGTTAAAGTTGATACCTCTTCGTAGTATTTAATATTATATTCAGATATAAGTAAAATATTCATGTAAGTCTCTGCTCTATGTAAAAACGAGCAGAATTCTCCTCCTTGCATCGCCGGTACTGGAGTTACTGATGGTGCCGGGGAGAAAAGGGATCGGGGCCTGTTTCCAATATTTCGGCCACCCACTGGTGTCGGGATTGAGGTTCGCGCCTGCGCCAACGAGAGGATGTAAATAGGTCACTGAGGCCCCCCCCCCCCCCCCCCCCCCCCCCCCACACCGTTTTGATGGACTGGCTAGCTCACATGCAGGGATCACCCAGGTGGAATGTGTTACTGTGGGCATGAGTCAGACGTTGTCATATGATGTGGAGCACCAGAGCTCATCGCAGAGCAGGTTGTCATCATCCTCCAGCCCATTGACCAGACCCATTGTCACTGCCACCCCAGGGCCCCCAACCCATAGCGCTGCAGGAATATATAACAGAGGGGTGTGCAAGCGGGCGGTTTGGTGGTGTGGGAGGCGAGGGGTTTGGTGGTGTGGGAGGTGTGGGTCTGGGATGTGGTGGCCTTACTCCTCGCCAGCAGCCCACCCCTCTCCACCCCATCCCTCCTAGTCAGTGAACCTGAAGGTGATCAGAGCGTCCCTTGCACGTAGGCCCTGGTGGTAACGTCATGCAGCCCTCCTGCCTTCCCGGGCCCCATCTCCTGCTCATCGTCCCCCTTCCACGCATCCTCCTCATTGGACGAGGCATGCCCTTCCTCCTCATCCTCCTCGCCCAGGAGCCAACCCCTCAACCGGGGATGTTTCCCCTCGAATATGTCAGGAATTAAGGAGTCGTGCACACTTCCTGAGTATTGGGCGCAGAGGTGCACAGACCAGCTGGATGTTCATTGAATGGTACCCCCTTCGGTTGGTGTAGAGCGGCCTGTTATCCGCAGGTGTCCATAGGGTGGCATGCATCCCATCTACCTCTCCATGGACCTGGGGCATCCCAATGGGTGCAGCGAACCCCGCTGCCCAGGCATCCTGGTGGCTCGGCCCACATGGAAATGGATGTAATGATCCGCCTGGGCATATAGGACCTCCGTGATGACGCGTATGCCCCTGTGCGCCGAGGTCTCTGCGATCCCAGACAGGTCCCCATTCGGCGACTGGAAGGACCCCGATGGGTAGATGTTCAGGGAGATCATCACCTTGACGGTCACCGGGACGGGTGTTCTCTCCCATACCCCTGCGGTGCCAGATGTGCCATCAACTGGTAGATGTATTGCACTGTCTCTCTGCTCAGCCGGAGTCTCCAATGGCATGCCCACTCTGGCAGGTCCTCGAATGACAGGCAGTGCCGGTAACACGAGGTCTCAAGCGGCGCCTCCTTGACACTTCCTCCTCCTCGGCCTGTTGGGCGACCGGCCGTCCAGCCAGTGCGGCCGCCACCTGCCCTTCTGCAGCCGGCCCTCTGCAGCCCAGCCCTCTGCAGCCCGGCCCTCTGCAGCCCAGCCCTCTACAGCCCGTCCCTCTGCAGCCCGGCCCTCTGCAGCCCGGCCCTCCGCAGCCCGGCCCTCCGCAGCCCGGCCCTCTGCAGCCCGGCCCTCTGCAGCCCGGCCCTCTGCAGCCCGGCCCTCTGCAGCCCGGCCCTCTGCAGCCCGGCCCTCTACAGCCCGGGCCTCTGCAGCCCGGCCCTCTGCAGCCCGGCCCTCTGCAGCCCGGCCCTCTGCAGCCCGGCCCTCTGCAGCCCGGCCCTCTGCAGCCCGGCCCTCTGCAGCCCGTCCCTCTGCAGCCCGTCCCTCTGCAGCCCGTCCCTCTGCAGCCCAGCCCTCTGCAGCCCAGCCCTCTGCAGCCCGGCCCTCTGCAGCCCGGCCCTCTGCAGCCCGGCCCTCTGCAGCCCAGCCCTCTGCAGCCCGGCCCTCTGCAGCCCAGCCCTCTGCAGCCCAGCCCTCTGCAGCCCGGCCCTCTGCAGCCCAGCCCTCTGCAGCCCGTCCCTCTGCAGCCCAGCCCTCTGCAGCCCGGCCCTCTGCAGCCCAGCCCTCTGCAGCCCAGCCCTCTGCAGCCCGGCCCTCTGCAGCCCGGCCCTCTGCAGGAAGACTTGCCTCCAGTGATTGAAAAAGATCAATGACCTATACCGGGCAGCACGAGTGAATGGACATCAACGCCCCCCCCCACCGGCCCACCTCCCTCGAGACCTTTCCGCCCCCATGCGAACATCCATTCCCCCCAACTCTCCATGTAACCCCCAACTCTCCCCTCACCCCCCCCCCCTTCAACCCCCTTTACCCTTCACTTACATGCCCCTTCTCACTAGTATGAACTACACGTGATGCCCTGTCAGTGTCTCCTCAGGAAAAGCTTCCCCACAATCGCCGGGAGAGAGCCCAGACTGGTGGTGGGGTGCTGGACTTAAGAATCCTCACCTCCTCGAGGATTCTGTAGGTGACTGGCCCTGTAGGTGCCTGGAGTGGCCGGGTACAGAGAGGAGGCTGGCGGACACGACAGAGGTGAGGAATCACCCAGAGGACCTATCAAACGTGAGTTGTTATTGCCTTAGTGACCCACCCATTCCTCCCACTGATCACATGTTCTTCAGTTGATGGCACTGGCCCATCCGGGGTGGCCCCTCTCCAGCCTCCCTTGAGGGCACCTCGGAGGAGAGCTCCAAGGTAGACACAATCCAGGCGGCACAGCTATCATCCCCACCCTCCACCAGGGCAGATACATGCACCTTAGTGGGGCATGTTTGTGGTCAGGCTTCTGGGGTATATTCTCGTGAGCACCACACAGCAGTTGATACACATCAGGTGGAGGCAGGAACTCCCAGGTGAGACAGCAGTCGGAGGTCTGCTGGATCCCAGGACCCAGCTGGGTCCGAGCCTGACGCTGAGCTTATGGAAGATGTATTCCCGGAGCTAATGGAGATGATAGAGAACGGTCAGGACATTCAGATGGAGATGTCAATGACACTCCAGCAGACCCTTTACCGAGATGTTGCCAGCAATGAATGGCACCGAGGCCAACACCACTGGGATACTGACCGCAGTGGAGAGCCTGGTGCATGACATTGGTACCAGTAGTGAGAGTATCCAACGCATGCACAGTTGGTTACAGCAATGGCTGAGGGTCTCGACAATGTTGGCCTCGCTGGGGGTGTGAGTCAGTACCAGGCTGACCTTTGTAGCGATTTAAAATGGCCACCTGCAAAGGACCATGGGAATTGTGGTCAATTTGGGACACAGACAGGTACACAGCCTCTGTGTATTGTGCAAAGAAACAAGACTTGGCTGAAACTTGCATCTATTGAGAACCATTTTCCCCAAGACAATAGCATTTGCATTAAGGACCATTAATGATAGCAGACTAACCGGTGCCACCCCCCCCCCCCCCCCCACCTCCCCTTATTTGGAAAGGCCTATGTGCATGGGACAATGATAGCTAGGACCCGCCTAGCCATTGAGGTATCCACCTCCTAATTGGATAAGATCGATGAGGGTGATCAAAACCCTATCGATCCATTGGACCTGGAGTAAGGAACTCCCAAAAGGGCGCAAAAGAGACGAAGGATAAAAAGCCCTGCGCACTAACGATCGCTCTCTTTTGGACCGGCCTGTGTACGACCAATTGCAGCATATCAACCAGCCAGGTTCAAGGACCCGCGATCGCTACGTGAAGGACGAGCCCAGCCGAGACGAACCTGAAGACTTCCAACCGACCACGTGGACCCGGATAAAGACCTTATCTCGCACAGTGCTGGTCACTCTAAGTTAAGTAAAGGTCATCTGAGCTGTTAGGTGTAGTTTAGTCCGGAGCCACGTGAATTATTGCATAGAGATACAAGTCTATTGTTATCAATAAACTGTGTTTTGAGCTAACATACTGGTTGTGTGGTTATTTGGTCAATATAAGAAACAACTTGTGGTTCACATAGAAATATAAAAAGTCAACACCTTGATGAGGTTCTGTGGGACATGTCCCGCTCTCAAATGAGATTGGTTGAGGCACTGCTTGCTTGTCCCAGTCGCAGGTGGGCATTGCCGAGATATTGCAGAGCATGTCCCAGTCACTGAGGATCCATCGGTAGAGTGGGGAATTGTTAAACACAATAAACACTCTTGTACACAACCAGTATGACATCTCTGTCACTTTCTTCTGCAATGCGGGTCGACTTCCGAATCCTTGGCCATCTCTCCAGGCAGCCCTCCTCCCCCGCCACAGCACGTGCAGGTGACGGGTGTGAGCGAGCACTCAGCAGACAGGCAGGCGTCAGACTATGGCATCGATTGAGGAGCACCAGCGCTCATGATGCTGACGCTGAGCCTATCGAAGAGCTATTCCCGGAGCTGATGGAGACGATAGAGAACAGGTTATCATGATCCCACTGCCCTTGACAGTGACCTATTGCCAGTGCCGATACAGTCCCAGCACCCTGGAGTGATATGACACATACCCTGGGAGGGTGGGAGATGGGGGGTTGGTACGTTAGCGATGACAGACCAAGCCACATCCTAAGTGAAACAGGCCACTATGAGGGTCTCCCTCCGGGCTTGCTGGACCCTCGCCGCTGCCACCTGTCCTGCAGCCTCCAGCTGGTCCTCCGGTTCCTCCCTGGGCCGGTCCTCCAACCCCTGCTGGTCCAGCCCCGCCTAATCATCCTCATCCTTGTCCTCCTTGTTCACCTCCTCCTCGGAGGTGGGCACATTTTCCTCATCGCCAACCTCTATAATCATCGTCCCGCTGCTGTGCGACGTGGTGGAGGACACAGCAGACCACCAGAAAGCGGCTGACTCTCCGGGCGTTGTACTGGAGAGCACCACCGGAAAGGTCAAGGCATCACAACCGCATTTTCAGCAGTCCGATACACCGCACAATCACAGTCCGGGTGGCTGCATGGACCTCGCTGTACGGGATCGCCACTTCAGTCACCGGCCTCCATACTAGCCAGATCATTAGCCAGGTCCTCCATGGTTACCCCTTATCCCCTAAGCCGCCCATCCTGGGGTGGCCCTCAAAGAGGCCAGGGATGACCAACTCCCCCAGAATGTAGCTGTTGTGGACGCTCCCAGGAAGCTTGCACACACATGCATTATCTTCATCTGGTGGTCGCACACAAGCAGGATGTTGAGGGAGTGGAACCCCTTTTTCTTAACATAGAACACTCCCAGAGGTACCAGTGAGCACAGGATGACTTGCGTGCCATCTGGACCTGGGCATCCCAGCAATAGCAAAGAAACCTGCGGTCCGGACATCTTGCTGTGCTTGGTCCATGTCAAAGATGATGTAGTTTTCCACCTGGGCAAACAGAGCATCCGCACCTGTCGGATGTACCTGTGGGTTGTGCCTGCAAGGTGCCAGATAGGACCCCACTCAAGCCCTGGAATGATCCCGAGGCGTAAATGTTCAGGGCTGCAGTGACCTTGACGGCCACCAGGAGTGGGTGTCCTCCTCCTTCATGTGATGCCAAGTGGGTGAGGACATGGCACAGATGCCGCACCATCTCCTTGTTGAAGCGGGCCTCCTGCGGCACACACGGCCAGTCATCTGTTCAAATGACCAGCGATGCCTGTACCCCATGGGCCACCGCGGGTCTCCTCCTCTGGGTCCCTCCTTGGTCTGATGGGCTGTCGGGTCCTCAGTGTGTGGGGCGGGGTCCAGCACATGGGCCGCCCTCTCTAGCATCTGCTTATGCTGCTGCCGCCGGCTCCGGTGTCTGGCCACCCGGCCTAGCAGGAGCACCACTAGGGCAACTTCCGTGTCCAATATCCCTGCCATAGCATTCAATATCTGTAAGGAATTGAGAGAGGGTGTTAGACTGACAAACAACAGTGGATCTCACTCCGGGGCCCTTCATTGATTTCCCCCGCCCCCTTCCTCCACCCGGAACGCCCTACCCATGCACTCCTGGCCGTAGCAGGCCCCCCGCACCAGACACCAGTCCCTGTACCCCTGACACCCGCACATAACATCAGCTGGACCGGGCACTGGTCCCCTCCCCGTGGCACGCACCCACCCTTTGGCCATGGACATGTCCCCGGAGCTGTGTCCCATCCGCTAGGTGTTTGGATGTTAGCTGCTGCATACATGGTGTTGCCTTCTGCAATGTTCAGGCACAGTTTCCAGGCATCACGGTCATATTGGGGTGCTAGGCAATGACCCCCACATGTTACATTGCCCGCCCAACCATGGGAATGCACTTGGGTTGCCTGACGTGCTCAGTTAACCATGATTGCCAATTCCCGATTAGCAATAGCCTTCAGCTTCACGGCCAAAGGCCTCGGCAGTCGATAGGGGTTATGGGTGGTCAGTGGGGGAGACGGGCAGGGACAAGGGTTGCCCCAGAATGGATACACATGGTCCAGTGGTTGGTATTTTGGTGAAGCGTGCGGTTGCCCTTCGGTTGCCCGCCCCCAGCCTCCCATGGCAGCCCATCCCCACAGAGTGTCCCCCTCACCCAGCCAAGGGCCCCTCAACCCACCCGCCGAGCACTGGGGCAGCAAGCCCAATGCCCCTGGGCTCTTTGCCTGTGAGCAAAGATGGCTACTCACCTCCTTGGCTCCCCACAGAAGCATTCCCACCAGGTTCACGTTTTTCAAAAGGAGCACTTGCTGGGATGGCGATGAATGACGGGAGGCCATTGGATAAGGGGTGGCTCCCATTCATTATATGGAAATTGGGCTTAAGTGGTGGTAATTGGTTTCTCGCCATATGGCTTCCTCTGATCAGCATTTATCGCAAAATCACCGCAAAAAAACATGTTTAGCACTGCACCAAAAATACTGACCAAAGGATATCTTGGTAAATGGGTTGCAAAGTAACTGGATCAAATTTGCTGCCCACCATCAGCAATCGCTCCCTCCAGTCATCCTGGTTAGAAGTTCTTTCTCTTGGTCGGTACCTGCTGACTCATCCATCCAACCAGTGAAGAAGAAACACTTTTTTTTGTAAACCATTTTATTAAGGTATTTATATTTTTATAATAACAACAGTAAACAGAACAAATACAGATATAAACATAGTGCATAAACCATCTCCATTCCTAACAAATCCCACCTACCCTAAACAGAAAATAGCCTAACTCCACGCCCTACCCTCCGCCGTCTTTCTTATTGCCTCTGCTGACAGTTAGTTTTCCCTGAAGCAGTCGACAAATGGCTGCCACCTCCGGACAAACCCTAGCATTGACCGTCTTAGGGCGAACTTAATTTTCTCAAGTCTGAGAAACCCGGCCACATCACTCACCCAGATCTCTGAATTCGGGGGCTTCGAGTCCGTCCATGCTAGCAATATCTGGGCTACCAATGGGGCAAAGGCCAAGACGTCAGCCTCTCTCACCCGCTGGACTCCCGGAACTTCCGACACTCCACAAAATCGCCACCTCTGGACTTGGCACCACACTTGTTTTTAGTACTGTGGACTTGACATCTGTAAAACCCTGCCAGAATCCCCTCAGCTTCAGAATACCCAAAACATATGGATATGGTTTGTTGGCCCTTCCGCATACCTCGCACACCTGTCCTCTAACCCAAAGAACGCGCTCATCCAGGCCACCACTATGTGTGCCCGGTGTGACACCTTGAATTGTATCATTCTGAGCCTGGCACATGATGAGAATATGTTGACTCTGCTCAATGCATTTGCCTATAAACCTGCTTCTATCTCCCCTCCAGCTCATCTTCCAATTTGGACTTTACGTACTCTATCTCAGTTACCACGGACTCCATGAGTTCTTTATAGATATCCAAGACCGTCCCTTCACCCACCCCCGTTCTAGAAACTACCCTGCCCTGTATCCCCCGTGGCGGTAGGAGCGGAAAGGTCAAAACCTGCCTTCGCAACAAATCCCGTGTCTGCAGATATCTAAACCTATTCCCTCTCGGCAATTCACATTTCTCCTCTAAATCCTCCAAACAAGGAAAGCTCCTGGCCAGGATTCTCTGGCCCGGCACCGCCCCGACGCCAGCTGCCCCATTCAACGCCGCCCTTTTTTTGGGCGCCCACGGGATTTCCGCCGCGCCGATCGGGGGCCGTTGACAGCAGTCGCCCCGGCAATTCTCTGGGCCCGATGGGCTGAGTGGCCAACGTGTTTGGCCCAGTCTCATCGGCATGGATCACTCACCTCCCACACGGCGGGACCTGCAAGGTGAGTGCACGGGAGCCATCCTGGAGAGGGGGGGGGGGGGGGCGGCAAGCCCCCACGGTGGCATGGCCCGCGATCAGGGCCTACTGATCGGTGGGCGGGCTGGTTCCATGGGGGTCTTCTTTACTCCGCGCCGGGCCCCTGTAGAGCTCCGCCATATTGCCCTGGGCCGGTGCGGAGAAGGGAACCTCTGCGCATGCGCAGAATCACAACAGCCATTCCGCGCATGTGTGGGAATACGTCGGCTGTTCCACGCATGCGCGGACTCGCACGGGCCGTTCCCCGCTGGCTGGAGCTGCGGGGATGACTCCTGTGGCAACCTAGCCCCCTAGAAAGGTGAGAATTCCTCACTTTTGAGTGCCATTGACACCTGAGTCGTTAACGCTGGTTTTCACGCTGGCGTGGGAACGTAGCCCCATGTTTAGTGAATCCCGCACCTAGTCTATAAATAAATCTCCCAACCTCTCTATCCCTGCTCTCTGCCATCTCCAAAATCCCCCATCAAGCCTCCCCAGAACAAACTGATGATTGTTACAAATTGGAGCCCAGACCAATGCCCCCAGACTTGTGTCCTTACACGATGCTTCCTCCACTCGCTCCCACGCCAACCCCCCTTCACTACTCACTTCCTAATAATGGCTATATTTGCCGCCCAGTAATAGTTGCTAAAGTTCGGCAGTGCCAGCCCATCCTCCCCCCAACAACACTCCAGCAGCAATTTCTTCACTCGCGGGGTTTTACCCACCCACACAGAACCAGAATCACCTTATTTACTCATTTAAAAAAAGACCTTGATAAAGATAGGGAGACACTGGAAAACAAACAGAAATCTCGGGAGTACCATCATTTTCACGGTCTGTACCCTCCCCGCCAGTGACAGTGGTATCTCACTTTTCCCCCTATTCAATTTGTACCCCGAAAACCGGCCAAAAAGAAACAGTTTGATGATTTAATTGGAATCGATTTTTTTTTTCACCATATTTAAATTATTTTTCTATAATGTCTCTGAAACACAAGTCATGTGCAATGATGGGACAACTGAACTAAAACATAGATGGAAAAAAAAACTTGCACACCACGATGTGGAGATCCTGCTACCATCTCAATGGATGGAAATCTTAAAGGCACCTCTGACCACTATGTCCAAATTCCTCGTGTCTTCATTGATAAATTTGTATAATCTACCAATATACCTATGTTCATAAGTGTATCCTGCCCTTTGAGGAGTTAAAGTTGATACCTCTTCGTAGTATTTAATATTATATTCAGATATAAGTAAAATATTCATGTAAGTCTCTGCTCTATGTAAAAACGAGCAGAATTCTCCTCCTTGCATCGCCGGTACTGGAGTTACTGATGGTGCCGGGGAGAAAAAGGGATCGGGGCCTGTTTCCAATATTTCGGCCACCCACTGGTGTCGGGATTGAGGTTCGCGCCTGCGCCAACGAGAGGATGTAAATAGGTCACTGAGGCCCCCCCCCCCCCCCCCCCCACACCGTTTTGATGGACTGGCTAGCTCACATGCAGGGATCACCCAGGTGGAATGTGTTACTGTGGGCATGAGTCAGACGTTGTCATATGATGTGGAGCACCAGAGCTCATCGCAGAGCAGGTTGTCATCATCCTCCAGCCCATTGACCAGACCCATTGTCACTGCCACCCCAGGGCCCCCAACCCATAGCGCTGCAGGAATATATAACAGAGGGGTGTGCAAGCGGGCGGTTTGGTGGTGTGGGAGGCGAGGGGTTTGGTGGTGTGGGAGGTGTGGGTCTGGGATGTGGTGGCCTTACTCCTCGCCAGCAGCCCACCCCTCTCCACCCCATCCCTCCTAGTCAGTGAACCTGAAGGTGATCAGAGCGTCCCTTGCACGTAGGCCCTGGTGGTAACGTCATGCAGCCCTCCTGCCTTCCCGGGCCCCATCTCCTGCTCATCGTCCCCCTTCCACGCATCCTCCTCATTGGACGAGGCATGCCCTTCCTCCTCATCCTCCTCGCCCAGGAGCCAACCCCTCAACCGGGGATGTTTCCCCTCGAATATGTCAGGAATTAAGGAGTCGTGCACACTTCCTGAGTATTGGGCGCAGAGGTGCACAGACCAGCTGGATGTTCATTGAATGGTACCCCCTTCGGTTGGTGTAGAGCGGCCTGTTATCCGCAGGTGTCCATAGGGTGGCATGCATCCCATCTACCTCTCCATGGACCTGGGGCATCCCAATGGGTGCAGCGAACCCCGCTGCCCAGGCATCCTGGTGGCTCGGCCCACATGGAAATGGATGTAATGATCCGCCTGGGCATATAGGACCTCCGTGATGACGCGTATGCCCCTGTGCGCCGAGGTCTCTGCGATCCCAGACAGGTCCCCATTCGGCGACTGGAAGGACCCCGATGGGTAGATGTTCAGGGAGATCATCACCTTGACGGTCACCGGGACGGGTGTTCTCTCCCATACCCCTGCGGTGCCAGATGTGCCATCAACTGGCAGATGTATTGCACTGTCTCTCTGCTCAGCCGGAGTCTCCAATGGCATGCCCACTCTGGCAGGTCCTCGAATGACAGGCAGTGCCGGTAACACGAGGTCTCAAGCGGCGCCTCCTTGACACTTCCTCCTCCTCGGCCTGTTGGGCGACCGGCCGTCCAGCCAGTGCGGCCGCCACCTGCCCTTCTGCAGCCCGGCCCTCTGCAGCCCAGCCCTCTGCAGCCCGGCCCTCTGCAGCCCAGCCCTCTACAGCCCGTCCCTCTGCAGCCCGGCCCTCTGCAGCCCGGCCCTCCGCAGCCCGGCCCTCCGCAGCCCGGCCCTCCGCAGCCCGGCCCTCTGCAGCCCGGCCCTCTGCAGCCCGGCCCTCTGCAGCCCGGCCCTCTGCAGCCCGGCCCTCTACAGCCCAGGCCTCTGCAGCCCGGCCCTCTGCAGCCCGGCCCTCTGCAGCCCGGCCCTCTGCAGCCCGGCCCTCTGCAGCCCGGCCCTCTGCAGCCCGGCCCTCTGCAGCCCGTCCCTCTGCAGCCCGTCCCTCTGCAGCCCGTCCCTCTGCAGCCCAGCCCTCTGCAGCCCGGCCCTCTGCAGCCCGGCCCTCTGCAGCCCGGCCCTCTGCAGCCCGGCCCTCTGCAGCCCAGCCCTCTGCAGCCCGGCCCTCTGCAGCCCAGCCCTCTGCAGCCCAGCCCTCTGCAGCCCGGCCCTCTGCAGCCCAGCCCTCTGCAGCCCGTCCCTCTGCAGCCCAGCCCTCTGCAGCCCGGCCCTCTGCAGCCCAGCCCTCTGCAGCCCAGCCCTCTGCAGCCCGGCCCTCTGCAGCCCGGCCCTCTGCAGCCCGGCCCTCTGCAGCCCGGCACTCTGCAGCCCGGCCCTCTGCAGCCCGGCCCTCTGCAGCCCGTCCCTCTGCAGCCCGGCCCTCTGCAGCCCGGCCCTCTGCAGCCCGGCCCTCTGCAGCCCGGCACTCTGCAGCCCGGCACTCTGCAGCCCAGCCCTCTGCAGCCCAGCCCTCTGCAGCCCGGCCCTCTGCAGCCCAGCCCTCTGCAACCCAGCACTTTGCTGGCCGTTCCGCTGCCTGAGCTTCCCCCTACTCTCTAAGCGGCCCCGCTCATGCAGCCGCAGGGCATCTCGCAGAGTGTGACCATCACCACAGCGACCAGCATTGCTGATTGAACACCAAAGCCATTATTTGCAGGGGTTGGAAGGCCAACATGTTAGCATGGTGCATACTCCCATGCCTAGCCAGGTTCTATGGGCTACACATTGGCCCCGATTGTCACTGCAGGCCCCGCCCGTGCATGTCCCTCCCACACCCTCGCATCCCTGCCCCGTCGGTATCCTGCACCGTTGGTGCATCTGGCACTGGCGCCCCTTCCTTCTGCAAGGGGTACCATTGGCTGGCACTGCCCTCAGTGGTGCCGTGGGTGTAGTCCTGGGTGGTCTGCCAGTGGGTGGCGGCAGGTATGGCGGGGTGTTTGGGAGCAGGGGGGCTCGGTGCGAGGGGGGGGTGGGGTGCGGGGGTGGGCACAACCATACTGCCGACGTCACTGTGTAGAACCAGGATCCGAGGTGGGTGGTCAGTCGGTGCGGAGCAAAATGGCCACCGTCATGGCGCTCAGTGCCTGGGCGCTGCCTCAGTCCTCTCAGGGGGCACCCTGGCTGCTCGGCCTGTTCCACCCCCCTCCCACTCCTTCCCCCAGCCCTGGCAGGGGGCCACCCATCACAGCCAGCACAGTCAGTGTCCGGGCGGCAGCCCACAGTAACTCCACACTATTTCCTACCTCCTCTCTCCCACTCAGCAACTATGACGCGAGGTTCACGATTTTTGAGACTGCAAGTGAACCATGCCATTGGGAACTCGGCCCATCAGAGGTGGTAAATCTCGGAGGCCCCGGAGAATCGGGGCGGAGAATGGGTGTCAAACCCGAGATCGGGTCCGATGCCGTTCCCGCGATTCTCCAGCCCCCGGAGAATCACCGTGAATCGCACGCAGAGTACGCGGCGCCGATCGGGGGCCACTGCAGGAGCGCGCAATCCGGGGATGGACATATGTTTTTGGTGTCGGTCCGCGATGTGGGTCCGCTATGTTGCGCGGGGCGGCCGACACAGGCCGCCGCCATGCGCCTGCACGGACCCCCAACCAGAAGTGCAGGGCCACATATCGGCAGCCGGAGCTGCGAGGAGCAATCCAGGGCCCTGCTAGCCCCCTCCAGGTAAGTGAATTGATCCAGACTTTCTTCAGGGAAGTCCGGAGTGATTCGCCTGCGTTTTCTCGCGGGCGTGGAGACATAGCCCCATTATTGGTGAATCCCGCCAGGGTGTCAAGCCTGCTAATGAGATGCCTACTGTACTTTAACCCCGCGCGGCGAGCGACACATTTATGCCATTTTCTGGATGACGGACATCCCGATTTGGCGTCAAACTGGTGCCCACACCAATTCTGGCATCGAAAGCTATTCTCCGCCCAATTGCGTTTCGCGATTTTGGCGTCGTAAAATCCCGGCCATAATCTCCCAAATGAAGAATCTTGCCCAACATCTGGAAAGTCAAATAGATTTTGGAACAGAATTCAAGACTAAGTTAAATCCCAAAAATATAATGGGAAGTCTCTCGTTACTCATACGAGCATACAAAGCAATTTGGTCCCTCAAGCCTGCTCTGCCATTCAATAGGATCATGGCTGTTCCTTTTATGTTTCAAGTTTGCGTTCCCATCTACCCCTGATAACCTTTGTATCCCTTGCCAAACACAAATCTATCTCCATCCTAAAAATATTAAATGACTCCCAACTCCACCACCTTCTGAGGCAAAGCTCCAAAGTCACACAATCCTCTGAAAGAAAATAATTCTCCTCATCTCTATCCTAAAAGATGGACCCCTAATTTTAAAACAGTGCCCTCTAGTTCTGGATTCACCCACAAGAGGAAGCATCCTGGGCTGGATTCTCCGTCCCGCCGCACCAGATTTCTGGTTCAGCATGCCGGCGGGATGCTCCGGTACGCCGGATGGTCAATGGCAGCTCCCATTGTGGGTCATCCCCACACCGTCGGGAAACCCCTGGGCTGCCAGCAAAAGGGACAGCAGAGAATCCAGCCCTCTTTCTACGCACACCTTGTCAAGACCATTGAGAATCTTATATATTTCAATCAAGGCGTGCCACACTCTTCAAATCTCCAGTGAAACAAGCCCAACCTTTCAACATTTCCTCATAAGGCAACCCATTAATTTCAGGTATCAATTTGGTAAACTTCATCTGAACCACCTCCAAAGCATTTGTGGTGAATGTGATTCACACCGGATTATAATCTGTATATACATGTGTCTATATTGTATGTGCAGTTGCACTATCTGACCTCCAGGGGGAGTAGCTCTGGGAATGCTCGAGAGTTGTACTGGGCTCCTCCCTTGGCTCCGCCCAGGACTCCTCCCCCGGGAGCTGCTGTATAAAGATCAGTGCCACAGGGTCAGCCGGCCAGTTCACCGAAAGTTCAACGGCTAACAGGCTGGCTCTGTTGTAAGTATTAAAACTGCTATTCTAATCCTACAAGCACGTGTCCATAGAATTGTTGGTTCCAACAGCATTCACATCCTACCTTAAATAAGGAGACCAAAACTGCACACATGATTGAAAATGTGGTCTCACCAATGCCCTGTAAAACTGAAGAGAAACATCTTTACTTTTAACTTCAATTGTTTTCATATTAAAGGATAGCATTCCATTAGCCTCCTTAATTATGTGTTGCACCTGAACATGAGCTTGTTAAGAGTTATGTACTAGAACAACTAAATCTCTCTGCATTTGGAATTCTGTAGATGTTTTCCATTTTAGTAAAACTGTTTTTTTTTCTTCCTGCCGCAGTGAACAACTTTTACATTATAATCCATCTGCCAGATTTTGCCAACTCACTCAATCTATCTATATTTGTCTGAAAATTCCATATGTCTTCTTCACAATACACAACCTATCTTTGCGTTATCTGCAAATTTAGCTACATGCTATCGCTCCCCTCATATAGGTCATTGATGTAAATTGTAAAATGTTGAGGTCCCTGCACAAACCTTTGTGGGACTCCACTCATCACAATCATTAAAAAAAACAGTTGATGCATACTTTCCGTTTTCTGCCGGCCAGCCAGGTAATCCTCTTTCCATGCTGATGTGTTATCCTTTATCCAATGAGCTTTTATTATCCACAATAACCTTTGATGTGGCACCTTGTCAAATGCCTTCTGGAAATCTAAGTACAGTATATCTGGAGGCTCCCCTTTATCCACAGCATATGTTACTCCTGAAAAGAACTCGACAAAACTGGTTGAATATGCTTTCCATTTCACAAGATCATGCTGACTCTTCCCAATTACCTTGAGTTTTATTAAGTGTCCAGTTATAACGTCTTTAATAATTGATTATAACACCTTCCTCATGTAGATGTCAAGCTAGTTGGCATATAGCTCTGCTTCCCTCCTTCTTGAATAAAAGGGGTATATTTGCTACTTTCCAGTCTGATGGAACTTTTCCAGAATCTAAAGAATTTTGGAAAATTAACACATCTGCTACCCTATCAACCACTTCATTTTGGATGCGAAGATGAAGTTAGTGAGGACGTAGAGATTTATCAGCCTAGAACTCCATCGGTTTGCTCAGCACTGCTTCCCTAGTGATTTACAGTTAGTACTGAAATGTTTCTTCTGTCCTCGGTAGTGAAGACAGAAGCAAAATATTTGTTCATTTCATCTGCCATTTCCTTGTTATCTATTTTAATTCCCCATTTTCACTCATATAAAGGGAAAACGTGGACTTTGTTTTCCTGTTCAGATACCTGTAGACACTCTTGATATCCAATTTTACATTTCTAGCCAGCTTCATCTCATACTCTAATTTCTTTCTCCTGATTAACTTTTAAATTATTTTCTGCCGTTCTTTATTTTCTGTCCAATTATTCTCATGCAGTTATATGCCTTTCCCTTAAGTTTGATACTTTCTCTGACTTCTTTAGATAACCACAGACGGTGGGTCCTCTCTTTAGAATTTATTAAATAGCAGGAATATACTTATTCTGAGTGTTCTAAAGTATCCCATTAAATGTCTGTCACTGCTTCTCTGTTGATCTATCCCTTAGCCTATTATCCCAGTTCACTTCAGCTAGCTCAGCTTTCAGACACACATAGTTGCCCTTATTAAAGTTTAGAGTATTAGTCTTGGTCCCACCCTCCTCTCTTTCAAAATGGATGTAAAATTCAATCACATTGTTCTTCCTGCTGCCTGGGGGTGCCATTACACTGAGATCATTAATTAATCCAACCACATTACACAATACAAAGTCTAATAAACCATGCTCTTTAGTTGGTTCCAGAAACTATCTCAAAAACATTCTATGAACTCCTCATCCAGTCTATTGCTGCCGATCTGATTTTTCCAGTTTATATGTAGATTAAAGTCACCTGTGATTATTGCTGTCCCTTTATCACAAGCATGCATATTGTCTTCCTGTTTAATTTGTCCTCTATTGTGGTTACTGTTTTGGGACCTGTAGACCACTCCGACTATTGAATAATTTCCCCGACTATTCTCCATCTCCATCTCCATCCAAATCCATTCTGCATCCTGGTCTTCTGAACCAAGTCGTCTCTAACGATTGCACAAATGCCAGTGCTATCCCTCTAGCTTTACCTGGCTTCTTATTCTACTTGAATATTATATGCCCCTCAATATTCAGGACCCAATCCTTGTCATGCTGCAGCCAAGTTTCTGCAGTGGTGATCAGATCGTTTACCTTAATGTGCGCCATCAATTGTTTCAACATCTAGTCTTCATTGTTGGTGCTTTCTTAGTTTTTTCTTTCCCTCCATTCCTGCCATTCTATGAACTTCATTTCCCATTTTCCTATTTTCCTCTCTTACCTTGTCTCTACTCTTTGATTCCACAGGCTGGATTCTCCAATTTTGCAGCTAAGTGCCGACACCAGCATGGGAACAGTAGTGCTTTATGATGCCAAAATCGCCAGCAAACCCTCATCGATTCCGGTGAGGGGCTAGTAGCGGCGCTGGGTAAAACTCCGGGCTTCAGCATTCAAAGCGACCGGAGAATGGCTGGGTCTGTGGGCGCACATGCGCATGACGACATCCTGCAGTGGTCGTGCCGTACAACATGGCGCCGGCCGCGCGTGGGCCCGACCTGCCAGATAGTGCCCCATTGGAACCACCCTCGCCACCCCCGGACCACCCCCCACCAGACCCACAGCCTCGCTGAAGCGGCACAGGCCCCCCACCCCCACCCCTCGGACTGTGACAGCGCTGAACACAGCCTGCAGCCGCCATTCAAGGTTGACGAAAACTGAGAGCACAAATGATCCACACCGCCATAAACTCGGCCCATTGGAGGCGGACTATCGGGGGTAGGGCCTTCAGGTGATGTCCTGAGGCCATCCCAAGGCGGCAGCGTACACCCCGATGATGCCGTTATGTGCGGGGTGGGGGCTGGAGTATCCATAGCTAGGCGCTGTCCCCGATTTGGTCGTAAAAAGGGATTTTCCGCCCAATCACCTATCAGGCAATGGAGTATCCCACCCGATATCTTTCCACATTTGATCCCTTTGCCCCACTATTTAGTTAAAACCCTTTCTCCTTCCCTAGTTATGCAAGGACACTGGTCCAGCATGGTCCGGTATAGACCGTCCTAATGGTACAACCCCACTTTCCCCATTACTGGTGCCAGTGCTCCACAAACAGGAATCCACTTCTCCCACAAGAGTCTTTGGACAATTTTATTCAGCCATCGACTATGCATCTCCACAGGAGTACAAAGCAGTATGTCTCAGAGACCAGGTTTACTCACAGGAGTCACTTTTATGCCTTGATCTGAAAATATTATGGTACAAGGTAAATGTTACAAGGCTCTGTCAGTGGTGTGGGGCTTCACTGATGATATAATGCACGGGAGTAATATGAGGCTTTGACAGAGACGAGTGCAAGCTTTAATAGCAATGAATATTTAAATTAGGTTCCACACTGAACTGCATGACTTCAGCTGAAGCTCTGCCACAGTGCACCCTTCATCCTTTTAAATTAATTAGCAGGATCTGGCCTGTCTTATTAGGTTCTTACAATAAATTATTGTTTGAGTTTAAACTACATTTTATTATTTTCTTTAATTGGTTTGCTCGGCCAGTCATTTTCAAACTCAGGGTCGTGACCCGCGCGTCGGTCGCGAGCGGGTGTCAGGAGGGTTGTGGGACCATCGGTCGCAGCGTTCCCAATCACACAGAAGTGGCTGATGGCTGCGATCAACTTTTAAAAATACCGGCCGCGACTGGCTTTCAGAATGCCAGCCGTCCCCTGCATGCCTGACCCCTCAGCAATGCACTGGCCCGGAACCCAGGAGGACAGCCTCCTCCGGACCTCAGAATGTTGACCCAGGAGCAGATTCTTTTTGAAAATCGATTGAGTCTTCTCTCCAGAAGCAGCGGCAGGCAGCAGTTTACGCGCCCCATACACTGACGTCAAGTACACTGGCCGCGAAAGAGATTCCTCCATTTTGTGGATGCTAGCAGTGCTGGTGTGAGCTCAGGGTCTCTGGTGAACAACCCATTAAGAAAGAGTTGAAATCAGGAACAAAGTAGAATAAATAAGTTTTCTTGAGGTATGGGTTTATTAATTGTGCCAATGCAAATCACGATTCAAAGCCAATGTGTGTTATATGTTGGGAAATACTGGCAAATTAAAGATTAAAACCCTCAAAACTTCAAAGGCATTTGAAGACTAAGCATGGCAAGTTGGAGGACAAATCTGTTGATTTTTTTCAATGGATGCAGTGAGATCTTAAATCATCAGCTGATGTCCTTAGCAGAAATGTAACATTGAATAACAAAGCAAGTGAGATCTTGACAACCAAGCAGGCTCAGCTGTCTCATTTAATCTAAGTGAAAATGGTGGGTTGTAAAGTTCAGGCAATGTGGGTCACGAAGGTGAGTGGGCCGGCATGGGACTCGAAGGATTGGCGGATGGTAAAAATGGGTCCTGGCCAAAAATGTTTGAAAAACACTAAGCTAGTCAATCAGCTATTTTTGCCCTTTGGAGTTGTGGAAGTCATCACTGATGTATTATACTGTATATATGGGTTTTACGGTAAGGCCCCTGTACTACAGGTACAGGGGTAGATCCCTGCCTGCTGGCTCCGCCCAGTAGGCAGAGTATAAATATGTGTGCTCTCCATACAGCAGCCATTTCTTCAGCTGCTGTAGGAGGCCACACATCTCTGTGTAATAAAGCCTCGATTACATTCTACTCTCGTCTCGTCGTAATTGATAGTGCATCAGGAGTGAATTCACAATACAAGAGCAAAAACAAAGCCTCGGACACCTGAGGCATTTTCTTTACACCTTTAATTGTCTAGGATCCTGTATTTTAGACCCCTATCCCTTATGTATTTGTCCATGTCGCAAGAAACTTGTTTTTACTGCCTTTGCTTCATAAAACATATCCTGAAAAGATCTGTGCAATATGCAACACTGTAGCTGGTTGACAATGTCTGAAAAAACAAAAGAAATTTGCAAATGAACATCCCAGCAACATAAAGATTCCAGACTACCTGTTCTCTCCGAGACAACTCAGGTGACATTTGCAACGCAGGCCCCATTTCTAGAGGTGCAAAACCTTCCTTACTCTCCATCTGATAGGGAAATATCATCTTCCCACTCCACAAAAATGTCACTGAGTGATAGGATTCCGTAGGTATGGTGGGCCGAACGGTGGCATAATGGTGAGCACTGCTGCCTCGCAGCGCCAGGATTCGATTCCAACCTTGGGTGACTATTTGTGTGGAGTTTGCACATTCTCCCCTTGT
The DNA here is from genome assembly GCF_902713615.1 of Scyliorhinus canicula. Taxonomy (NCBI): domain Eukaryota; kingdom Metazoa; phylum Chordata; class Chondrichthyes; order Carcharhiniformes; family Scyliorhinidae; genus Scyliorhinus; species Scyliorhinus canicula. The sequence goes on along the minus strand of NC_052151.1, from coordinate 135,363,608 downwards.
CTGCGTGGGTTTCCTTCGGTTTCCACACACAGTCCAAAGATATCCATGTTAGGTGGTAAATTGCCCCTTTGTGTCCAAAAGGTTAAATGGGGTCACGGGGTTAAGGTGGGAACATGGGAATAGGTGGGGTGTTCTTTCTGAGGACCGTTGCAGTCTCAATGTGCTGAATGGTCTCCTTCTGCACTGTGACTCTATGAGATACCATTCATAATATGAACACTATGGCCTACATGAACAGAAACTGTTTGATCATATTTAAAGTTCAAGTAGAATCTGGCCACAGGAACCTGTGCACTTCAGTACCATCCAGAAAGCAGATGGCATTCTTCACTGGTAGCATTTGAAGGAAATTAAACACTGAGTAGGTGTCTCCTGAGGAACCATGAATGACCTCCACACCTTTGATTGTTAATTCCATTGAGAAACCCCTTAATGGCAAACCATCACATGGCGGTTGAAGTATTCATGAACTGTCCATATTTGCCAGCTCCATCAGTAAGAAAAGTGTGTTCTGCATCTTCAGCACAATGAAAAGCTGACCACTAAAGGGCAAAGGTCATTCCCAATGCAGGTCAATGATACTCCAACTGAGCATCAGAACATAAGAACTAGGAGCAGGAGTAGGCAATTCAGCTCCTAGAGCCTGCTCCATTATTTATTCCAATCATGGCTGATCTCATCTCGGCTTCAACTCCACTTTCCTGCCCAATCTCCATAACCCTTCAACTCATTACTAATTAAAAATCTGTCTATCTCCTCCTTAAATTTACTGAGTGTCCCGGCACCCACCGCACTCTGGGATAGAGAATTCCACAGATCCACAACCCTTTGAAAGAAGTAATTTCTCCTTATCTCTGTTTTAAATCTGCTACCCCTTATCCTAAAACTATGACCTCTCGCTCTAGATTGCCCCACAAGAGGACCCATCCACTCTAATACCGTTTATCATCTTTATACCTCAATTAGATCTACTCTCATTCTTCTAAACACGAGAGAATATAGGCGTAAACTGCTCCATCTTCCTTCTAAGACAAACCCCTCATTGCTGGAACCAATCTTGTAAACTTCCTCCAAACTGCCTCCAATGCAACTACACCCCTCTTTAAATAAGGGGACCAAAACTGTGCACAGTACGCCAGGTACCATCTCATTAATGCCTTGTAAGGTATAAGTAAAGTTGCCATAGTCCCAGATGACCATAGGTTGCTTTCCCATTTGAGGGGAAGAGCTAACTGGTGGTCCTGAGTGTCACCATACTTCAGGCGAGGGGCAAGACTGAGAAGGTTCAGTCCTCATGAATAACCTCAGCCAGTACCAGAATTGAACCTGCGCTGCTGGCCTTCCTTGCTCTGTATCATGAAACCATCTGTCCAGCCAACTGAGCTACATACACTTGCAACAGCCTTTCCCAGCTTTTATACTGTATTCCTTTAGCTATAAAGGAAAAAATATCATTGTCCTTCCTTATTACCTGCTGTAACTGCATCCTAGTTTTCTGAGATTCATGCAGTAGGAAATCCAGATCCTTCTTCAGCAAAGCACTCTGAAGTTTCTCTCCATTTCGATTATATGTTTCCTTTTCATTTTCTGACCAAATTGGATTACACCCACACTTATTCACGTTGAACTCAATTTACTAAATCTTGGCCCATTTACTTAACCTATCGATATACATTAGTAAATTTCCCAGTACTGGTGTCAATGTCCCATGAATTTAAACCCATTTCTCCCACCCTAACCTTTAAGCCATTTACCTCTTTAATCTTAGTGACCATGTGCCAATTAGCTCGTGGCTCAGGTAGTGATCTGGAAATTATCACCTTTTGATTCTGCTTTTTAACTTAGCACCTAGCTGCTCATATTTCATCAGCACAACCTTTGTCAGTGGTACCTACATGGACCCTGACAACTGGATCATTCCCCTCCCACTCCATGTTCCTCTGCAACCCGGATGAGATATCTCGAACCCTGGCACCAGGTAGGCGTCACATCCCCTATTGCAACAACATGTCTCATCTCTCCCCCCACTTGAATGGCTCCCTGTACCATGGAGCTGTGATCAGTTTGCTCATCCTCCCAACAGCCCCCCACTCTCATCCACACAGGGATCAAGAATCCCAAATCTGTTGTACAAGGTCAAGCGTGAGGCTCTTGGATCCCTCTACCTGCCTCACTGATAGTCACACCCTTCGGTCCCTGACCACTGGCCAAATCCAAGGTAATTAATCTAAGGGTTGTGACTGCCTCCTCAGACACAGAATCTGTGTAACTCTGCCTCTCCCTGATGTGTCACAATGTCCCACACCTCCACCCAATCCCCGTAACCCAGCAAACCCACCTAACCTGTTTTGGAGACGAAGGGCAATTTAGCATGGCCAATCCACCTAACCTGCACGCCTTTGGACTGTGTGAGGAAACCGGAGCACCCGAAGGAAACCCACGCAGATACGGGGAGAATGTACAGACTCCGCACAGACCCAAGCCGGGAATCGAACCTGGGACCCTGGAGTTGTGAAGCAACAGTGCTAACCACTGTGCTACCGTGCTGTCCCTTGCTACAGATATGTTCACTAGGAACCACAATAGGGTCCATCCACTAGCTCCCATATCACGTAGGCACTACACATCACCTGGCCCTGCTTCTCCATCTTATTTCATTCATTTTTAACATGTTTTCTTTGAATTTGCAACTGGTTTTTAGTTTTGTAAGCTGTAAAATATTTCTCCTTTTTACCTTTAATCTGAAAACAATTTATAATAGATCATGCAAATAAGTAGTTACTTACCAGCCAATAAACGTAACATTTTCCTGTGATATCACTCTTGGATTGCTTTTCAGACTCAGCCCACTGCCCGAGTAGAGGTGTCCCTCGCAGGTCCGGCTGTCTCCGCTCCTTACACTTTCACCTAACTCCCTATTTTACCAAACTTCAGCTACACTCTGATGTAACAAGACAGCACTCAGTGCAGAAAGTGTAAGAGAGCTAGTTGAAGCTTGTGCTCATAATTGATGGGCCTGACAAGAAATGTGTTTGAAAAAGAGAGGAATAAGAGATCATTTGAAAATTGAGTGCAAAATCTTTATGCTCATCTAAATCGTGGGATTGACCTGAGATCCAGATTGGTAGTTTTATGACATATGGGACTGAGCTATCTCTAATACCTGTAAATGTCTTCTTTACTTGCAACAGGATACAAAGGATTTCTTCAGGGACCCAGTCAGCAACCTCTCTGTATGCAGACAATACCTGGATGTTGAAGTATCTCTGAAAAAGACTGGTGGATCATATTAAACAGCATGCCCCATCGGCTGTTACCCTGACCTTACCCAACCAGCCGTGTTTGCAAAACGTGAAATATAGTGTCCAACATTAGATGTGATTCTGCGATTGGACAACATTTGCCAAACAATCTTAAGTGTGCTAAGAATAACTCTGACAACCACCTTAAAATTATTAGTCGGGATCACAGTGCTACATATACTAATACACAGGATCCAAGTGCAGCATGGTAATGCAGTGGTTAGCACTGCTGCCTCACGGCGCCAAGATCCCAGGTTCGATCCCGGCTCTGGTCACTGTCCGTGTGGAGTTTGCACATTCTCCCCGTGTTTGCATGGATTTCGCCCCCACAACCCAAGATTGTGCACGGTAGGTAGATTGGCCACGCTCAATTGCTCCTTAATTGGAAAAGTGAATTGGGTACTCTAAATTTCTAAAAAAAAACTAATACACAGGATCCCATTCTTTACAGACAGGAAGAACATGCACCCTTGCACCTGTTTCAACCAAACAAAATAGGTGACTGCCATTCTGGGGAAATGCCTTAACATCAGAGTCAACCTGCTACGTTTGATTTTAAACAAAGTTTGGGAGTTAACTGTCATTAGTTAACTGGTGTATCTTCCATGGCAACGCATTTACCAATCAGTATTCACTTTCCAACCAATCGGAACTGTCTTCTCAACAAGTATAAATTATTGGTCCCTTTGCATTTGATTTTCTTGTCTTGATGAATGCAAAACACAACCTGTGTCTTTTTTCAGTGATACTCAAGTTCTGTATTACCAAATGACTATTTTTATAGTTATTTTTTTATTAGCATGTCATCATAACTTCAAACAGGCCCCCCCTCCCCATATCTGTGCCATGCTGTCACAACTTCCCCTTTTTAATAAAGTATTCGCCAATTGCTAGCTAGATTTATGCCTCCTAAAAGCAACCTGTGTCATCATTTTTCCCACGTGCACCAAATTAGAGTGAAGGATTCCTATCTCACAATTGTAGGCTATATTTCATCTTGGCTAGCTCAAATGCACACTTCTCCATATTGGGCTTTGAACCTCTATAATTAGGAGGACTCCCAGCCCGTCAAATGAACATTTTAGTCTAAGCATTCTCACTTTCAGTGCTGGGCTGAAGTCAGAAAGCAGAAGGAAAATGACAACGAAAATGTTATTGTTTGATCTGCTCTGTTTCACTGATTTATCCCCAGTGCTTTCTTCTATTTTGTGTCCCAGCCTCCACACATTCTGATATTTTGCTTCCAGCCTGATTCCTTTATTTATGTTCTCTTGGGTGTAACTTAGAGTTTTCTCTTCTGACATTTAGTACTTCCTTCACACTGTGCGCACCATCTGCTCCTGTCTTTACCTTATTTGTTTGTCTCATCTTCTTCCACTGCAATTTTGCTGTATTGCTAACCCTTTACTCTACTGGCTACTCAGAACTTCTGAGGCATGTATGTTTATCATCAGTACCAAGTTAATGCACAAAGATGAAATGAGATTTCTCGAAGCATCTGAGGTTTCTTTTAGCAGATGATATGAGCTTATCCCTAAAGGCAAACAGTTAATGCCTGTGCCATAGTTTTTGCACAGTTGGCTACAAACCTACTATTTTAATTTTCACATTTTTGCTGACATTGTTCAGACCTAATCTGGTGCAATTGTATGGATTTGAATTTCAAGTCATCCTTTGTACAGTTCCTACATAGCATGATGTAATGACCGTTCTTTCAGGCCAAGTTAATTTAAGTGGTAAAATGGATGTGCTTTGAATGTGGATGAATATTAGCATTATGTCTCACAGCAATGTTTGGGTCCTCAGCTCACCTTTCTAAATGGGTAAAGAATATCAGGCTTGCAGCAAATCAGTGTTCCAACAGAGATTTTCTGCACTTCTCCAAAGAGCATTTTTTTGATTATTCGCTTGAACTTTGGCTTTTTCCTGTGTTACATCTGTGTTGGTCGAAGAGGGAGGAGAGACTGAATGTGTGTTTGCTTCATCATTTTGCTGGGTTTTACCAGCTAGGTTATCTGATTGCTCCAATTAAAATACAGATGCAGGAATTATTTTGGGTGCACTGCTCCTCTTACAATTTTTGAAGAAAAGAGTGCAAGAAGATCCATGAGCCAGATTCAGATTTGCACCAGAGATGGAATACCTATTGCCGTAATCATGTTGCCAAGTTTGCAGGCCAGGCTCATCTGGAGTATCCAATGAAAATTTCCTTAACAGGTCCACACTGTCACTGCTAGAGTTGTGCCCTGTACTTGAATTTGGCTCATCCACAAACTTCCTTGCAGGTACAACACTACTAGTCAAAGCCAACATCCCTCTGAATTGTTAGACTCTTTCTTCCCAAGCTATCAAGGGGACTCAGTATCAAAATCAATCTACCTATCAAGGAGGTCTCCAAAATATTGTTCATCAATGCAAGCACCTTCATCTTTATGCCGTAACACATCACAGCAGAATGTGGGAGTGTTGCAATTCTTCTCCAGTGTAGTTTTGAGGATGTTGCATGGCGGGAACATCTGGCAATTCAGCCAGCAGGTGACACACTACTTTTCTCACTTGAGCCAACACTGAAAAAGGGACAGAAAATTCCATCTACATACTTCAAGTCAAAGGATGGAATTTTATTCTGCCCCCAAGGCTGGCCAGGAAATGTAGCCCCATTTAATGGGGCAGGAAATCGGAAGGAGACCATGCTGCCTTCTCTTATCCCTCCCGATTACATCGGGGCGGAAGACTCAAGAACTCAAGACTCTTTCACGCCCAGAAGTCAAATGAGACCCTTGGTGAGCCATTGGTATTTAACCAGCGACAGGTGGAGACCACCATGTGAACAACATACTGCAGGTAACTCCCAGTGGGTGCGCCTTTAGACTGGTGGAGTGAAACCTCCTCTACCTGGGCACCTCATGCCCAATGAACACATCCACCGTGGGCATGGGAAAATGACAGGCAAAGACCCCAGCCCCACCCAAAATACTAACCATCACCACACTCACCTGTGGCATCAGAGAAACACATAATTTACAGCGCAGAAGGAGGCCATTCGGCCCATCGCATCTGCACCGGCCCTTGGAAAGAGCACCCTACCTAGCCCCACACCTCCACCCTTTCCCCACAGTTGCACTCTATTCCCAAAAACCCACTTTACCTTATGTTTTTTGGACACTAAGGGCAATTCAGCATGGCCAATCCACCTACCCCTCACATCTTTGGACTGTGGGAGGAAACCGGAGCACCCGGAGGAAACCCACGCTGACACGGGGAAAACGTGCAGACTCCGCACAGACAGTAACCCAAGCCGGAATTGAACCTGGGACCCTGGTGCTGTGAAGTCATTGTGTTAACCATTATGCTACCGTGCTGCCGGGAGTCTGCCTTAGCTACCTTAGCTAGAGAGCCTGCCTTAGCTACCTTCACTCCAAGCTCTAGTGGCGATCCTGTAGCTTGGTTCTCCTGCAGAGCCAGAAGTGGCCACTATTTCCATTGGTGACTCGAGTGCTGGAGATCAGCTGACCTCTGATTAAACAACAGCTCTAAGAGACAGCAAATTCCCACTGAGGATGTTGAGAACCCTGGTGCAAACTAAGTTTGCCTGACCAGCACTAAATCAAATCCGGGATGCAGAATGACTGTATTAGGGTTGCTACTAGCTCTCCAGCCAGCGGACGGGCCCATCAATACGAGCATTGAATTCTGCCCAGAATTCTAGTTCTTATGCCAGGCGGTAGTCAGGATGCATTACCTTCCTCTGGGGAGGGGTTTCCAGTGTCTGTGGAGGGGCTGGGGTACTCCGTGCTTGTGGGAGGAAGAGGTCTCTGTGTCCACGGGGTGATCTTTGTTTTCATTCTTAGTTTCTGTTAGATCGGGCCCTCCAGCGCTTTTTTTTCCAGAAGTGTTTGAAAACATGGCAGGAAACGCCGGCAGTGCAGCCAGCAGCCTGCACACCACTTTTCTCACCTGAGCCAATTTCTGAAAAAAGCCTGGAAAATTCCATCCACAGCCTCCAATTATGTTTGAGTAAATGTTGTCACTGTCTCTGTAGATTCCAAGCAGGGTTCCATGTATCTGATGCATAAGATCTGTCAATGAAAGAAACAATTATGTCATAAGTCATTATTTCATAGTTATTAAATATAAATATAAAAGACTCACATAGAGTGTAGAAAAAATCTGCCAGAATAACAACATAGGGAGTTCCTGTTTTTAATGTGTGCTGTGCCTGCTTCAGTATTTGTAACAAAACATGACAGAAGCATTGCATTTGACAAATCCCAACTGGCACAGCAATGTTAAAGGCTTCAGCCTGTCATGAGGTGTCAGCCATGTGAATATGAAATGAAATGAAATGAAAATCGCTTATTGTCACGAGTAGGCTTCAATGAAGTTACTGTGAAAAGCCCCTAGTCGCCACATTCCGGCGTGGCTGGTACAGGAATGGAACTGTGCTGTTCTGTGTTTGGTCTGCTTTAAAAGCCAGCGATTTAGCCTGGTGAGTTAAACCAGCCCATGGTTGTAAAGTAATTACTTCAGTTGTGTAATTATTCACTGAAATCAGGCTGCTGAAAATAATGAAAACCTCCCAACTTTTCCACATGGCAATGGGAAGTATTATAAGATTAGAAATTGAGTTCCATCATTGAAACACTGTTGTGTTGGGCAAATACATTATCTCAATAATATTTACTTAAGAAGAAAATGATTGAATAAAATTTCATATGACATGTTAAGAACAATTGCTTTACCAGTGTATAAAATTGCGACTGATTTTCAAGGGCTGGAGGCGTATTTATTTAACTTCTTCAGGTCACAATATGTTTCAATACAAATGTCACTGTTAATGAAAAATAAAACCCAATAATCTTGAATTGCAGGTGACAAGTGTCGTGCCTTTCAAATAGATTCGCTATGATGGAAATTCTACATAGATGCTTTGAAAGTTGAGAAAACAAGAATGTAATGGGGTAGAAATTAGTGTGCTTTGTACCCTCATCTGGGTGTAAAACGGGTATGCCGATTTAGCCATGGGGCAGGCTGTGCCTAATCTGCACAGGCATCAAGTTCCACTGCTTACTTTGTTAAGGCCTTTCATTGGCTATCTCAAGTGCAAACCAAAAACAGGCCCTTTAAGTATGTAAAGTAGGGGCCTCCATTTGAAGGACCCCATCAACAAGCTTGCTTTGGCTGAGTGTGTGATGTTCTTTGGTTTTTTTTAACGAGGATGGCTTCGAAGTGTGGTGTCTCACAAAGAACAACAAGCTATGTTTTGAACTAAGCTAATTTATTTACACTGCAAAATAGATTTTGCTTGCTAAAATATAAAAGATTACAGATTGACTAAAACTATGATACTAACTAGAGCTCCTGATAACACAACTATTCATTATCTCGCCCAACAACCTACTCCCCCGAATCAAGAGCATCACGTGATCCACGTGTATGCGCTTGATCGCCATCTAATGGTTGAATGTAGTTACAGTAAATTGTTAATCCTTCATTATTCTTACAATACACATATTATCACAGAGTGGAGCACATTTCTGATCTGGCCCTCTCAGAATTTTTTAAAGGCTCCTATGGCTGCCAATGAAAGATAGGTAATTTTGTTTTGCAAAAGTGTTCCTGTGGGGGTGAAATAAACAAGAGTGCTCCACCATCTCCATACGAGTTGCACTTGCATATCTTAAACTACTGCATACCACCTTGACAGGATATGATGTAGCCCCATGACTGATATTCAGTCTGCAATAGCAGATGGTAGAAGTCAGACACGTATACTGAGCTTCCTAGTTCACGTTATTTATTTATAGAATTATCTTCAAATAAAGAACTCAAATTATTGCTTCACCAATCCTTGTTGTGTGATTAGTACATTTGCCACAAGTAGAAGAATTGCACAGTTCCAAATCGGCCCACACCTGGAACCTGGGCAAGCAATCCCTGGAGGCCCAGCCAGAGCTGTTAAGGTGTGGAAACTAGCAGTTTCCATTGTTCCTCAGACTAGTTGCTTTGCATACACACCGGCCACACAGTACGAAGACTCAAACTAATGCCTTCATTATGTTGTCAGATTAAAATAAAAAATATGTGGGTAAATATTGTGAAATGTGCTCGCCTCTCAACAAAGAAATGATCTGACCCATAACCATAACAGATACAATAACAACTACCACTGTTGTTGAATTCTAACTCATCCCTTAAAATTTTACCTTCATGCAGATTTCTAGTTACACCATGGGCAGGATTCTCTGTCAGCTGATGCCGGAATCAGGAAACACGATTGGGCGGAGATGTGGTTCCGATGTCAAAATCGCGGATGCTGCCAATTTCACACCAAATCGTACTTCTCCATCAGCTTGACAGCAGCGCCTTGAACGCATGTACAGTGAACACCGTTTGCACATCATTAGCGGGCCCACCCGCACCGGTATTCTCCGGGGCCTCTGTGATTCTCCGCCCCTGATGGGCCTAGTTCACTTGCACTTTTACAAATTGTGAAAGCAGCGTCGTTGATGATGAGGGAGAGAGGAGGTAAGACACGGAGAGGCATGATCATGGGCTGCCAGGCCGGACACTAGCCGGAATAACTGTGGTGGGGGGAGTGCCCTGCCATGGTCAAGGAACGGGGGTGATGGGCCGGAAGTCCAGGGTGACCCTCCTAGCGACTGGATCAGTGTCCAGGCACGGATCTCCATTGCCACAGCCTGCAAGGCTGCCATCTTGCTGCACACCCCACTGACCACCACCTGGGCCCCTGGTTCTTCGGAGTGACACCGACCATATGGGTGATCCACTCCCCACCATCCCCGCACCCCTGTCCCCAAACTCCACCCCAGTTTTTGCCATACCACCCCCCCCCCCCCCAAATGCCTGCCACCTGCCAGCAGACCACCACTCCCAAGGTCAATGCCCACAGAAACCACAATGGGGGTGCCAGGAGTGTGCCACTGAGCCTACTGCTGGAAAGGACGATGCCAGCTGATGATACCCCTGGCAGTAGGGATGAGCATCAAGGTCAAATGCCCCCAGGGTGTCATGGGTGCGCAGATTGTAGGGTTGCAGACATGCGGGGGCAGGGCCTGCAGGGCCAAGACCATGTAGCCCGTTAGACATTGTTGGGCATGGAGTATGCACCATGGTAACGTGTTGGCCTTCTACCCACTGCAGACAATAGATATTGGAATTCAACCAGCAATGGTGGCCTTCCTGCTAGTCGTTGCAGTCCTGCTGTTGTACGAGTTGGCACTGCTCGACGAGAGGAAGCTGCAGCAGCGGAGCGTGTCCCAGAGGAACAGGAGGTAGCTGCTCAGGATGGAGAGGCAGCCAGCCAACAGGCAGGCGAGGAAGAGATACAAACCAGGCACCACATGAGACTTTGTGTGTGTTGGCAGCACCTGTCATTCAAGCACCGGCCAGCTGAGCATGCTTTTGAAGACTCCAGCTGAGCAGTGAGACAGTGCAACGTCATGGAGGCCCTATATGCCATTTCGGTACAATGCATCCATTTCAATGTGGACTGAGCGCACCAGGATGCCCGGGCAGCAGGGTTCGCCTGCATCGTCGACATGCCCCGGGTCTGGGGGCTGATCGACAGGATGCCAGCCCCCTAGGGGCACCTGCAGATGACAGGCCACTCTACACAAACTGAAAGGGGTTCCACTTGATGAGTGTGCAGCTGATATGTAACCATCAGAACGCATCATGTACATCTGCGCCCAAAACCTAGGCAGTGTGCACGACACCTTCATCCTGGCACATTTGATGATTCCTGACTTGTTCGAAACCAGGCCCCCGTCTCCCCCCCATGAGAGGGGTTGGCACCTGGGCAACAGGGATTATCCACTGCTCTCATGGTTGATGACACCTATCCAGAGACCAGCGCTGAGACCCGCAACAGCAACACCCATGCGGCGAACAGGGGCGTGATCGATGAACAGAGAATCCAGCCACATGAATGTGTTGCCCGCACCTTGAAATGATGCTATTGAGCTGATGTTGAAAAACTGCTTGTGAAAAGGAGATTTCCAAACTATCTCATGCTCATCAGTAACCCCTCATCACAAAACTACAGCAACAGAGGAAAACCGAGTGCTCACTTTTTATTTTCAGTGAAATTTCAATCAAATTATGTATAATTATCTTGAAGCCATATTCAGGGTATTATATAATATCAGAACCTTTTCCGCCTGATATTTTCAGATTCTGCAGACCATAAAGATCAGATAAACATTGTGCTATCATTTACAGGACAAAGCAATGAAGCCCATGTCATACAGCAGACAGCATGGGAACTTTGCTGGGTTCAATAATCATCACCGCTGAGCTGTGCAGACATAATTATAAATAGCTGACTGCTTCTTGTCTGCCATGCGTAGAAGTTCCCTCATTGCTTAAAAAAAATTATTCTTGACAAAGAGCCATATTTTGAACTGCTTGCATAAAATAGATACAGGCAGCACTGGTGGAAAATGGATCCCTATTCATATTGGGGCAGCACGGTAGCATGGTGGTTAGCATAAATGCTTCACAGCTCCAGGGTCCCAGGTTCAATTCCCGGCTGGGTCACTGTCTGTGCGGAGTCTGCACGTCCTCCCCGTGTGTGCGTGGGTTTCCTCCGGGTGCTCCGGTTTCCTCCCACAGTCCAAAGATGTGCGGGTTAGGTGGATTGGCCATGCTAAATTGCCCGTAGTGTCCTAAAAAGTAAGGTTAGGGGGGGGGGGAGTTGTTGGGTTACGGGTATAGGGTGGATATGTGCGTTTGAGTAGGGTGATCATTGTTGCTTGTGGGGGGGGGGGGAGGACTGGTGCGCGCGAGAGGGCGGGCGAGGGAGGGATATTTGCCTAGAGGGATTGTGTTGTAAATAATTTAAAAATTAGTAGGGGTAAATGTTTGTATGGAAAAACTCTTTCAATAAAAATTATTTTAAAAAAAAGAGTAGGGTGATCATTGCTCGGCACAACATCGAGGGCCGAAGGGCCTGTTCTGTGCTGTACTGTTCTATGTACTCTATGTTTGGCATTGCTTCCTGTGTAAAAATAGTGCACTGAAAATTGAGAACTAGTTTGAAAGATGGCTTTCTTTTTTGGGCGTTGACTTCAATGGAAGAAATAAATGGGGGTGATGTAAAGTGGGCTGCAGACTCACGATTGTCTGCTTTACATTATTGCACAATATCAAGATCTAGCTGAGTTTTCAATGAAATTATCACACCATGTTCCAAGTTCAGTTTTATATTTTTGTGAGCCAGTATTCTTCACTTTCTACAGGCATTAGCATTGACAACGGGTATAGAATTCACACCCACAGGATGTTTTTGTTGTTGTTCCCCTTTGTGTTGTAATCATACATGAGATGACATATGTTTTAGTAGCAAATGGGTAAACGTTTTCAAAATCTTAGATGGTAGCGTCTTCCAGAAAAATCCCAGCTTAAGTTCTGATGTTGGGTCCTGTTCAGTAAGGATAGCAGATTGGTCTCTCATGCTGCTGGCCAACTGTAGGTTGTTATTTCTGAGGTTGGAGGAGAACAAGAGGACATCTTCATTATGAGACTCCCTTGCAGGGGAGTCAAAACGTTTTTTTTTTCTTTCAGGGTCAGGTGGACTGCCCCTGATGATTGATGAGGAATCCCCTATGGCAGCAGCATTTGACCCACAGGGTGGCCTTTGCCTCGAGGGGGCACTCTTTGCAAATAGAACCTTGGGGAGGCTGCCTCCATTGCAGCTGGTAGTCTCCCCACATAGGTGGAGTGAGGGGTCATGTTGCTCTGCCTGTCCTGAGAAGATGAGTCTTAATTAGGCCTTTAATTAGCTAAATTGACCACCTGCCTCCAGTTGATAAGCAGCCAGACAGCTTCTCTTCCCACTGCTGCAAAAATGCCTAGCAGCAAGGCTGAATTGTAGCGTCCTCCCGATATAGCTCTCTATCGTTTGGCCAATCACCCTCAGAAATCCCCCCCCCCCCCCCCCCCACCACCACCACCCGCCACCCACCACCTCCTTGCATGATATGTGGGGGCCGATAAAATCTCACCCATACAAAAAATGTTCTCTTCCTTCAGTCTAATTACCGGTCAATGTCACTTTTATCTCAACTTTAAGGTAGTTCCATGTTTTGTAAATAGCTTCAGTTAAACTTAGACCAGCAAATAATATAAATAAGTATGGAACTGAATGATTAGTTAGGAACTGTCAACCTGATCAGCACTAACACTGATGCTAATATATATCATTATCTCATAATTACATATTATTAATGACTAAATTATCAGATTGGCATAGTGATTGTGAAATTGACAAAATATGTAGAAGTATGCTTCACAGAGATGACGGCAATGCAATAATTAATGATACTACGTGTGACTTTACTTGCTGCTCTTGTTGCTAAGCAAAATAATGAGTAGTGCTGTATATTTAGCACAAATTGGATTTGTTTTCCGGAGTCCATGACATCAGATAAACCTCATGAATTCATTATTGTTTTAATCAATGAACTTCACCGTGCTTTGCATTGATTTTAGAAGATGTTGATAGTCTATGCATCCTCTTCAACAACACAGGGCTTCACAACGAATAATCACCACTGAAGACTGAAAGTCACTTAATGAGTCCTCTATTTCTTTCGGTATACCCTGTCGTATAGATTTACAGACATTTTTCAGGAATGCAATGCCCCTTTTTTAAATCAAAGTAGGGATACCTATATGGCCACAACTTCCAAACTCCCTAGCATTGGATTTTTGGGGAGGTACCACAAAGATTTGCTGGGGTTGCCCTCTCAGAGGTTCACAGGTAAGGTTTGCATGACAATTGCCACGGAAGCTCAAACTTCCCATGATAAACTGTCCTGCGTCCTGCACTAGGAACCATCCGAAATTGTGACTTAAATTGCAAACTCTCTTCTCCTGCTGATAGCGCACCCCCGCCCGTGGGTTTCCCGGCGGTGTGAGATGTCTTCAATGGGAATTCCCATTGATGGGATCAGAGAATCCCACCACCAATGAATAGCACGTCACCTCCCGCTGCCGAGAAGCATGCGGCTGGGAGGCTGGAGAATCCCACCCTGATAATTCTGACTGAGCTACACCAAGTTACCCAGAAAAAATTAGAAGAGTTAAAACCTCTTCTAACTTTTGGCAACTATTGTAATTATCTCGACCAAACTCCCACAGGACTCCCCCCACACCCCTGACCCTCCCAGGAGACAGTCCTTCCCCTTCCCTCTTCCAAACCTCCAAGCCTGAGGCCCTTTCCTGCACCTCACTCCACTTTCCCCAAAGCTGGAATTGACCATCCCCTTCCAGACTCCAGGCCTGATCCGACCCAAGTTCCGACAGCCCTGTCCCTCAAATCCGAATCCCCAACTGAGTCTCAACCCTCCCCTTCCAACCCCTTCCAACATCCAACCTCAGCACCTGGCCTCCGAGCTCATTCTCGACATTCGATTACCATCCCCCGCAATCCTATCCACTTACTTCAGACACTTACCTTCACTCTGGCTTGTCAATTTTGATGGACCATTATATTTACTTGGTTTATGGCAGCTTGTGCCATAAAAAATGGTGAGTGGCCTCTTCCTTTTGACACTGTGCCTTGAGGACACACTGCACTGCCTGAATCTCACCCAGCTTGAGTTGGAAGGTCAGCAAGACAGACTGGGAAAATGTTTTGCATAAATAATTGGGCACGGAGTGGCAATCCAATACTGATTGCCCCTCCAAGGAAATTGGGCGCCCAAAAAGCAGCTCGCCATGGCGCAGCGTGGCTGATAGATGTAGGAAGATGCCCGCTCCCACGATCTATCCGGTTCACAATGCCTCACGAGATCTAATCCAATCTCGCAAGACGTTGTGATGTGAATCTGACTGGGATCACTTTTAGGCACATCTGCAGATTAAGGCGAGACTCTAGTCAGATGTCAGATTCTTGAGGTACCCAAGGAGTTGGAATCTATCCCCTTCTGCCGAGAGGACTAGGACGATCGCCGTTCAGTACGAGTTTCCACAAACGGGGACCAAACAGAAGGGCACTCATGGGGGTCCCCCAGTGGATCAGAGGCCTGGGTGCATGCCCTTTGAGCAGGGTAGTCCTCTGGCACAGCTGGTGCCACCTGGGCACCCTGGCATTGCCAGCCTGGAACCCTGGCAGTGCCACCTGAGTGCCAGCCTGGCACTGCCATCTGGCATGGGCACTTCCAGGTTAGCACTGACAAGGTACCATCGTGGAATTTCTTGCACAGTGACAATTGGGCCGGGGTGCCCTGTGCGGGTATTGGAGGGATGCGTGGAGGGTCGGAGACTCTCCCATAGTGTGTTGGGGCTTGGGGGAGGTCGGGAATCACTTTCGGGGCTCCAGAGATCGGGATGCCATTTTTTAAAAAGGGGAGCTCCTTGGTGCATTAAACAAGGCAGTGTGCAGCCTCGGCCACACTCCCCCCCCCCCCCCCCCCCCCCCCCCCCCTCAGGCCCGCTATGTAGTGCCGTTTTATAGTGTTGTGTTTCTCGACGGTGTGAGAGCTGGGAAACACGGGGCTAAATACATTTGCCATGGAACTTTGTTCCCATTTAGTTAAATCTAGCCCACTATGTTCATTGCACCAGATTTTAAGCCTATTAAGTCTCACGCTTAGCAATATTTACAATATGCCAACAAATTTCTGCTGCTGAATGAAATGTTTCATACCAATGCTACACCCGATAATATTCCTAGAAACATTGGTGGTGAAATCTCTCTTTGGCAAAAGTATGAAAAAGATGATGGTGGATCAGTCATCTATTTGAAACCATGCTCAAGCCTCTTTTCCATCTGAAATCATAGGAAAAGGGATTGGAGCACAATGTAAAAAAGGCTGGTCGTTCACTGTCAGTATCTCATTCCATTATCAAATGCTAATTTCACCCCCATTGACTCATTGATGTACCATCAATTGGACTCGAGACACGATGAAGATCCAAACTGTGGCTTTAATCAGCTAGTTGTTAGCCCGGTGGTCGACTACAGAGAAAGGCCGACCGCCGGGAACTCTGGGTACTTATACCCCGCCTCAGAGGCGGGGTCTACTTGCCTCTCGACCAATTGGTGAGCAGTCACATGACTAGTCCCAGCCAATTGGACGAGAGGCACATGACCAGCCAGAGCCAATGAGAAACCAATGCTCTGCACCAATGGCAGTGCTCACATTCATACCACCACATTCACACCTTGTGGAGAAAGAAGGCGGGGGGGAGGGTGTGTAAGTGGAAGAGAGGGGGGTGTCCGAGGACTGGTGGTATGAGCAGCGAAAATCGAGAAAGATGGGCTGCCCACTGGCTCGTGGCAAAAAAACAATACTACTACTACTAACTTAAGGTGCAACAGAATAACAACAAAGTCCAAAAGAAATGTCCCATGTTCGCATCAGATGGACACGATTAGCCTATTGGGTGCCCGTGGTGTTCTGGTGGACCGTCGCAGTGGAGCAGGTGACGTCGGGCCGATGGTCGTCCTTGCCTCCGGGACCGTTGGTCGTAGATGTGTCTCCGTACCCCGGGCCGGTGGTGGAGACGCTGTAATCGGGGGAGAGGGGGCATGTGCGCTGGGTCGTGGGGGCGCTGGGGGGAATTGGGGTTAGGGAGGAGGTGTTGATGGAGGGGGAGAAGTCTGCACGCCAGCGGGTGCCAGGTCCTGAAGCAAGACCGTATCCTGCCGACCGTCGGGATACTCCACGTATGCATACTGCGGGTTGGCGTGGAGTAACTGGACTCGCTCAACCAACGGGTCGGATTTGTGCACCCGCACATGCTTCCGGAGCAAGATGGGCCCGGGAGTGGCCAGCCAGGTCGGGAGAGGGGATCCTGAGGACGACTTCCGTGTCGGGGTGGACGAAACTTTCCGTGCACCCGGAGTCCAGCAGGCATCTCGTTTTGTGTCCGTTGAGCTGGATCGTTGTCGTAGTCTTGGCAAGCGTGCGTGGACGCGACTGGTCGAGTGTGATGGAAGCAAGTCGTGGCGAGAGTTCCAGATCCTCCTCGGTGGCAGAGTAATCGCTGGCAGGGCCTTCCGTGTTGGCCCAAGATGGCGGCGCCCAGGACCCGCACGTGGAATCGGCGTCCCAAGATGGCGGCGCCCAGGACCCGCACGTGGCGCCGGGGCCCCAAGATGGTGGCGCCCATGGCCCGCACATGGCGTCCGGGGCCCAAGATGGTGGCACCCGTGGGAACCTCGTGGCGGCTGGGGGCAGTGTCAGCGGCGTCTGCGGGCTGGTCGGGGCAGCTGGGAGCGTGGGTCGGGAGGACCATGGGGCCGTTGCGGGGGCCGGGAGGCGGGCCGGATTGGTTGGTGCGTGGTGCGGGACCCTAGGGGGGGCTGGGGGGGTGGGACGATCCGCGGTCGCTGTGCGGTACAGCAGCGACCGACTTGGTCTGGCAAACCACCGCGTAGTGGCCCTTCTTCCCGCAGCTCTTACACAGAGCAGAGCGGGCCGGGCAGCGCGGGCGGGGGTGCTTGGAGAGGCCACAAAAATAGCAACAGGGCCCCGCTAGTTTATCGGAGTGACCCGCAGCGCAGGCCTGGGGGGGTCGGGGTCCATGAAGGATGGGGGTGGCGCGTGCCATGAAGTCCAGGGGGTTGCTGCGCGGCCGGGGACGTATGCACGGGCGTTCAGGTCAGCAACCTCCAGGGAGGTTGCAAGGGTCCGTGCCTCAACTAGGCTGAGGGTGTTCTTCTCCAGCAATCGTTGGCGGATAGAAGGAGACTGCATGCCAGCAACGTAAGCGTCTCTAATTAATGTGCTCAGTCGCCGAAACTTGGAGACATGCACACGTTCTCCCTAGAGCTGTGAGGGCCTGGTAAAACTCGTCGAGGGACTCACCAGGGAACTGTTGTCTAGTCGTCAGGAGATGCCGTGCGTATACTTTGTTGACCGGCCGGAGAAAGTGTCCTTTGAGAATCTCCATGGCCGCATCATAATCGCTTTCATCCTCAATCATTGAATATACCGCCGTGCCCACGCATGAGTGGAGGATGTGGAGTTTCTGCTCCTTGGTGGGCTTGCCAGCTGCAGTTGTCAGGTAACTGTTAAAACACGCCTGCCAGTGTTTAAAGATTGCAGATGCATTTGAAGCATGCGGGCTGGTGCGGAGGCAGTCAGGCTTGATGCGTAGCTCCATTCCAAAATTCTAGCTGATTAAATTGATTGGACTCGGAGGCGGGGCCTACTTGCCTCTCGACCAATTGGTGAGCAGTCACATGACTAGTCCCAGCCAATCGGATGAGAGGCACATGACCAGCCAGAGCCAATGGGAAACCAATGCTCTGCACCAATGGCAGTGCTCACATTCATACCACCACACTCATCAGCAAACAATCCTTCTTAAATGGTGTATCATTCTCTTTAGTTTCCTCTCCCACCATCATTCTGAACCAATAACTATCTATTGGAAAGCCTTTGCTCCTAAATGAACACTGCTTCATCTGGAAGTGGGCCTCCAAGAGGTCAGACTGTTCGATCAAAGTTCTTTTCTTCATCTCATGAAGGCAGCTGAATAATTAGTTGTACAACACCTCACCATAGCGGGAGAAATCCTTTGATGTCCTTCAAGCTGCACGCAATGGAACATTTTCACCAGGATCACCATGTCCTGTAAAATGCACTGCTTCTTTTCAATAAGATTAAGTTGACAAGGTTCACAAGGCCTCACGTGTCCGGTACAAATCCTGGGCTTTCTGGTTTTCAGTACTTCCCTGTTGTTAAGGCGCCAAAGGTGTTTTTCCATTGACGCTCCATTCTCCGCCCGATCGGGAATCTCGATACTGCCTTTGGGCACTGGAGAATCCACCGTATCAGCAAGTGCTAATCCAAATTACAACTTTGAAACAGACACTCCAGCATATCTCACGACAGTTACCAAGTAAAATTCCAGGTTTTTGCCATTGGAAACCTTTCCGAATTTGGCATTAGAGACTGCCTGCCGTATCTGGAAATGCCTGGTACCACATTTTAATTCCTCTTAGAATATGAATAGAAATAAACTCTGGCCTTTTCTACCAAAAAAGGTCATGCAGAAACCAGGACTGAAAGAAAGAATGTGAATAAAGAAAGAAAAAATGCATATTTATACACTGTGTACATATGTAACACTCTTCATAGCTTCAGGGTGGTCAAGAGCACTTCACAGCTAATTAAGTAGTTTTCGAAGTGTAGTCACTGCTGTAATGTAGAGAGTATATTTGTTACTACCCCTAAAGGGGTTTGAACCTACATTGTATTAGATTTCCCTCCTGCACCTTAGAATATGATCTCCTCAGGTGATCAGGGGGCAGAGCTTCCTCCCAATTGGAGGATCCCCCACAGGATACAAACCCCGGTATGACAGCTGTTCGGGGGAAGAATCTGAGGAGAGTGAGAGAGTATTGTATTGAGGAGTAGGAGAATAAATTTAGTTGTATCCTGTCTGGCTACATGTGGAGTCCTTACCTCAGCAGGCAGCTACTGGGAACGAGCAACCGGGTTCACCGCAGGGTCGTGAAATTGCCCCAAAATGACCGAGGGGCTCCCCCAACCCAACAATCTCAGATGGCGCCGCAGCCAGGAACAAGGCTCCTGGAAGTCACGTAAAGAAGCCATTCCCAGCCAACAGGCCAGTCATCATCCCTTCCCGAGAGGCCACACGCACTTCCTGGAGGACATGGAGGCTGAGGAAACACCCTGCCGCTACACTGTGTCACAGGCCCCAGGATCATTCCCATCCGGGTGACTCTAGCTTAATGACACCCCACCAAGATGGAGCTCGACCTAGGGGCAGTGGTCTCCATCACCAGCCACCGCATGTTCATGGCAATCCGGACCGGCCTCCAGTCACTGGAACTCAAGAACACAGGAACCCGGCTAGCCAAGTATACTGGGAAACTATTGACGATCGAGGGCAATGACCATGTGCCCATGCTGTACGGGGAGCAATCCAAGTGCCTACCATTGGTGGTAGTGCACAGCGACAGGCCAAGCCTATTGGAACATGATTGGTTGCGACATCTGAAACTGGATTGGCAGCGCATGTGACAGATGTATCGCCGTGAGCTAGAAGGTGTGCTGGCAAAATTTCCATAATTTTTTCCAAAGGCCTTGGGACACAATCAACGTGCATGAGAATGGCCAACTCAGGTTTTCCCCACCCGACCCTTGCTGTATGTACACTGATCCAAGGTCGACCAGAAGTTGGGCTGGTTGGACCAATTGGGTATTATCCACCCCGTCCATTTTGTGGATTGGGCTGCGGCAGTGGTTCCAGTAATGAAGCCCGATGGGTTGGTATGACTCGGATAAAAGGCCTTTACGCCCAGCTCAGTGGGGCAAGACATTTATGAAGTTGGTCATGAGCAACTCATAACTACAGCTGCTGCTCGATCCAGGGTCAGTACGTAACAATCAACACCCATTGGGGTCTGAATGAATACACCCATTTGCCGTTTGGAGTCTCATCGGCCTGCGCCATCTTCCAGCGTGTCATGGAGAACATACTACGCGGATTGTCACAAGTGTTAATTTACCTGGACAATGTCCCCGTCACCGGAACCTCAGACAGAGAATACATGGAGAATCTCATCAAAGGCCTCGAGAGGTTTGCTCGGACCAGGGTCTACCTCCGAATAGAGAACTGTCTCTTTCACATACTCAAGGTCATGTATTTGGGCTACCCAATAGGCTGCAGGGGCCTCAATCTGGTGGAGTACAAGGTGCGGGTGAACCGCCAGGCCCTCATGCCTCGTGACCCCAAGGAGCTCTGCTCTTTCCTCGGTCTAGTGAACTATTATGGAACATTCATTCCCTGGATGGCCATGTTGCTCAACCCGCTCCACCAACTGCTGAAGAACGGACAACGTGGGACTGGGCGCCCTCGCACTAGAGGGCTTTCCAAGAATTCAATCGGTGCTTATCGTCAGGCAAGTTACTTATCCACTTCAACCCATCCAAACCTTTGCTCCTTCCTTGTGATGCCTTGCTGTTTAGCATCAGAGCAGTACTGGCACATCGCATGCCCCACGGCTCGGTGGGGTTAATCACCTTTGCATCCCACACGCTTGTGGATGTTGAACAAATCTACGTACAGGTGGAAAAGGAAGGTTTGGCTATCATATTCGCGGTGCAAAGATTCCACCAATATGTTTATGGATGCACATTCACTAGCACACAGATCACAAGTCACTGCTGGTTTGTTTAAAGATAACAGAGTAATCCCGCCAATTGCATCTGCCCGGGTCCAGCGGTGGGCGTTGCTGTTCACCGCTTATACATATACCCTTGAACATCTTCTGGGCACAATGATTCTGCATGCTGACGTGTTTTTCCATCTACCCTTCTCCACAAAGCCCTGGCACTTGACGTGGCCACAGAGGTGATAGCCACCCTCCACTTCTTAGACACCCTGCCACTGATGGCGGCCCGCATTAAGGAGTGGACCCAGATGGACCCAAAATTGTCAGGCGTCGATGGGACCAAGAGCCACCGGGGCAACATCCAGAGACACATTCTGGATTAGGATGCCATACCCTGTGCCATCTAGGTGGAATCCCCAAGGCCCAACCGAGTTCATAACACCTCTCACTATACCCTCCAGCCGTCGGAACTCAGGAAGCCAAGATGACCACTGCGCTCGCGCTGGTCCACCAGACGACCACATTCTGCCGCCAATAGCACCGACATCTTTTCTGGCCGAACAGCCCCAACTTCACCGATCTTCGCGAAAACAACATTTTCCTATCTGCTACATGCGTCCCGGGCCGGCTGTGCAGCCCCTGGACTCCCAACTCTACCCAAACAGTCATGGGATCTGCTGCCGGAAGACATGGACATTTCTCCTGACTTGGTGAGGGAGTGGTGCTCTGACACCCAAAGGGGCTTGAACCTACATTGTATTAGATTCCCCTCCTCCACCTTGGAATATGAACTCCCCAGGTGATAGGGGAGGAGCTTCCAATTGGAGGATTCCCCCATAGGATATAAACCCCAGCCTGGGAGCAGGTTAGGGAGGAGGACCCTGAGAGGGAGTGGAGAGTGCGAGAGTATTATATTGAGTAGTAGTAGAATGAACCTCGTTGTATCCTATCTGTCTGGCTATGTCTGGAGTCCTCATCTTCGGCCGCAACAATATTGTAATTTAGTTGCACTGGAAATATTAATCTGGGGAAGCTAGCACAAGATCTAATCACTGGAGAATTTCTTGACTTAGTTTGCGAGTCATCGGTCCTTCAATATTCTGATCTATCTCCAACATGGACGGTGGTGCACTTAAAGGAAAGTCTTTTGGTGGATTAAGAGCATCAGGTCACTTGCGATATTATGAAGGGTAGGAGAACAGAAGCTAGAGTTCAACATTGTGTTAAATAAAACAGAATAGTAAATGTCCCAGAAAATCCCGACAGAATGAATTTTACATAAATTAAACCTGAACAATATTTTCCCCTTTTCTTGTTGATAGATCTAATGCACAGATCTGCACAGATCATATAAGTAGAGTGAATGGAGCTTATACTTTGGCTTCATCCATCTAGATATATGAGGCAGACAAATAAGTAGTTTATTTCTATTTCCATAGCTCATATTACATGCAACAGGTCACTGGCAAGGAGCTGTAGCTTGAGGGACACCACTCCACATCGAGCATGGCTGACTAAGCCAGAGGCTTAGTGGAAGGGTTTTTTGGTTGATCATCAACCTATTTGGCTGCATTATGAACGCATCTGTTTTGGCCATCAAGTCCAGACATAGAACTCGAACTCAGAGCTTCTGGTTCCGAGGTAGAGACACTGCCCACTGCACCATAGGACTTTCTAAAAGGAACTAGGGAGGTAGAATTTAGGTCACCGGAACTCTTGACAAACTTGATAATGAAAGTACAATAACCAGTGCCTCTCGAGGAGTGTGATGGCAACAATATGATATTAGATTTTCTCAGAGCTGCTTTCATTGTCGTGAGCTGATGCTTGCGATCTGTTATTACATTCCCTGGAGTAAAACAAGTTAAAAGTCTCAAGCTATAAAGCACATCCAATAGAGAAATGTACAAAAGATATAGAAATTTAGAAATATATTAGACCTACCTCAAAGACAATAAAACAAAAATAAATCAATAACATTGTACAGCACAATGAACTCGCTCCATAAAGATTCAATGCCATTTGCCATTCTGAGGACACATTCATGGGCTTGACTAAACATAGCCATTGCACATTGGAAATTGAATGTTGCATTGGGTGAGTGCACTGTTGATTCATCTCTGGAACATAATCTAAATTTAGTCTCGAGTAGAAGTGTATTGTTGCAGCTTCAGCTTTTCTCCAATATCACCTACTTTGCAAAAGCCTTGGCAATTGCTATTGTAAGTAGACCAAGCCGCTTACAAATTCAAACCTGTGTTTCTATTCCCTTCTTTACATTTGGATGAGTCTAATAACTAACTTCAATCATAGAAAAACTGCTGACTGATGAATTCACAAAATATCCTTCACATCTCTTGTCAATCTAGATAACAAAAAATTGTTGGGTTACGGGTATAGGGTGGATACGTGGGTTTGAGTAGGGTGATCATGGCTCGGCACAACATTGAGGGCCGAAGGGCCTGTTCTGTATTAACTCCACTTTCCCGCAGCTCCCCATATCATTGATGCCCTGAGACACCAAAAACCTGTCTATTCCAGTTGTGAATGTATTCAACGATGGAGCATCCACAATCCTCTGGGATGTAAGAATTCCAAAAATTCACAGCAACTTTGAGTCCTAAATTCAGTCCTAAATAATCAACCTATCAACCTGAGACTGTGCCCCATGTATGAGGTCTCCTATCAATTGTGTGCTGCCTTTTCCTGAAGCAGAGTTAAAATAGGATAGTTTGTGCCCTGCTGGAGTCTTCCAAGATCTAATCACTGGAGAATTTCTTGACTTAGCTTGCGAGTCATCGATCCTTCAATATTCTGATCTACCTCCAACATGGACGGTGGTGCAATTAAAGGAAAGTCTTTTAGTGGATTAAGAGCATCAGGTCACTTGTGACATTATGGAGGGTAGGAGAACAGAAGCTAGAATCTTTGCAGGATTTAAATCCTATTCCCTGCTTTGTTGGCTGTGATATGAATCATAATTTCAAGCCAATCCCCTTCTGCACTTGTTTCTTTATTTCCATTACCAGAGCACCTGGGCTCGCAATCTCCGGGTCTGTCTTCTTGAAGCGGAATTTGTAATTGGGTGCAGAATAACGTTTTGGGAATGTTTCTTTCATTGATAGGACTCAGGATTCACACAGAATTCACACTATTCACAATGCCCTATGCTACTCTTGTTTGGCCCTTAGACATAGTCATAGACATAGAACAGTACAGCACAGAACAGGCCCTTCGGCCCTCGATGTTGTGCCGAGCCATGATCACCCTACTCAAACCCACGTATCCACCCTATACCTGTAACCCAACAACTAGGCAGTTTCAAAGGGGAAATTCAGATTGTTTATTTAGATAGCTATGCAGGGATCCATTAACTCAGGATAGCAGCTGTTTTCCTAACCACAGTTTTCTTTGAGTCTGCCTCTTTTTTCTCAAATACTTCCGAGAAAGAGCAGTTGTGGAGGCTGCCCCTGCACTTTCTAGAAAGTGCTTGAGATTACTTTTGCGCGGTAGCACAGTGGTTAGCACTGTTGCTACCTAGCTCCAGGGGCCCAGGTTCGATTCCCAGCTTGGGACACTGTCTGTGTGGAGTCTGCACGTTCACAACGTGTTTGCGTGGATTTCCTCCAGGTGCTCTGGTTTTCTCTCACAGTCCAAAGATGTGCAAGTTCGGTGGATTAGTTGTGCTAACTTTACCCCTTCGTGCAGTGTTCTTCAAAGTTTTTTTCCGGGGACCCATTTTTACCAACCGGCCAACCTTTGGGTCCCAACCCAGCCGCCCTTCGCGACCCACACTGGCCGACCTTCGCAACCCACCATTTTCTCTTACCTTGTTTGCTGCTGACAAAAATGGAGGAAATGGTTTTGGGTCCCTTTGGCCCTCATACACGCTCCTCCAATGGAACCTGTTGGATGAAGGTGAAGCCTTCTGGTGTCAGAAAGTATGGAGTCTCCATCTGTCCAAAGTTCTGAATTTTTTCCTGTAAAGTTTTATCAAATAAACTTCCCCCGAGCTTGTAAAAAATAAATAAAATGAGTAAAATAAATGAAAAAAATGAATAAAACCCCCCCGAACTTGTAAAAAAAATAAAGTGAATAAAATAAATGAAAAATGAATAAACCCACCCCCAACATTGTAAAAAAAATAAAATGAATAAAACAAATGAAAAAAATAAAAATTAAATGAATAAAATAAATAAATAAATAAATAAAAACCACTACAGAACTTGTAAAACAAAAAGCTGCAACCATTTAAAAAAATAGCGGCCGAACTGCGCATGCGTACCTGATCATCGTGCGCGCATGCGCAATGTGGCCGAATTTCTTTTTTAACATGCTCGCGGCCACTTGCAGCCGGCGTTATGAAAAGCCGCTGCTGCGCGGGGATTTGTGCGAGCAGGAGCACCGCAGACAATGACTCCGCGAACCTCCCGACACCCCCCCGCGACCCAACCGCAGGTCACGCCCCCGACTTTGAAGAACACTGCCTTAGTGTCTGAAAAGTTAGGTGGAGTTGCTGGGTTACAGGGACAGGGTGATGGTGTGGGCTTAAGTTGGGTACTCTTTCCAAGGCCAGTGCAGATGTGCCAAATGGTCTCCTTCTGCACTGTAGGGATTCTAACCCACTGCGCCACTGTGCTGCCCTAGATTAGTTAAATATGACCTGCCTAACATGAACCAATGCTGAGTCTGCCCAATGGGACAACTTCAATCCAGATGTCACGTTATTTTTTACTTGATGATAGATTCAAGCATTTTCCCCACTTCAGAAGTCAAGCTAACCAGCCTATAGTTACCCTTCTTTTGTCTACCTCCTTTTTAAAATAGTGACGTCACATTTGTTGTTTTCCAATCTGCCGGAATCGCTCCAGAGTCCAGAGAATTTTGGTAAATGACCATGAGAAAATTCTTCCACCGTCTCTTTTAGTACACTGGGATGCATTCCATCAGAGCCAGGAGACATGTCTAGCTTTAGCCCCATTAGCTTGTCCAACACTACCTCCTTAGTGATAATGATTACTTCTAGGTCCTCACCTATCATAGCCTCCTTGCCATCAATTATTGGCATGCAATTTGTGACTTCCACTGTGAAGATCGACACAAAATACCTGTTCAATGCCTCGGCCATTTCCTCATTTCCATTGATAAATACCCCTTCTCATCCTCTGAAGACTAATAGCGACTTTAGCCACTCTTTTTTGTTTTATATATTCGTAGACACTTTTGCTATCTGTTTGATATTCTAAGCTAATTTACTCTCATAATCTATCTTACTTTTCATTATAGCTTTTTTCGTGGCTTTCTGTTGACCATTAAAGATTTCCCAATCCTTTAATTTCCCACTAGACTTTGCCACTTTGTCTGCATTTTCTTTCAATTTTATAGCCTTCTTTATTTCCTTAGATATCCATGGCTGATTATCCCTTTTCCGACAGTCCTTCCTTTTCACTGGTATACTTTTGCTGAGCACTGTGAAAAATTGCTTTGAAAGTCCTCTACTGTTTCTCAATTGTCCCACCATAAATTTATTTGCTCCCAGTCTATCTTAGCCAACTCCTCCCTCATCCCATTGTGGTCTGCTTTGTTTAAGCACAAGACACTGGTTTTGGATTTTACCTTCTCACCCTCCATCTGTATTTTAAATTAAACCATGCCATGATCGCTCCTTCCAAGAGGATCCTTGAGGATGAGATCATTGAATATTCCAGTCTCTTATACAGGCCCAGATCTAAGATAGCTTTCTCTCTCGTACGTCCAATTGCATACTGTTCGTGAAAACTATCGCAGATACGTTCCATGAACCTCTTCTCAAGGCTGTCTTGACCGGCCTGGTTAAACCAATTGACATGTAGATTAAAATCCACCATGATAACTGTGGTACCATTTGTACATGCATCAGTTATTTCTTTATTTATTGCCCGCCCCAGCATGATGTTATTATTTGGTGGTCTGTAGACTATGCCTATCAGTTACCTTTTCTCCTTACTGTTTCTCACTCTCGCCCTGATTTTATCTTTAAATATCAGTGCTACACCACCTCCCTTACCTTCCTGTCTGTCCTTCCGAATAGTCTGATACCCCTGGATATCTAACTCCCCGTTGTGACCATCCTGCGATCTTGTCTCTGTAATGGCCAGTAAATCATAATCATTCACGAAGATTTGTACTGTCAACTCATTTATCTTGTGTCGAATGCTACGAGTATTCAGGTAAAGTGCCCTTATGTTAGTGTTTATATCTTCTTTTTGCATCCAACCCCTCCATTAATAACATTTCCTGATTTATCCTTCCCTTTAACTTTTTCATAATTTCCCATGTGGTTGAATCCACCTTCCCATGTGCTAACCTGCTGCTTTGCTTCCCATTAACCATTTTACTTCCCATAGTTTTACCCGTCCTTTCCCCCTGCCTTGCTAGTTTAAAGTCCTTGAGACCACCCTATTTATCCTTTCCACTAGAACACTGGTCCCAGATCGGTTCAGGTGGAGACTGTCCCTGCGATACAGATCCCTCCTGTCCCAATACTGATGCCAGTGCCCCATGAGATGGAACCCCTCTTTCCTGCACCACTCCTTTAGCCATGTGTTTACTTCCCTAATTTTTCCATACCTATGCCAATTCACAAGTGGGTCGGTGGTATTCCAGAGATTATAACACTTGAGGACCTGTTCTTTAATGTAGTTTCTAGTGCCTGATAAACCCCCAACAGGTCCTCTTTACTAGTCTTTCCTATATTGTTTGTCCCACCGTTGACCACAACAGCTGGATCCTCCACCTCCCACTACATTATCCTTTCAAGCTGGTCAGAGATGTCCTTTACCCTGGCACCGGGCAAGAAATATACCACACGGGACTCTCTATCCTACTAACAGAGGATGCTATCAATCCCCTTAATTATGCCCCCCCCCAACTCCATTGCATCACTTGGTCCAGTCTGTGCCCTCACCCAGGCAGTTGCCTTTGGCCTCCCATCTAGTTCTCCCCTCCCTTATTTTCTATATATCACTGGGAGTTCTGACAAGGAGGTTCATAAGGGACACATCCCATTGCTCAGGGTCAACTGGACGGTCATGTCCACCTTGGGAACTATTGGATCTTCACTTGCGGGCATTGAGGTCTGGCACATAAGCAAGTTCAGTGCCTCTCAATCCCGTGTACTCAAGCGTTTAGCCTTGAACCCTGAGTATTCACCCCGTACCTTCACTTTGAACTATTTTGAGCAACTCAACCAATTAAACCAAATGAAAGAAATGAAGAGATAAGTTAAAAGGGGCCGCTCCTGATAGGGGCACTGCCCAAACAAAAACAAAGATCAATTGAAACTTAAGCACATCAAATAAAAGGGGTCGATAGAACACCCCAGTCCCTGCAGTGTCGATAGGGCATGGGAAGCCTCGATGATGCCTGTCGACACCGCATGCTCCCTTTCCAGGGACACCGGCCACGAATGAAGCCACGGAAGAGGGGAAGACAGTCAGGTTGGATTACCCGCTCGATCGCCTGCTGCCTGGATCTTTTAATGGCCCATGAACAGGTTCAAAAGGAGGGGCTCCTCCTTCCCCGCAATTCTCCGCACTGGGTATTCCTTGACTTTGAGACTGTGGGCAGTTGATATTGTTAAGGGTTAACTCTTGGTGGCCAATTAGTTTGACGAGCATGAATCTGAGGCATGTTAGAAGGCGCCATTGCTTTTTGCTTCAAGAATAAACAAAGCTAATCGGCATCCTTCTTACTGAGGCTGCATCATTTCAAGATGTCATTGCTGTCAGTCCTTTACACTTAAGACTCCTGGACAGCAGCTCCAGAGTTTCTGCCACTGCCGCCCCCTCCAAGAACTTTTAAGCAACACAGACATCAGACTGACACTAACTCCTAATAACTTTTAAACAACACAGCAAGCCATGACCCCAATCCTGGAAACCCCAGACCCCCCATTTTGGGCCTCTTGCAAGATTTGACAGCCATTACGGGATTTACGACCACGGCTAACACAGCGGCTAAATCCCACCCAATATCGCGACTATTAATACAGCCCTTCACTAAAGGACAAATAATCTAATCCACTAACATAGCCACTACATTATCAGATGTAGTTACTCATGGTTAATAACCCAAACCATCATCGTGAAACAAATGGGGTTGGATTCTCCGCAGCCCCGCGTCAAAATCGCGTTTAGTGAGGTGGGGGAAAATCCGATTTCGCACTGAAAGCGGGCCCGGCGCCAGTCCAGCGATTCTCTGGGCCCCGAAAATCGCGCGGTCACGTAGTACTGCTGGGAGCCATTGCCACAGGCCTGCCCAGCGATCCGCTGCTCCCGACCGGCTGAGTTACCGACGGCGTGGAACTAACATGCTATGCTGGTCGGGACTCTCACATGTCGACTGCGGACTCAGTCCACGGCCGCCCTGGTGGGGGGGGGCGGGGGGAACTTGGGAACCGGGGGGACCTTATGGGCAGCCGGGGGAGAGATCGGGCCAAGGGGATCCTCAGGCGCATGGCCGATGGGGGCGGGGGGCCTACACCTTCCAGATACCCCCGCAGTTCGGGTCTGCGATGGCGCTCGGTGCAGCCACTGGAGGCCGCCGCCATGCGCATGCACAAACTCGAAGCCAGTAGTGCGGGGGCCCACATACGCAGCCAAATGTCTGTGAAGCACTCCGGGTCCTGCTAACCCCTTTAAGGTAAGTGAATCAGCTGGTATTATTTTGAGGAAAGTCAGGAGTACAACGCCAGCATTTTTACGTCAGCGTGGGGACATAGCCCCATTTTCGGAGAATCCAGCCCATGATGTTAGAAACTTCACTCAATTTTACAAAAACCCGAATGGGTTGCTTGCATTCTGCTGTGTTGATATTCTAAATAGAATTACTGAATCTGAAAGCTTAGCTTATTTCCATCTGTCTTTTACTTGTGGTAGTCATAGGTTAGAAATTTGTTCTCAAAACTGGCAGTTCACCTGGATTATTAACAGGCTCCCTGGTGTACATTGTGCATATGAATTTCCTCCAAACATCCTGAGGCCGTATTTTGGAGTAAGTAATTTAAATCACTTTTTTCCAAATTGTGATGATATTTAAGTTTCTGCACGGTACATTGTTACGTCTTGTACGAGTATTAACAGATGACTGTGGTTTGGTTTGGCAATATGACTGGAATAGGAAGTTGTAAATACGTGTGCCTTTGGATTGGCATATAGATATCCCAGATATGATTGAGTGCTAAGGTAATGATCCAAACAGATAGATACAGGCTTGTGTGATGGCAGGGAGAACCACATTTGAATTAGATGTACACTGGTGAAAATATGAAATATTTGTTGCCTGCAATAGAGGCAGAGCTTTAAACAGAATTGACTTTGCAAACTGCCATTGAGTTTCAAAAGCTGTTCAAACAGAAAATGACCCCACTAATCATAGTATGAAAGGTTGCATCCATGCCAAACTGAAAAGCTTCTGTTAATTATAGCACAGAATGTTCAATATTTCCAAAGCAAGATGACAAGGTGTCGAGTTATTATGGCACTGAAGTCACTTAGAACATAGAGTTTACAGTGCAGAATGAGGCCATTTGGCCCATCGAGTCTGCACCGACCCTTGGAAAGCCCACACTTCCACCCTATCCCCGTAACCCAGTAACCCCACCTGACCGTTGTGGACACTAAGGGCAATTTAGCATGGCCAATCCACCTAACCTGCACACCTTTGGACTGTGGGAGGAATCCGGAGCACCCGGAAGAAACCCACACAGACGTGGGGAGAACGTGCAGATTCTACAGACAGTGACCCAAGCCGGTTATCGAACCTGAGACCCTGGCGCTGTGAAGCCACAGTGCTAACCACTGTGCTACTGTGCCACCCACTGCTACCATGCCACCCACTTAAAATGATTTCTGCTCGAGACTTGACCAAACTTTCAAATGTTGTTTGTTACAATGTATAGAAGACACAGATAAAAGGCTCATCTTTTCATTCATGTTAATCTAGCAAGTTTACTGAGTTTGCAGTGATGAAGAGCTGATGCAGCAGCTGAAAAATAATCACTTCCTTACTTTATTTGCCAGAATTTAAAGAACTGATGATGGAGAAAGGATCAATGGGTGAGAGTAAGGATTGAAGAGTTAACATAAAACCTCCAGAGTCTTCAAACCATCAACTGTCAGAAATATCTCTGTAATTAGACCACAAGCAGCTCAAGCACATCGACCTGTAGGTTTGTGAATCTATATATAAAGTGATCTACAGGGAAAATAAGCTTTCACAATTTAGATTTATCAGTGGCGTGTTGTGTGGTGTTCCCACATGCTGGTCCATGAAGTGAGAGTAATATAACTCAAACATTTGGCTCCCAGTGCGAAAGTTCCAAAATGAGTTGTCCCAGTAGGGGGACGTGTCAAATAGAGATCAGAAGCTTTGTCACGGAGAGAAAGAAAAGGAAAAAAAGAGAGACAATTATTTGTGCCTGCACTCATACACTTCCTTGTGCCCCAGAAAGACTAGCATTAGCTCAGATTGACTGTATGTCCTGGGGAATGCTGGATGGTATATGTGGGGAAAGCAAATTGGATGAGAAAATTAAGCTCTAGCTTTACATCTGTTTCAATTATCTGATAGGGATGATTCATATAAAGAACATATTTTATTCACCTTGGTTCTATAGATATTCATGGAAACATCATATTGTGTGCAATGAAGCTTATTTATTGTAATATAGGACTGAAACTCAAACCGTCAGTTCTTCATTATTATTTACCAATTTTATACCTCAAACCAGTGTATTATTTTTTGATTTCAATGTGCAAAATTTTTAGAAGGGAAACCAGTAATAAGCTGTCATGCATGACTACAGTGGTTTGTTGCAGTACTTTATTTAATGTCACTTTGTGAATTAAAATCTAGAATTTAATAACATTGACTGTATTTTACTGGATCGCCTGTGGCGGCTCACCATTGATTGCAAGTGGAATCTTCCGGTCTCACCGAGGGTTACGGTATTTTGTATGGCTCGCCTGCCCCTCCATTGGGGAACGTGCTGCAAGGCTCACCTTCAGACAGAACGGAAGATCCCACTGGCGGGAAGGGCCAGAAAATCCTGCCCATTGTGTTCTTCTTTTGGTCTGGTTGTGTGGAGCGTGTTGATGCTGCATTATGCTCCAGGAATAATTCAATGAAAAAGCATTGCTTAATGCCCCCTTTGAATTAGGATACAACGAAATTCCTGTGAATGCATTAAACAGTTTCTAATGTTCTATTATTATTTTCTTGCACCTTGTGCAGTATTCAATTGATCAGTGTATGATTATGTGTGTCTGTTGATTGTTCTCCATTCTGTTTGTCAAGCCTGTGGCTGTGGTCAGAGGAACAGAAATTAAACTGAACGAGGAAGCTAGAAACATGGAAGCAGGCATTTTAATAAAGCATTGTAAACAAAACTCCTGTTCAGACATCAAACTGGTGTGATCTCTACATATCTCCAAGGCATAAAACATAACTACTGGCACCGGGATGGAGGATAACTTAAATGGGATGGCCCCAGCACCATTTCTTTCTTCACCAGGAGATCCATCCAAGCCATGGGTTTCAGGACCTACTTGCTTGTTACTGGGATGGACAGTGCGCATGTAGAATATGCACATATTCCCAACTTGTGGAGGTACCCATCAATCCCCAGCAACGTGTCCAGCTCAAGGGAAAAAGCGTAACTAATGCTTGGAGTGGAGTTGTTTCACAAAGGAGTGCAGGTTGTCGAAGAAAAGGACTTCCTCAGTTTAATAAATGGCAGTTCACGCTCTTCCTGAGAGTGAGGTGTCACAGATGGTAAAGAACCAAGACATTTTAAGGAATGCTCAGTCGAGATTGTGGGCACCGAGTTTCATTCTTTGTTAAGGTTGGTGTGAAAGTATCTATATTGAGTGTCAAATTCTGCCATAATTATTTTTCGCAACTTTGTCTCACTCTTGCAACAGGCACTGGACAAGCTTATGATGATTATTATTCCACTTTTGGGAGTGGTAATCGTTTCAGAGGGCTTACATAAATGTCACCTGAACAGGTTCATGTTCTGTGTAGCCGATGGCAGAAGCTAACTTTCCGTAAGCTTGGCTTCAAACTTGAAGACCTCACAGGAGTACACATTAACACGATCGATTACACTATTATGTACAATGTTATCCTTCCTTATTTACCGAACTTAGGGAGATTCAAGCGTGCTGTCATGCTCCTCGCATTGACACTTCAATTCTGCCAGCTTTGAAAACTTCGAGATGGTTGTCATTTACAATCCGTGCTCACATGTGACAGGAGCTGAAATGACTTGAAGCAGACGGTATCATTGAGTAAATGAATTTATGGCCATGGATACCGAACCTAGTCATTGTGTAATGCAAAAATTGTGAACCTAGACTATGCGTCGACCTGAAGCTGGTGAAGGAAGCAATTGTTCCAGAGAGGTATCCACATTCTATGATCCAAGAGCCATTGGCATTGTTTTATAATTCCACAGCTTTCATGAAGCTCTATGCAACAAGGTGATCTTTGGATAACACTAGTGGGGTATAGCCAACATCTTACAGCTTTTGTTACTCGTAAAAGTGCATTTTGGGGCTTGCAGATGCCCTATGGACTATTTTCAGCACCTAATGAATTCCAGAAGATAATTTCCTCAGTCTTGTCAGACGTTGAGGGGACACTTACCTACTTGACAACGTTATTATTCATGGAAGCGACAAAGCCAAACACGATTAACTGTTAGCTGTGTTACTCCCTTAACTCGCTCAATGCAATTCGATGTTCAACGAGGATAAATGCACATCCACAGCACATGAGAATGATTTTCAAGGAACATAGTGGCAGCAGCTGGAATAAACTCTACAAATGATCAAATAATCTCATGTGCTTCTAATGCCATCTAATTTGAAACAGTTGGCTTCATTCCTCAGTACTACTAGTTTTCCTCACAGATTTGTTTCTAGGTATGCAAAGATTGCAGAACCTCTTTGAGAGCTACTACACAAAGATGCACAATGGGAATAGACAATCATACAGCAAAAAGCGTGACACATTAAAGGCAAAGATAGCATCGCCTCCAGTCCTCGTGTATTTCAACCCACATGCAGAAATGCATGCCACAACAGATGTGTCAGGAAATGAGATTGGAGCTCTACGCTCGCAGTATGTTGAAGAAAGGAAATTAACTTATGTGTCAAACCCATTGTCAGAAACTGAAAGTTCTACTGGAGAGCAGGAAACACTAGCCTGCGTTTATACTTGTGAATATTGGCCCATATATCTCTACGGTAGAAAATACACTTTCTGCATCAATTACCAAGTGCTGACTACAGTGTTAGCCACATCAGGATCTGTTCATAAATCTCTATGAATCTACAGATGGTCAGATTGTCTTCATCTGTACAACTTTGAGGTAGAGTATTGTGCAAGTTCACACAGCCGATAAGCTGACATGCTTAGTCGTGCTGTTGTAGATAGAATTGGTGATAGTGAAATGATTTGCAACTTTGAAGACTATGTGATTAGGGTGATTTTGCATGCGACTGTGAATCTTGCCATGCAAGAGGAGATGAAGGCTATATCAGTGACAGACAGCTCACTACAGAAAGGAATCTTACAGAAAGTTTGACTCAGGAGGTACTGGGGTGTGACCAATGAGTTACCGAGGTTTGACTCGAGGGTACCGAGGTTTGACTCAAGGGTATTGGGGTTTGACTCAAGCGTACCGGGGTTTGACTCAGGAGGTGCTGAGATTTGACTTGAGAATATGGAGTTTGGCCCCGGAGGTACCAGGGTTTGACTCAGGAGGTACTGAGATTTGACTTGAGAATATGGAGTTTGGCCCCGGAGGTACCAGGGTTTGACTCAGGAGGTACTGAGGTTTGACTTGAGAATATGGAGTTTGGCCCCGGAGGTACCGGAGTTTGACCCAGGAGGTACTGAGATTTGACTTGAGAATATGGAGTTTGGCCCCGGAGGTACCAGGGTTTGACTCAGGAGGTGCTGAGATTTGACTTGAGAATATGGAGTTTGGCCCCGGAGGTACCAGGGTTTGACTCAGGAGGTGCTGAGATTTGACTTGAGAATATGGAGTTTGGCCCCGGAGGTACCGGGGTTTGATTCAGGAGGTACTGAGGTTTGACTTGAGGATACCGGGTTTGATTCAGGTGGTACCGGGGTGTAACTCAGCAGCTACCAAGGTTTGACCTGAGGGTCCCTGAGATGGCTCAGGGAGTATTAGGTTTGACTCCAGGGTACCGAGATTGACTCAGGAGGTACCGAGGTTTGACTCAGGAGTATTTGACCTGGGGTACTAAGAACCGAGGGTATGAGGGTTTGACTCGAGGGTACAGCAGCTTAGCCCGAGGGTACGGGGTTGACTCGATCTTGGTTGCAGGCATTAAGTGCACAGCCTTGGAGTGAAGCAGTAGAGTGGCAAAAGTTGTGGCCATTTGGTCATCTGGTGTTTCGCAAGGGTGATGTGTGGTGTTGCCAAAGCAGAATGCAAAGTAAGGACTGGATATCAATGTTGTGGCCAGGACAGACTTTGAGAGGCAGCTTCAGGAGATTAATGGGCAGAAAGTGATCCTTGGGCGACAGAAGCTACCTATATAGTCTCTCTCTTTGATGCTGCCATAACGGGAATGTTCGAAACATAGAGCCTGGTGATCTCCCTGACATTCTTCTCACTCATAAGCAGGAGAGAAGAGGAAGACGTCATCAATGGAGGAACCTGGTTCAGCAAACACTGAAGAAGAACTATCAAGAGGAAAGAGTGGCAAGGCTTGCTCTGCACACTGAGGAAGAGCCCCGGAGAGCCGTCGCTCAGAGATGCTTCAGGGTCAGTATCTACAGACGGCGTTTGACACTCCTGCAGATGTCCAAGAACCAGCGTCGCCAAAGACTGCGCATGACCAGGAAACTGGTTGGCCACATCTGCTACCTTCTGCAGGATTTGGCACCATGGGAACTTAGAGGCACTACTGTCAGTGTCGCTGAAAGTTATTGCACTGTTCAATTTTTACTCTAGGGCCTTTTACTTCCAGGGCTCAACAGGCATCCTCTGCTGGATTTCACAAGCCTCCACACACAAGTGCATCCAAAATGAGACTGATGCAATCTTCATGAGAGCACACAATTTTGTTAATTTTTATCGGGATTAAGCAAGCCAGGAGACAAGGGCGATGAGCTTTGCACAGATCTCTGGTTTTCCACAAGTGCAGGGTGCCATCGACTATACTCACATGGCACGCAAAGCTCCAGAGCATCAAACGGTAAACTTTGTGAGCTGCAAGAACATCTCCTCACTGAATGTTCAGCTGGTTGGGCAACACCAAATGCATCCTGCAGCTGTGTGTTTAATTACCGGGGAGTGTGCACAACTCCTGGGCCACTCTCAGATCCCTGACATCTTTCAGGGTCCACAGAGGCTGTAGGATTGGCATCTCAGGGAGACCTCTGAGGATGTGGTTGATGATGCCTGTGTGGAGGCCACAAAGTACAGCTGAGACAAGATACAATGATGCTCATGCAGCGACTTGCATTTTGTCGGAGCAGACCATTGGGATGCTGAAGATGAGGTCAGACGTCTTGCACCAAAGTCTCCAAGACAACCGCCACCCTAGCTGTGTTGCCCTCAGTGCCTTGGTCTCAGACATAAGGGGCAAAATTCTCCGACCCCCCGCAGGGTCGGATAATCGCCCGGGGCCGGCGAAAATCCCGCCCCAGCCGTGGCCGGAATTTTCCGTCACCCGGGAATTGGCGGGGCGGGAATCGTGCCGCGCCAATCGGCATGCCCTCCGCGCCGATTGGCAAGCCCCCTGCGACAATTCTCCGGCCCGCGATGGGCCGAAGTCCCGCCACTGAGAGGCCAATCCCGCCGACGTTGTTTCAACCACCTCTGATGACGGCGGGATTGGCGGCGCGAGCGGGGCCTGGAGGTCCTGGGGAGGCGCAGGACGATCAGACCCCACGGGGTGGCCTGGCCCGCGATCGGGGCCCACCGATCGGCCGGCGGGCCAGTGCCATGGGGGCACTCTTTTTCTTCCGCCGCCACCACAGCCTCCACCATAGCGGAGGAGGAAGAGAACCCCCCTACTGCGGGGGCGTCATCAGCCGCGTCAAAGGCCGGGCGGCGGGCGGCAAAGGCCGTTGGCGCCGGTTCTGGCGGCAGTCAGCGCGGCGCCAACCACTCCGGCACGGGCCTAGCCCCTGAAGGTGCGGAGAATTCCGCACCTTTGGGAGGCCCGACGCCAGAGAGGTTAGCGCCACTCCGCTTCCTGCAATTCTTCAAGTGCCCGTACCCTGGAATGACCCTGCCTCCGCCTGCTGTGGCTCCAACATTGTGATGTGCTCGCCAGATTCTGACCCTGAGGCTTCTCTAGAACTAGCTCCCACTGAGGTGTGTGGCTCTGCGCTGGGGAGGGTGTGCGTAAGCACTGTGACAGCTCTTCCACTTCAGGCTCTATGAATCCCTCTGCAGCTATGCTGTAGGGGCTGGAGTTGGAGGCCTAGCTGATGGACTCCATGAATTCCATCCCAGATGTGTCTGTGAAAGAAAGGAGAGAGAAGTCATTAGTGTATGACAGGGACCTTTAGAAACAGGACACAGACTCGCAGCATTGCTGTCTGATGGATGATGCAGTGCTGGATTCTCACTTAGTTTATCACTGCCGACCTCACCATCAGCACAGGAACGGTCAACGTTCACCCCGGCCAGCTGGATGGCTCTGTCCTCAGATTCAGTGAGGACCATGAGTTCTACCATCCCTCCACCCATCTGTGATCTCTCCCTCCTGTTGTGAGCAAAATTGTCCTCCATGAAGACAGATGGAGAGAGTGTAAGCGGAATACGTGTCAGAGCAGATGATAAGGATGCCTGGCATGTGCGGATGGTGAGTGGGACCAGTGAGGTGATGAGGACATGACCCACAGGGGAGATGAAGGTATGTGTGGGACAGCTAGTGATGGTGTCATTGAGCTGTCAGTGAGTGAGATCCCTATGGATATGTAATGGGTGTGTGGGTTGAGAGTGATAAGAAGAATGGCTTACCTTGGCAGAATGGAGATCATTCATCATCTTGCAGCACTGCAGCACAAGGGGCTGGTTTAGCACAGGGCTAAATCGCTGGCTTGGAAAGCAGACCAAGGCAGGCCAGCAGCACGGTTCAATTCCCGTACCAGCCTCCCTGAACAGGCACCGGAATGTGGCGACTAGGGGCTTTTCACAGTAACTTCATTTGAAGCCTACTTGTGACAATAAGCAATTTTCATTTCATTTCATTTCACTGGGTGGCTTTCCTTTTCTGCAGGATATTGGCACTGACCACTGCTGCCACCACCTCCTGTACTGGGTTGGTGACCTTGCTGATTTTCATCCTGTGTATGGGTAAAGCACATCACGGCAGAGCTTCATAGCATCTCAGCGTTTCTCCAGGGAGGCGTTGGAAAACTTGGGGCAATTTCCTGGCAGCCATCACTTCTCAGTATCCTGCAATTGTGGCCCAATGATTACAGCGCTGCGCTTATGACGGGGTGGGTGAATCAGAGGCTGCAAGCCAGCACTACGGCACGGAACATGCGCATGAACATTTTTGGCCTTTTTTGAGTAAAATACCGGTTTTATTTTACAATTGTTCAATTGTTTGCTTGTTCTGTTCCACACATGGTAAGCCTTGCACGCACCATCCTGCACCTCCCACCTGTTGCTGGATTAATACCAGTGGTGCTGGGGTGAGACTCTTAAGAGCGCATTAATTATCTGCTTATGGGCCTCAGTATTGGTAGTGTGGCATGATGACTACATATGGGTCTTCCCACAATGGACTTAATCAGGGTAGATCTGGGGAGATGGCAGGGTCTCCACCCACCACCCACTTCCCTGATTAAATGCCCCCCTCCCCACCGCTGAACCCGCCACAGGGTTCAACTATCCATCCAATGGAAGCCAGGAAGAGCAGTTGGACCACCAATGCATTTGTTATCTCTACTGCAATGCTCTAATACTCTCCCGGCCAGCTTTGCTTATTCCATCCTCCATGAACTTGGGATCATCCTAAACTATACTGCTCTTATCCTACCTTGGACTGAGTCCCTTTCATCCATCACCCCTGCACCTGCTCCATTGGCTTCTGGTTCACAACACCTGGAATTTTAAATTCTCATCTTGATTTCAACAATCTCCAGGATCTCACCTTTCCCTGTCTCTGTAATCTTCACCAGTCCTTCAACCCTCTGACATTATTATTTGTCAACAAATGTCACGAACCAAATTATCTGGTCATTATCCCATTTGTGATTTGGGAGCTTGCTGAGCACAAGTTGGTTGCTGGATTCTTTCAAACATTGACTACACCTTAAATATACTTTGTTGACTGTGAAGTGCTTTCGGACAACCTGAGATCATGGAATCTGCTTTATAAATGTAAGTCTTCATTACACACTTGTCTATGGGAACTTTTCCAAATAATACTTGAAGTCTGTTGAATTACAATATCTTACAGACATAAGTCAATATTTTAATTTAATGGCCCTATATAGACCAGAATTCTCCGGCCGTTGGGATTTTTTTTCCCCGCTGGCAGCAACCCCTCGCCCACGGATTTCCCAACGGCGTGCAGTGGCTTCAAAGGGAAATCCATTTCACAAACGGCAGGAAGAGGCAATCTCACAGCCAGTGAACGGCACACTGCCACGAAACACACAGCTGGGGACAGGAAAATCCCACACGGGTTTTCTGTTTTAAGATAGACAAGCACACAGATTGTATTCAGTTCGAGATTAAACATTTGAAAACAATGTCAGAAATTCACGAAGCAGTATCTAAAATCTGGCACAATGTGTGGTGTGGCTGGAAATTCTACCCAATGAACAATAGTCCATTTACAGTTTAAAATACACTTAAGAGATTTAAGAAGCTTCTGAAGAGCCAGTGAAGCTTTAGACACAATGATTCGTGAAGTATGACTGTAAACTGAATAGCCTGACTGGTTTGAAGCTGAGGGATTATTGATTTAATTGTCCAG
Source organism: Scyliorhinus canicula (assembly GCF_902713615.1). Classification (NCBI taxonomy): domain Eukaryota; kingdom Metazoa; phylum Chordata; class Chondrichthyes; order Carcharhiniformes; family Scyliorhinidae; genus Scyliorhinus; species Scyliorhinus canicula. Next base: position 135,323,154 of record NC_052151.1, on the reverse strand, counting down.
CCTCACATTGTAGAGAATAAAATATGTAATTGTACAATCTCTGATTCACCACTTTGCCTTTGAAATTCGTGAAACGCTGATTACTGAAGAGGCTGCAGAATTTTTGATATCTATATATATATTAGTAAATTACACTTTTTGTAGATTTAGTGAAAAGTCACGTACTATTATGAGCATGTGATTTACAGATCTCTAATAAAAGATTGCATGTACCAGACAAATGAATTAAACTGTAGCTTTTTTTTTGTTTATTTAAACGGCTAATTTCCCTGGAGAGCCTTAACTGTAGGTTAGAAATTGGGGGGAAAGTGAAAGGCAGGAAATAATTGTGCAGAACCAATGCTTGATAGTTAGGTGCTTCTCAGAATAAGACATAGTTTCCTGAAATGTAAAAAGTACCACTTAAATTTAAAGCTTGGATTTAGGACTCCAGCGAAACTGCATATTTAACCAAATTAAATAAACTGTACCAGTTTGTACAATAGAAATCTATTATGATTCTATCAAAGTGTCAAAAATACTTCAGGAACCGTACTGAGATTCTAATAAAAGCATGATTCCTTTTAATTGAGATTCATGGTTGATTAGCAGTGGTTGCTTTGTTGAATTGCAAACTTGCACTCTAAGTGTACTTTGACTAGAATTAGATGCATTCTGCATTCACAATGGAAGAAAAACTCAGCAGTTTTGAACATCTGATCCAATCAAATGTTCCAGTTGCTACTAAAACCCAATGCCTGACTTAAGGATTGACTTCCGAACACTTAATATTTTTCAAAAACTATAACCATTTTCCACATCTAGTTTCAGTCACGATTAAGAGGAATACTGCAGCACTGAAGCCTTATGATTCCCATGAACTCCAGGTGCCATGTTACATGGAAACCATGAAATGTTGGATTTTATTAAGATAATAAAGAACCACGTAAAACAATATTATGCTGCAACAAAAACATGACAGTATTCAATTAAAGTAATAGCTCACACTGTTTAATTTATTTCTACAGCACCAGTGTCAACTCAGCTCTTAAGAAGAGTTTTTAGATGCAAATCTTCTGTGATACTCCAATTCTTTTGGTCAAGTTTTTTCTGGAAAGTATCACTGATCCTTAGTGAAGGCCATTATTTTTATGATGTGCATATGGTGATCTACATTCACTGCATCAGCCTTAATATTAAAATTGGCTCTGATAATAGAAAGTGTTCAAAAAACCCGTCAGGTCAGTCGGTATCTGTAGAGAGAACTGACAAGTTAACACTTTAAATGTTTTGTCGCAAACAAATCAGCCATTTCATTTCAGAAAGGAAGTTTTGCTTTTAAAAAATACAAACTTACTGAGATGACGACACTTACAAATGACGACGAATCTTCTTTGCACCATTCCGAACACTCAGCGATTTCTGAACAGTCGATCATTTGTAGGCCTCAGTCAGATAAATAAGTGAATTTCAGCTCTGCTGAGTGAACGGAGCAGGATAAATAAATGAGTGGTGTCTGGTTCACTGGAACAGTTAGAGAATCAAGACCCGTAACTTCAGAGAATCGGGGGAAAGCCAGGGCCCGCAGATGTTGGAAGAGAAAACTGCGCACTTACCCATGCTCAGAATCCACGCCAACCTTTCTGTTCCAACAGCAGTCTGGGCTCCACCACGACAGGCTGTGCAGGCTCTAGCTGTTTTGATGTAGCATTTCAACTGCAGGTTTATATTGTAGACAACAGGCAACAGGTTTTACAAGTGTTTTAAAGGTATGTCGATGTTTGTTTTTAAAGGTTTTAATTGCTCTTTCTTTTTACAGGCATTGCTATTGTTATCGGTTCTTTTAAAGTAATTTTTAATTTTATTTTTTTATGATGAAAGGTCATTATTATTTATTTATAAGTGAACATGGGCTTTGTTATTTGTTTTAAATCTGTGAAAGTATTTGATGCACTATCAATAACTCCCGAAGCGAGATTGTTGGACGATTGAAGGCTTTATCGAACTAGGGGCGTGATTCTCCCGAGTCACGAAAACTCGGGAAGCTGGCGTCAAAAACGGGCGCGTTTCACGCCAACCTCCGCCCCCCCCCCCCCCCCCCCCCCCCGACCGGGAACCGATTCAGCTCCCCGGTCGGGGCTAGTATCGCGCAGCTGTGAACTCCGGCATCGCGGGCTTAACGAATTTCGTTAAGCCCGCTATCCAGAGTTAGCGACGGCTGACGCGTCAGATGACGTCAGCCGCGCATGCGCGGATTAGACGACTCCAACCCGCGTATGCGCGGATGACGTCATCGCGCTTGTGTGTGAAACCCGCGCATGCGCGGTCCGTTATGCCCCGCAGAAGCCCCGCGGATGGATCCCTCGGGGCGGCGGAGGGAGAAAGAGTGTGCGGGGTACCGATCGCGGGCTCATGGCACCCTTGGCACGGTCGTGGTACTGCCGTGCCAATCGGTGCCATGGTTCCCCAGATCGGGACTTTACGCCCATTTTTACGAACGGTCAGACCATGTGTGTTTTACGTTCATAAAAACGGCCGTAAAGGCCTTGGAAATCGGCCCATCGGCCAGGGGTGAATAGCTGCTCGCCGTAAAAAAACGGCGGGCAGCGATTCGTGTCGGGACGCGGGCGTGGAGGGGGGAGAATAGCGGGAGGGTGTCGGACCAGCGTGTCCGTAAAAATTTACACCGCCCGCTATTCTCCGAATTTTCGTGAGCGCGGAGAATTGCGCCCTAGATGTTTCCCCCAGCAGCGCAGGTACAGAAATGTAGCAGCTAGGGAAACACAGACTCTTATTCTCCGCCTTACTGGGCGGAACCAGCAGGCAGGCTTCACCAATGATCTTACAGTATCAGGTACCTCCAACACCAATGATCTTACAGCATCAGGTACCTCCAACCTAGGTACCGTAATGCCCCTAATACTGACTACCACATTCACCCCCATTTTAAAAAAGAGTCCGGCGGGGGTGATGGTCTCGCGTTATACAGTGGTGGAGGTTATGGCGGTACCCATCGGTGGTACAGTGTTTTGCCTTTTACATGTCACAGAAATTATTTACAGGTATTTATTTACAGGTGCATTTCATAATGAAGCTATTAGTCGATCAGGGGCCCTGGTCGTCCTCTGTCGCAGTTTCGGTGGTGATGCAGGTGCCGGCTCGGGCATCCGTGACTCCGGGAGAGTGGCTTCTTCAGCTTCATCACCTCTGGGTGGGACCAGTGGAAATACTGATCCCCCTGGGAAGGGGGCAGCCATGGGGTGCGCCGGTGGGAGGGTGGGTGGGGATGGTGAGGGAGGTGTGGGTGGGGATCCAGCGGGCGCCAGGTCCCAGAGGGAGACCGTATCCTGCCGGCCGACGGGGTATGCCACATAGGCGTACTGAGGGTTAGCATGAAGGAGCTGTACCCTCTCGACCAGCGGATCTGACTTGTGCGCCCACATGTGTTTGTGCAGCAGAATTGGTCCAGGAGCTGCCAGCCAGGTTGGGGGCAACGTCCCGGAGGAGGACTTCCTAGGGAAGACAAGGAGACGTTCGTGAGGTGTTTCATTGTCGAATGGAGTGGAATGCATCGGGGAGGACCTCCTGCCAGCGGGAGACTGGGAGATTCCTGGATCGTAGGCCAGTCGGACAGTCTTCCAGACCGTTCCGTTCTCTCTCTCCACCTGCTCGTTTCCCCGGGGGTTATAACTGGTCAACTTGCTTGAGGCAATGCCCTTGCTGAGCAGGAATTGACTTAGTTCGTTGCTCATGAAGGAGGACCCCCTATCGCTGTGGACGTAGGCGGGGAAACCGAACAGGGTAAAGATGCTGTGGAGGGCTTTAATGCTGGTGACAGCGGTCATGTCGGGACAGGGGATGATGAACGGGAACTGGGAGTACTTGTCAATCACGTTCAGGAAGTACGTGTTGCGGTCGATGGAGGGAAGGGGCCCTTTGAAGTCCATACTGAGGCTATCAAAGGGACGGGAAGCGTTCACCAGGGACACGGCTTGCACTCCGTGCAGATTTGGCAGTTCCTGATGACGGTCCTGACCTCCTCGATGGAGTAGGGCAGGTTGCGGGTTTTGATAAAATGGAAGAATCGAGTGACCGCTGGGTGGCAGAGGTCATCGTGGAGGGCCCAGAGAGGGTACACCTGTGCTCTGGCACATGTGCCACGGAATAGGGCATCAGGAGGCTCGTTTAGCTTCCCGGGATGATTCAAGGTCTCGTAGTTGTAGGTGGAGAGCTCGATCCTCCACCGTAAGATCTTATCGTTCTTTATCTTGCCCCGCTGTGCATTATGGAACATGAAAGCTACCAATCATTGGTCAGTCAGGAGCGTGAATCTCCTGCCGGCCAGGTAATGCCTCCAATGCCGCACAGCTTTTACTATGGCTTGGGCCTCCTTTTCAACGGAGGAACTGCGGATTTCGGAGGCATGGAGGGTGCGTGAGAAGAAGGCCACGGGCCTGCCCGCTTGATTGAGTGTGGCCGGCAGAGCTACATCGGGTGCGTCGCTCTCGACTTGGAAGGGAAAGGATGCATCGATTGGGTGCATCATGGCCTAATCGATGTCTGCCTTTATGCAACTGAAGGCCTGACGGGCCTCTGCCGACAGGGGGAAAACTGTGGATTGGATTAGTGGGCGGGCCATGTCCACATAGTTGTGGACCCACTTGGCATAATATGAAAAAAATCCCAGGCAGCGTTTCAGGGCCTTGGAGCAGTGTGGGAGGGGGAACTCCATGAGGGGGCGCATGCATTCTGGGTCGGGGCCTATGACTCCATCGTGCACTACGTAGCCGAGGATGGCTAGACGATCGGTGCTGAATACGCAACTCCTTGTTCTCCGTCAGGTTAAGGAGACTGGCAGTATGGAGAAATTTGCGGAGGTTGGTGTCGTGGTCCTGTTGGTTGTGGCCGAAAATGGTGACATTGTCGAGGTACGGAAACATGGCCCGCAATACCGGTCAACCATTCGGTCCATCTCCTGTTGGAAGACCGAGACCCCATTTGTGACACCTAAGGGAACCCTTAGGAAGTGGTAGAGCCGCCCATCTGCTTCGAATGCAGTATACTTGCGGTTGTCTGGACGAATGGGGAGCTAGTGGTAGGCGGATTTGAGGTCCACCGTGGAAAAGATCTTGTATTGTGCAATCTGATTGACCAAATCAGATATGCGGGGCAGAGGGTACGCATCGAGCTGCGTATACCTGTTGATGGTCTGACTATAATTAATGACCATCCTGTGCTTCTCCCCGGTCTTTACAATCACTACTTGAGCTCTCCAGTGGCTGTTGCTGGCCTCGAAAATGCCTTCCTTCAGTAACCGCTGGACTACCGACCTAATGAAGGTCCGGTCCTGGGCACTGTACCGTCTGCTCCTGGTGGCGACGGGTTTGCAATCAGGGGTGAGGTTTGCAAAAAGGGAAGGCGGGTCGACCTTGAGGGTCGCGAGACTGCAGACAGTAAGGGTGGTATAGGGCCGCCGAATTTAAAGGTTAAGCTCTGCAGGTTACTTGGAGGTCCAATCCCAGGAGTGTCGGGAATTCTTAAACTCTCTTCCCTGGACTGTGAGGTTAGCTATGTAGTACCCCTTGATCTCTACAGAGTGAGACCCGGAGGCCAGGGAGATTCTCTGGTTAACTGGGTGTATAGGAAGGGAGCAGCGCCTTACCGTGTTGGGCGTATAAAGCTCTCTGTGCTCCCGGAGTCGATCAGGCAGGATGTCTCGTGTCCGTTGATGAGTACCGTCATCGTAGCGGTCGAAAGAGTTCGGGGCCGAGACTGGTCCAGAGTTACTGAGGCAAGTCGTGGCAGACGCTGGTGGGATTCCTCGGGCAGTGTGTGGTCAACCGAATTGGGGTCTTGAGACTCCAGCCAAGATGGCGGCGCCCACGGGTTGCACATGGCCAGGGGTGGGCAAGATGGCGGCACCCATGAATCGCACGTGGTCCCTGGGGAACAAGATGGCGGCGCCCGGGGCCCGCACTTGGCTCACGGGATCAAAGATGGTGGCTCCCACGGGCCGCATGTGACTTGCGATGAGAGTAATGGCGGCGGCCCCGGTTTGTCCCCAGAGACATCGCCGACCGCCCGGGCCTGGCATACCACCACAAAATGCCCCTTTTTTCCACAGCCCTTGCAAGTTGCGGAGCGGGCCGTGCAGCGTTGCCGAGGGTGCTTGGCTTGCCCGCAAAAATAACATCGGGGCCCCCCGGGGTTGCCTGGCAGCCGCGCGGCGCATGCTTGTGGGGGGCTGAGGGATGCTTCGGAATCGGCTGCGGCTGGGGTCCACGCTGCCCATGGGGCTGCCACGCGGTCGGGGACATGCGCTTGGGCATTGCGGGAGGCTTCTTCTAAGGAGCTTGCGAGGGCCCGTGCCTCCTTGAGACTTAGCGTTTCTTTTTCCAGCAGCCGCTGGCGGATCTGAGAGGACAGCCTACCTACAACGAAGGCATCCCGGATTAAACGTTCGGTGTGGTCGTTGGCTGAAACTTGCGGACAGTCACAGTTCCTACCTAGTACCAGCAGTGCGCGGTAGAATCCGTCTCGCGATACCCCCAGACTTTGTCGTCTGGTAGCTAGAAGATGTCGGGTGTAAACCTGATTTACTGGGCGGATGTAGTGTCCTTTCAATAGGGTCATCGCGGCCTCGAAACCGTCTGCGTCTTTGATGAGCGTGTAGATTTCTGGGCTCACCCTTGAGTGGAGAACTTGCAGTTTCTGGTCCTCTGTGGGTGTAGTTGTGGCCGCCCTGATGTATCCGTTGAAACACACCAGCCAGTGTTTAAAGGTCGCCGCTGAGTTTGCCACGTGGGGGCTACGTTGCAGACACTCCGGCTTGATGCGGAGCTCGATTCTTCGATTCTAGTTCAATAAATTGATGCACGATCAATAACTCCCGAAGCGAGATTGTAGGACAATTGAAGGCTTTATTGAACTAGATGTTTCCCCCAGCAGCGCAGGTACAGAAATGCAGCAGCTAGGGAAACACAGACTCTTATACTCCGCCTTACTGGGCGGGACCAGCAGGCAGGCTTCACCAATGATCTTACAGCATCAGGTACCTCCAACCTAGGTACCATAATACCCCTAATACCGACTACCACAGTATTTAAATCTGCACTATATTATTACATAACTTTACGTATGGCATGCTTAAAAGTGTCTGTAAGTTTTAATTTAGATTATGGTCATAAGATTTTAGAAGTGCTCCAGGGCTTTTTGCTGTCATGCTCACTGAAAACCTGATTTTTTAATTTATTTGTGTTATAGAATCATAGAATCACTACAGTGCAGAAGAAAACCATTTGTCCCATCGAGTCTGCACTGATGCTTTATCCTACCGAGGCCTACACCCCCGCCCTAGCCCCAAAACTCCACCTAACCTTTGGACACTAAGGGGCAATTTAGCATTGCCAATCCACCTACCTTGCACATCTTTGAACTATGGGAGAAAATCGAAGCACCCAGTGGGAAACCCACGCAGACACGGGGAGAACATGCAAACTCCGCACAGGCAGCCAAGTTCCAAATTGAACATGGGTCCCTGGTGTTGTGATGCAGCAGTGCTAACCCGTGTGCCACTATGTTGCCCTTGTTATTATGTTTCTGCCTTTTTTACATCAATTATCTAGTTCATTTATAATGTTGTGTTTTGATATTTCAGTTGGACATTTTGTAGAAGCTTGTAAAGTTTAATGGAAAGTATTTATTATTTTATATTTATATGTTTAAATTTAGAGTGCCCAATTCATTTTTTTCCAATTTAATGGGCAATTTAGCATGTTCAATCCACCTGTCTTGCACATCTTTGGGTTGTGGGGGCGAAACCCGCGCAAACACGGGGAGAATGTGCAAACTCCACACAGATTAATAGAAAGTATTTATTAACAATTTTTTTTATAAATACCAAATTTGAGACCAGTTAACATTTAACTTAATGTCAGCTGAAGAATGACATTTTGTGTAATAACAAACTCAACTTTTACTTGCAAATATCTTGCAATAAAATATATTTTCTCACTTAAACTCAAAAGTCAGTAAAATATATTTTTACACCTAAACACTACAGTTTTGTTTATTTGTAAATGGGAGGGGATGAAAGGGGAGTGAGGGAGGGGAGGGAAGGGGGAAGCGGATCGGAGGGAATTAGATGAAGAGGGAGAGAGGGTTTAGACACATTGGGCGGCATTCTCCCCTACCCGGCGTGATGGGGGGTCCCGGCGTAGGGGAGTAGCACCAACCACTCAGGGGTCAGGCCTCCCCAAAGGTGGGGAATTCTCCCCACCTTTGGGGGCCAGCCCCGCGCCGGAGTGGTTTGCACCAGAAGACTGGCGCAAAAAACCGGCACCCCCGGCAGCGGGGCTGGCCGAAAGGCTTTCGCCGGTCGGCGCATGCGCCGGCAGTGACGTCAGTGGCAGTTGGCCGCTGACGTCACTGCCGGCGCATGCGCGATGTGGGGTTCTCTTCTGCTTCCGCGGACGCGGAAGGAGAAAAAGTGCCGCCAGGGCACTGGCCCGGAGTCTGAGCGGGGGGCCCCGATCGCGGGCCAGGCCATCGTGGGGGCACCCCCCCGGGGTTCGATCGCCCACGCCACCCCCAGGACCCCGGGGGCCCGCTCGCGCCGCTGATCCCGCCGTTCCAGAGGTGGTTCAAACCTCGGCGACGGGAGAGGCCTCCCAGCGGCGGGACTTCGGCCCATCCGGGCCGGAGAATCACTGCAGGGGCCTCTCCGATCGGAGTGGCGAGATTCCTGCCCCCGCCACTTCCCGGGTGGCGGAGAATCTCTGCCACGACGGGGGGCGGGATTTTAGGCGGCCCCAGGCGATTCTCCGACCCTGCTGGGGGTCGGAGAATTTCGCCCATTAATTGTAAATTTTACAAGCTCAAAGTCCAAAAACAGCAGCTGCTGAAACACAGTATCCTGGCACACATCTCCTCTGACATCATTCCAGACTGTCCTTTGCCTGTACACTCTTAGGGATGGGTAATTGATTTGCTTCCTCAGCGAGCAGAGATGTAGCCTAACTCTTCTCTCATGATCCCTGCGCCTATGTCAAAGCCTCAAAAGAAGTTCAAGGATTTTAATGAGCTGAGCTGTAAGTTGATGCCCCAGCGGAGGTGAACCAGGACTACAGATTTTGAAGATTCTGGATTCTGCAATACCAGTCAGAGAGTTAGTTCACATTAGCTTACAGGAGGCTTGCATGTATCAACTAAGGCATTAAACTTTCTTAAAGCATTTGAAGTCATCACTGAGGGATGAGCATTACATCGGGGTGACTGTTAAGCATCACAGCTTAAAATGCATTGCAAACTCCAAATGTACTTTAGCACTGACTCAGCTGGGAGGACAGGTGTGCTAACATTAGTGTCCTTGAAGGAGTCAATAGTAGAAGTATCAAAGCCATGATCATCTGAAACCAACTCTGCTGGGCCGCCCTAATACTTAAGATGTCAAGTCCCGACTGCCAAAGCAAATCTTCTTCACCCAGCTCAAGGATGAATCTCAAACAAGAGGAGGAAAAAGGAAGCTCTTCAAAGACACCTTGAAGGTTTACCACAAGAAATGGATCATAGACGTCAAGGCGCAGGAAACTCTTGATCAGAAGAGACCTACTTGGAAGAACCTCCTGATTGAAGGGATATAATTCTTTAAGAACACCCGATGGCAAGAGGAGGCCCAGAAAAGGAGCCTGAGAAAAGAATAGCCGTGACCTAGAGTCAAAGGACAAATCCCACTCCTGGAAACACCTGCCAAGTGAGTGATTGAAGATGCAGTTCTAGGATCGGGCTTACATAGGGTGCTCTTCCAAAGGGCAGGTCCAGACTCGATGGGGCGAATGCCCTCCTTCTGCACTGTAAATTCTGTGATTCTGTGATCAGCTACACAAGGTCCCACAGAACCCATGACTAGTAACATGGAGTATCTTAGATGGACAATCATACTCGTTAGTGAGTGATCACTGTATTTGATCCATTATAGTTCTTTTGATGGAATAAAATCCTCATGGCAAACTAATTTAAAAATATATTTTTTTCACTTTCTGTGACTTCAAACTCACTTTATACATTAAAATACTCTTTTAATGTAATTAACAGCCTCATGACAAACCAAAGTTTAAAAAATATATATCTTCCTTTCACTTTATTTGCACTTTAAATATAATTATAAATGCTAAACACGAATGATATACAACATTAACCCTGCCAAACAAATGCTTTCCGATATCTTCTGCCTCGGCTTGAAAAAAAAGGGCAAATGAGAAAGTGTAAAAACTTACCTAACATTGGGGCAAGCCGGCCAAGGTAGTGCTGTCCCTGGATTTTTAATGCAGCAGCTTCAGCTCAGCGGAGGAAGGAAAGCAGGCGAAGAACAACGCACTGGGAGTTTAAACATGGATCACTTCCAACATGCATACCTGTGTGCTTACATATGCGGCTAGTCTCGGTACGCATGCGTGGCGGACAACGAATTAAGTCCAAAAGCAGACAGGAAGTTATGGGTCCATGGTTTTTACATTCTGAGCTACCTGCCACAGGAACCGGAATTCGCCATTCCTGAGACGCCGGGGCAGGATTCGTGGAGTTCCACAACAGCAAAACTGGTGCCGCTCATGGACAGATTCAACAAGCATTGAGGGGTGAGCACCGGCGCCACATGAAACACACAGGGCGCGATTCTCCGAAACGGAGAGAAACAGCCGACGCAGGAGTGAAACCCGGAGTGTTTCACTCCGGCGTCGGAGGCTGCTCCTCGACCCCTATTCCCCCCCCCGGGGGTGCTAGGAGCGGCGGTGCGTGAATCTCGGGCGCCCGACCTTGACGCTTGCATCAAAGCGGCGCACCGAGAATGACGCGGCCGGCGGCGCCTAAGTGACGTCAGCCGCGCATGCACAGGTTAGCCGGCTCCAACCCACGCATGTGCGGTTGCCGTCTTCCCCTCCGCTGCCCTGCAAGACATGGCAGCTTGATCGTGCGGGGCGGCGGAGGGAAAAGAGTGCGTCTCTTAGAGACGCTGGCCCGACGATCGGTGAGCACCGATCGCGGGCCACACACCTGATGAGCACGCCCGTGGTGCTCGATCCTCTCTCCGTGCCCCACAGGCCCCACACTTACCTGTCGCGCGATGTTCACGCCGGCAGTGACCAGGTCTGGTTGCCGCCGACGTGAATCGGTCGGGTTTGTCAGGCCGCTCCGCCCATGCGATTCTCCGAGCGGCGTCACGCAAAATGCGACACGCCATTTTGGGGGGGGGGGGGTGGGAGAGTCGCAGGGGGTGCCAGGGCAGCGTGGCGTGATTCGCCCGGCCCTCCCGCGATTCTCCACCCCGGCATGGGGAGCGGAGAATCGCAGTCACACAATTCCAAGTGTGGGATTCGCCAGATTGGCACTCAGGAGGCCAACAAGCTGCAACCACATAGACACTTCACCCTCCACACACACCATCCCAGCCAACAAGATGGTAGCGAAGAGAGGGGCACCCCATTTTACAGACGCCAAGCTTCAGACCCTGCTGGACACAGTGGAGGAAAGGCAGGAGAACCTGTCCCCTGGCCCAGGAAGGAGTATGGCAGCCTCTGCCATTCGTCGGGCCTGGGGGCGGTTGGCAGAGGCTGTAAGCGCCATCAGCAACACTGCCCGTACCAGCCAGCAGTGCCATAAGAATGTGCACAATGTTGCAATCTGCCTCGGTGCTCTGTCAAAAGGTTGTGAGGGGTGGGCTGATCTGAGCTAGCCGCAGAGGGGGCCGTGGGGGTAGGTAATGGCGGATGTTGGGAGTGGGCTTGATTCAGGGCTTGCGGTTCACATTGCACTTCGGTGTCGCACCCTCATCCCACCAACCCCCAACAGCAACCCCCCCCCCCTCTCCCCCACCGCCCCCAGCTCCGCCACCCCAGGGAATCGATAGGACCGTATGCTGGAATGGCCAGCTCGCATGCAGGGATTGCAGAGGTGGACACTGGAATGTGCTACTGTGGGCAGGAGTCAGACGATGTCAAACGATACAGAGCACCAGAGCTCATCGCAAAGCGAATTATCATCATCCACCATCCTATGGGCCATACCCGTAGGCAGCAGGTATGTATCACGGAGGGGTGGCAGACGGGAAGGGGTGGGTTGGTCGAGCGAGGGGTGGAGGAGTGGGGGGGCGAGAATCAGATCCGAAGTCCATGCCCCTGGCCAGTTCCGCCCCACCCACAGTCCGTGAACCTGGAGGCGGTCAGAGCCTCCAGTGCACGATGGCCCTGGCGCACATGTATTGCGGCCTCCCGTGAATGCCTGGGCCCCATATCCTGCCCATCCTCACCCTCCCCCGCATCCACCACGTCAGACAAGGCCAGGCGTTCATCCTCCTCCTCCAACACCTAGCCCCTCAGTTGTGCGATGTTGTGTAGGACACAGCAGGCCTCCACTGTGCGGGTGACCCCCAGCGCCATACTGGAGGGCTCCTCCAGAGCGGTTCAGGCACCGGAACCGTATCTTCAGGATGCTGAAGCACCGGTCGATCACACCCCTTGTCACTGCATGTACGTCATTGTAGTAGTTCTCTGCATTGGGCGCAGACGTGAATGATGCACATCTGATGGTCACACACTAGTTGCACGATCAGCGAGTGGAACCCCTTTTGATTTGGGTAGGTGCATCTGCAGGTACTTGTAGGGCAACATACATCCCGTCGATCACCCTCTGTTTCCGGGGCATCGTGGAAATGAAGCCGAATTCCGCTGCTCAGGCATCCTGGTTGGCGCTGGATGTATTGTGCCGACTGGCACGTGGGGCCTATGTGATGGCGTGGATGCACCTGGGCTCCGAGCTCTGCGAGATCCCAGGCAGGTCCCCACTCGGCACCTGGACGGCCTCAGGGCGACCATCACCTTGACGGCCACCGGAAGCGGGTGTCCTCCCCCATTCCTCCGCGGTGCCAGGTGTGACATGATGTGGTAGATATGTTGCACTATCCCCTTGCTCAGCTGGAATCTTCGATGGCATGACTGGTCCAGCAGATTACATAGAACATAGAACAGTACAGCACAGTACAGGCCCTTTAGCCCACGATGTTGTGCCGACCATTTATCCTAATCTAAAATCAACCTAACCTACACCCCTTCAATTTACTGCTGTCCATGTGCCTGTCCAAAACTCGCTTAAATGTCCCTAATGACTCAGATTCCACCACCTCTGCTGGCAGTGCATTCCACACACCCACCACTCTCTGTGTAAAGAACCTACCTCTGACATCTCCCCTATATCTTCCTCCAATCATCTTAAAATTATGTCCCCTCATTCTCAAATGACAGGTGCTGCTGGTACACACAAGGCCTCATGCATCACCTCTTTCGCACCTCCTTTCTCTTGCAGAATAGCACTTTTTCGACTTACCTTCATTTCTCTGTTTGAAAACCCCCACCCATAATCTGATCACATTCGGGCCATCTTTCCACCATCCTCAGTGGTGGTACTCTCTCCAAATCAGTTGTAAATTGGCTAGTTGTTAATTGGCCAGCCAGAATATAATTGCTTTCCGTCACCAATTGTTGGCAGGAGCAGATTGCACATTTACATCCAGTCCTGCCAATCACGCTCGCACATTGACCTGAAGGTCAAGCTATGGTTACAAAGCTATCAAGATTGGGACATAAATATTCCAGGATACCCATTTTTCAGAAAGACAGACAGAATGGCAAATGAGATGGACTAACTGCGATAGCAAAGGATGACAAGGACCTTTAGTGAGGAACAATCTGGCCTCAGAAAATCATGAAGTACAATCCGTATGAGTGTAAATTAGGAATAGCAAGAATCAGAAAACACTGGTGTAAGTAGTTGTACCATCGGGCAGAGCACTAAACAAGTAATAATTATTGGAGCTTACAACATTTGAAATATAATAATTGTGCGGTGCTTTAATCCTGATAAGAAACTGGGACAATTGCCTTGGTGAGAATGGTCTAGATGATGAGTTTGTTGAATGTTTTTCTGATAGTTTCTTGGAGCAATATGTTGCAGAACCCACTAGCAATAAAGCATTTTTAGATCTAGAGATTACATTGGATTGTGCAATGAAGCAGGATTAATATTAGAAATGAAAGAGCGAAGGATCCACTGGGAAATATTGATGGTTCAATTCCATGTTAAGTTTGAAAGTGATGTATTCCAATTACAAACAAAGTTATTACATTTAAACAAAACCAATTACATGGCTTTGAGGGGAGTTTTACAACACAGAAAAGGCCCTTTGCCTCATCGTATCTGTGTCAGCCATCAAACACTTATCTATTGTTATCACATTTCCAGCACTTGGCCTTGTCTGCTATGACATTTCAAGTGCTCATTTATATGTACTAGGATTCCCGTCATAACCACACTCAGGCAGTGAGTTCCAGATTCCCACCATCCTCTGAGTGAAAATGTTATTCCTCAAATCCCTTCTAAATCTCCTGTCCTTACCTTAAATTTATTTCTCATGGTTATTGAAAGCTCTACAAAAGGCAAAAAGTTGCTTCCTAACTATAGGATTTTGTACATCTCTTGAGGTCCTCTCTCAACCTTCTCTGAACAACCCAGTCTAACCAGCCTCTCTTCATAACTGAAATGCTCCAGCCCGGGCAACTCCTGGTGAATTCCTCTGCATCCTTTCTTGTTCAAGAACTGCTCACAGTACACTAGCTGTGGTCTCAGGAGCGTTTTTATTTAGCTCAATCTTAGCCTCCCTGCTCTTATATTTTATGCCTCAGCAAATAAAGGAAAATATACAAAATGCCTTCTTAACCACCTTATCTTCCTCTCCTGCTGCTTTCAGGTATCTTTGGAAATGCACCCCAAGTTCCCTCTAGTCCTCTATACTTCCTTGCATCCTCCCATTCACTGTGTATTCCCTTGCCTTGTTAGCCCTCCAAAATGCTCACCTCACACTGGTTTAGGTTAATTGAACAATTAACTAAAACATATGAAGGTAAATGAACAGTGGGAAGCATTGGGCACCACGGTAGCATAGTGGTTAGCACAATTGCTTCACAGCTCCAAGGTCCCAGGTTCGATTCCCGGCTTGGGTCACTGTCTGTGCGGAGTCTGCACGTTCTCTCCATGTCTGCATGGGTTTCCTCCTGGTGCATCGGTTTCTTCCCACAGTCCAAAGATGTGCAGGTTAGGTGGATTGCCCATGCTAACTTGCCCTTAGTGTCCAAAATTGCCCTTAGTATTGGGTTGGGTTACTGGGTTACTGGGTTATGGGGATAGGGTGGAGGTGTTGACCTTGGGTAGGGTGCTTTTTCCAAGAGGCGGTGCAGACTCAATGGGCCAAATGGCCTCCTTCTGCACTGTAAATTCTATGATATTTAAACTAATAGCTGAAATGTTCAATTGCTCAACAAAAAAGACCCATCCATGGCTCGCTCAGCAAGTTTGGAACAGTATTGGGTTAAAACAAGAGAATCATAGAATCAGTACAGTGCCGAAGGAGCTAATCGACTCTGCAAAACAGCAGTAGGAAGTAATAATCTGCATTAGTGTCACAAGTAGACTTACATTAACACTGCAATGAAGTTACTGTGAAAATCCCCTAGCCGCCACTCTCCAGCGCCTGTTCGGGTACACTGAGGGAGAATTCAGAAAGTCCAAATTACTTAACAACATGGGCTGGATTCTCTGCAGCCCCGCGCTTAAATCGCATTTGGCGTGGGGGCGGAGAACCCACCTACAACAAGATTGGGGCCAGTGCCACTCCCATGATTCTCCGGTCCCCGGAGAATCGCTCGCGTGCAAATTGCGCGGCTGGGGGGCCATTGCCAGACGCCCTGCCAGCGATGTTCCAGTCCTGACCGGCTGAATTCCCAACGGTGTGGTTCTAACCACGTCTGGCCAGTCAGGGCTTTGGTGGGACACGAGGGGATCAAGCACCGTTGGGGGCCTTATGGGTGGCCATGGCGGCGATCGGATGTGTTAGATCGAGCGGCACGGGGCGTGTTGTTGGGACCTTCTTCATTGGTCCAGGTCTGCCACTGAGTCCGCCACCGCGTTCAGCCCTGCAGGCTGCCACCGTGCGCATGCGAGGACTCGCAGCCAGAAGCACGGAGGCCCATATCCGTAGCTGAAGGTGCGAGAAGCACTCCGGGGCCCTGCCAGCCCCTTCAAGGTAGGTGAATAGCTGTAAAAGTTTTAAGGAAAGTCTGGCCTGAAACCCCAGCGTTTTTACACCGGCGTGGGGACATCGCCCCATTTTGGAGAATCCAGTCCCATGTCTTTCGGGACTTGTGGGAGGAAACTCACGCAGACACGGGGAGAACGTGCAGACTCCGCACAGACAGTGGATTGAGAGTATTTTAGAAACCAGCAGAAGCCCACCACAAATTTTATAAAGGAAAAGATAGAATATGCAAGTAAACTAACCGAAAATATAAAAACAACTTATCAGAGCTCGAGTATATGAAAAGGAAGAGGGCGACAAAATAAATGTTGTAAACAGTATGGACAGGAGGAATTATCATGGGGGATGAAGAAATAGCAGAGATATTGAACAAATGTTTTTGTCTGTTTTCACAGTCGAACATAGAACATGGAACATTACAGCGCAGTACAGGCCCTTCGGCCCTCGATGTTGCGCTGACCTGTGAAACCAATCTAAAGCCCATCTACACTATTCCATAGAAGGCATAAGTTTCATTCCAGAAATGGACGATAACCAAAGGGCTAGAAAATGTGAGCAAATTTATATCTGCAGATAAAAGGTACTGGAGAAACATAAGGAACTAAAATCTGATAAATCCCCAAAAACTGATGGCCTACACCATAGGGTTCCAAAGGAGATAGCTTCGGAGATAGTGGATTTGCTGATTATTCCAAAATTCCTTCAGCTGGATTCTCTGCTGGCAGTGCACTCTCGCCCGTGGATTTCCCGACGGCATGGGGGTGCCCACAATGGGAAACTCCATTGGCCAACAGCTGGAATGGAAAACCCCGCTGCTCGGGGGGGGGGGAACAATGTGAATAACGTCACACTACCCTACATTACGTTCCATCTGGCATATTGTTGCCCATTCGCCCAACCTGTCTATATCCCCTTGCAGCCTCTATCTTCCCCACATCTTACCTTACCAACTGGCTTGCTATCATCAGCAGATTTTGATACATTACTCTGTCTCCTCATCCAAATCATTAATATAGATGGTAAATAGCGGAGAGCCCAGTACTGATCCTTGTAGTACTCCACTATTTATTGCCTGTCAACTTGAAAAAGCACTGTTTATGTCCACTCTCTGCTCTCTATCTGTTAATACTAAAAAACTATCCACGCTAAAATGTTGCTTCTCGGTGCAACAAGCAGTTAGGAAGGCAATTGGCATGTTGGCTCTGATTGCAAGGGGATTGGAGTACAAGAATAAAAGTCTTGCTACAATTGTACGAGGTTTGGTGATAATAGGTGTGGAAGCAGTCAATACTATATTGATGCGGCTAGGAGGGGTCCTAGCCTGGGGGGGGGGGGCGGGGGGGGGAGGGGGGTTAGGGAGGGACACCGGGTTGCTGCTGAAAAGACCAGAAACGGGAAGTGGAGGACTGGAGAGGTGGGGGGAGGGGGACATCGCCATGGGGAGCGGGTCAGAAGGGGAGGGTCGACCCGGGGCGAGCAGGGAACAGGACATGGCTAATCGGCAGGGGAGGGGGGCGGGTCGTCCCGCGACCCGGCTGATCACTTGGAACGTGAGGGGGTTGAATGGGCCGGTCAAGAGATCAAGGGTATTCTCA
This sequence comes from Scyliorhinus canicula, assembly GCF_902713615.1. Classification (NCBI taxonomy): domain Eukaryota; kingdom Metazoa; phylum Chordata; class Chondrichthyes; order Carcharhiniformes; family Scyliorhinidae; genus Scyliorhinus; species Scyliorhinus canicula. The sequence continues at coordinate 135,305,442 of NC_052151.1, read as the reverse complement.
CACCTGAAGGGACTGAAGGCTGATGTAGCAATGTTACAGGAGACCCATTTGAAGGTAGTGGACCAGGTTCGCCTGAGAAGGGGGTGGGTGGGACAGGTGTTCCACTCTGGATTGGACGCAAAGAACCGGGGGGTGGCGATTCTGGTGGGAAAGAGGGTGTCGTTCGTGGCGGAGGAGGTGGTGGCGGATAAGGAGGGTAGGTATGTGATGGTGAAGGGTAAGCTGCAGGGGGAGAAAGTGGTGATGGTCAACGTATATGCCCCGAACTGGGATGACGCGGGTTTTATGAGGCGCCTATTGGGCCTCATTCCGGGACTGGAGGCAGGGGGCTTGATCATGGGGGGGGACTTTAACACAGTGCTGGACCCCGGGCTAGACAGATCGAGCTCAAGGACCAATAGGAGGCCGGCAGCGGCAGAAGTGCTGAGGGGGTACATGGAGCAGATGGGAGGAGTAGACCCATGGAGGTTTGGTAGGCCGAGGGCGAGGGAGTATTCCTTTTTCTCCCACGTCCATAGAGTGTACTCCAGAATCGATTTCTTCGTGTTGAGCAGGGGGCTGATCCCGAGGGTACGGGAAGCTGAGTACTCGGCCATTGCGATCTCTGATCATGCACCACATTGGGTGGATGTGGAAATGGGGGAGGCGCGGGACCAGCGCCCGCTGTGGCGGCTGGATGTGGGGCTGTTAGCGGACGACGAGGTGTGTAAAAGGGTCCGGAAGAGCATTGAGAGCTATCTGGACTTGAATGACACGGGTGAGGTGCAGGTGGGGATGGTCTGGGAGGCCCTGAAGGCAGTGATCAGGGGAGAGCTGATCTCCATAAGGGCACACAGAGAAAGAAAGGAGAGGCAGGAGAGGGAGAGGCTGGTGGGGGAGCTATTGGAAGTGGATAGGAGATATGCGGAGGCACCAGAGGAGGGGCTGCTGGGAGAACGGCGCAGCCTGCAGGTCAAGTTCGACCTGCTGACCACCAGGAAGGCAGAGACGCAGTGGAGAAGGGCACAGGGCGCGGTCTATGAGTATGGGGAAAAGGCGAGCAGGATGCTGGCACACCAGCTTCGCAAACGAGATGCGGCTAGGGAGATTGGGGGAGTGAAGGAGAGGGGCGGGAAGGTAGTGCAGAAGGGGCAAGAAGTGAACGGGGTCTTCAGGGATTTTTACAAGGAGTTGTATCGGTCTGAGCCGCCGACGAGGAGAGGGGGAATGGAGGACTTCCTAAACAAATTGAGGTTCCCAAGGGTCCAGGAGGGGCTGGTAGAAGGGCTGGGGGCGCCAATAGGGCTAGAGGAGCTAGTCAAGGGAATAGGTCAGATGCAAGCGGGGAAGGCGCCGGGGCCAGATGGGTTCCCGGTGGAATTCTATAAGAAAAATGTGGACTTGGTGGGACCGGTACTGGTACGAGCCTTTAATGAGGCGCGAGAGGGGGGGGTTCTGCCCCCGACAATGTCGCAGGCTCTGATCTCCCTGATATCGAAGCGGGATAAAGACCCCGTGCAGTGCGGGTCCTACAGGCCTATCTCGCTTCTGAACGTGGATGCCAAGTTGCTGGCAAAGATCCTGGCAGCTAGAATAGAGGATTGTGTGCCAGGGGTAATCCATGAGGACCAGACGGGGTTCGTGAAGGGGCGGCAGCTCAACACGAACGTGCGGAGATTGCTGAATGTAATTATGATGCCGGCAGTGGAGGGGGAGGCTGAGATAGTGGTAGCGCTGGACGCGGAGAAGGCATTCGATAGGGTGGAGTGGGAGTACCTGTGGGAGACGTTGGAACGGTTTGGGTTTGGGGAAGGGTTTATTAAGTGGGTGAAGTTGCTCTACTCGGCCCCGACGGCGAGTGTAGTGACAAACGGGAGGAGGTCGGAGTATTTCGGGCTCCACCGAGGGACCAGGCAGGGATGTCCCCTATCCCCCCTACTTTTCGCACTGGCGATTGAACCGTTGGCGATGGCACTGAGGGGTTCAGGGGGGTGGAGAGGACTGACTAGGGGAGGGGAGGAACATCGAGTATCGCTGTATGCGGATGATCTACTGCTGTACGTGGCAGACCCAGAAGGGGGAATGCCGGAGATAATGGAACTATTAGCAGAGTTTGGGGACTTTTCGGGGTACAAACTAAATTTGGGCAAAAGCGAGGTTTTTGTGATACACCCGGGGGACCAGGGAGAGGGTATTGGAGACTCCCCTTCAAGCGAGCAGGAAAGAGCTTTAGGTACTTAGGGGTGCAGGTGGCAAGGAACTGGGGGACCCTCCACAAGTTGAACTTTTCCAGGCTGGTGGAACAGATGGAGGAGGAATTTAAGAGGTGGGACATGGTACCGTTGTCGCTGGCGGGGAGGGTGCAGTCAATCAAAATGACGGTCCTCCCAAGGTTCTTGTTTTTATTTCAGTGCTTGCCCATCTTCCTCCCTAGGGCCTTCTTCAAAAAGGTGACGAGTAGCATCATGAGCTACGGGAAGGGTGAGGAGGGTCTTTTTGGAGCGGAGTAGGGACAGTGGAGGGCTGGCACTACCCAATCTTTCGGGGTACTACTGGGCGGCAAATGTGTCAATGGTGCGCAAGTGGATGATGGAAGGGGAGGGGGCAGCTTGGAAACGAATGGAGAGGGCGTCCTGTGGCAACACAAGCCTGGGGGCCCTAGTAACGGCACCATGGCCGCTCCCCCCCACGAGGTACACCACGAGCCCGGTGGTGGCGGCCACCCTCAAGATATGGGGGCAGTGGAGGCGACATAGGGGGGAAATGGGAGGTCTGTTGGCGGCGCCAATAAGAGGGAACCATAGATTCATCCCGGGGAACATCGACGGGGGTTTTCAGAGCTGGTACAGGGTGGGCATACGGCAGCTGAAGGACCTGTTTATAGAGGGGAGGTTTGCGAGCCTGGGAGGGCTGGAGGAGAAGTTTGAGCTCCCCCCGGGAAACATGTTCAGATATTTACAAGTGAAGGCATTTGCTAGGCGGCAGGTGGAGGGGTTTCCCCTGCTCCCCAGTAAGGGGGCGAGTGATAGGGTGCTCTCGGGGGTCTGGGTCGGAGGGGGAAGATATCAGACATCTACAAGATAATGCAGGAGGCGGAAGAAGCATCAGGGGAGGAGCTGAAAGCCAAGTGGGAAGGGGAGCTGGGAGAGCAGATAGAAGACGGGACGTGGGCGGATGCACTGGAGAAGGTCAATTCTTCCTCCTCGTGTGCGAGGCTGAGCCTCATTCAATTTAAGGTGCTGCATAGAGCTCACATGACGGGGACAAGGATGAGCCGGTTCTTTGGGGGTGAGGACAGGTGTGTCAGATGTCTGGGAAGCCCAGCGAACCATGTGCATATGTTCTGGGCATGTCCGGTGCTGGAAGGGTTCTGGAAGGGGGTGGCAAGGACGGTGTCGAAGGTGGTGGGGTCCAGGGTCAAACCAGGATGGGGGCTTGCGATCTTTGGGGTCGGGGTAGAACCGGGGGTACAGGAGGCTAGGGAGGCCGGAATACTGGCCTTTGCGTCCCTAGTGGCTCGACGAAGGATATTAATTCAATGGAAGGACGCGAGGCCTCCAAGCGTTGAAACTTGGATTAACGATATGGCTAGCTATATTCAGCTAGAAAGGATCAAATTTGCCCTGAGAGGGTCGGTACAGGGATTCTCCAGGCGGTGGCAGCCTTTCCTTGACTTTTTAGATCAGAGATAGACGTTCGGGGTCGTGGCAGCAGCAACCCGGGGGGGGGGGGGAGGGAGGGGGGGGGAGGGGGGGGAGGGAGGGGAGGGGGGGAGGGAGGGGGGGGGAGGGGAGGGGGGGGGAGGGGAGGGGGGGCAGCAAGGGTCGTGGGGGGACATGCACGACTGTAACGTGGGCAAGTCTGCTCGCTGCTCATGTCTGAAACTGTAGGCTGCCTTGTTTGTTAAGGTTGCCTGGGGGGGGGGGGAGGACTGGTGCGCGCGAGAGGGCGGGCGAGGGAGGGACATTTGCCTAGAGGGATTGTGTTGTAAATAATTTAAAAATTAGTAGGGGTAAATGTTTGTATGGAAAAACTCTTTCAATAAAAATTATTTAAAAAAAAAAAAAAAATACTATATTGATAGCTCTTGGGGAAACTGAAAGCATGATTTTTTTTCAATTCACAAACACAAGCAGGCAGTTTATTTGTTAAAGTTTAAAGGGCAGGAGTATTAAAAACTTGACAACTTGACTGTTCCACAGACCTTATCTGCCCTTCATGGGCAATTATGATTTCTTCTAAAAATTTGTAAGTCACACGCTGCAGGAAAAGGCCCTCACTCTAACAGAAATTGAGACTGTTTGCACTCAATACTGAGTTTCAATGACCCTGCTGAGCAGAGATTTGTTCCATGTTTGAGTCGCATTCTTCTCCCCCATTTCCCTACTGGTGAATATAGAATCAATCTGAAATAGGGGCTGGAACTTCCAGATCCGGTTTCCCAGCGTCATTTTGGATATGCTGTGAAGTCTCCACACTCAAAACCAAGGCCATGGGCTGTACCCCTTCTCCTGTCTCTTCCACAAGCTTGTCCTGCTCTGTGTGCCCTCCCTTTCATTCACCTAGTCATGCTCAGCTCCTACAGGAACGCCTACTAGAAATGTCCTCCAGGACAATATGTAATGTGACAGAAAGCTTCTTCAGCTGCGGCCAGACCACACTCTGTAGACTATTCAAACTTCAGGCAACCATTGGCAACTTCCAAGAACTGATACAATTGCATCAACAACCAAAATAAATAACCTAAAACCTAAAAAACAAGTTGTTTATTATCTCTTTAAATACTTTGGTGGATTTCATTCATCACAATCAACCATGTGTTCAATTGTCTATTGCTAAATGCTGGCTGGAGGGCAGAGTTGGAAAATGGTACTGCCAGTGCCAATCAACATTGTACACTGCTTTGCATCATCAATGAACTGCTCTTCATTCTGTCAGCAATCCTAAGGCACAAACTACTTTACCAAGATGACTTTCGACACACTTTCCAAATGTTAATAGGTTACTAACACAACGTTACATGGCATAGTAATTCATCCATTCAAGATCATCTGAAACTTTACAAAACCAGCACCTTGTGCTTATCATGGAACTACCACCATAAGAATTAATAAAGAAACATCCTCACAATGATGAAAGTTTACCTCAAGGAGTACTTGAAGAGTAGTCTGTTTAATGTTCATGAAAATGTTTGTGATGAAATCCACTAATTTCTCACACAAGCTGCAGGATTTATATTCCAAATCTAATATTGCTGGCCCTTCGATTCTTTTCCAATGTTGACAGGCATAAATTGAAAGTAAGTACTTAAACGGACACTCTTGGCTGAGAAGCAATATTATTATTTGGTTGGAAAATGTGAACAGATGATGCATTCACAAGATGGTGGTCTGAATAAAGCACTTAAGGAAAATAATATAAAATCGCAATATTTCATATTACACCAGCTGTCAAAAGCATCTGTTGCAGATCTATAGTCCTATATAAACAGACTCATCAATTTCCTCACTGTATAATATTGGGAACATGAGGGAAATCATGGATGTGATATTCATATAACTTTGAGTCCTGAATCTGTGTTACAGTACATAATTTTGCTGATGAAAAATCAATATTTTGCACACATGTTTAACCATGCTTATCATTTTTATTTTTTCAAATTACTATGCCTTTGTTTCCTGCTTTGGCTATTTGATTTTGAAGTACTGCTGGATTTTAGCCATGCTTCTGACATAGGAAATTATTATACTTTGGGTACTGGCAAGGTTTATTGTGAACATCAGATAATTGCAGCAGGAGATAATGAAGGAGGACATGAACCGTGCAGAAATTATATTTCGGGTAAATGTGCAGTCTTCAAATTACTGCTCACTATTTATCCCAAAGAAAGAATAATATCCCTCTGCCCGCCCATATAAGTTTTAGTATCTTTTACATTCTAATGGAGGTGATCTTACTGACAGTGTGCCCATTAAATGTTTAAGTCTAGAAGTGAATATTAGTGGTATTATTGAATGACTACTGAGTGTACATGATATTCTTCTGTACCAATGTTTAGCAAATGCAATGATATGCTTTCTGGTTATGTTAAATGTGTTATCATCCGTATTATATTTGCAGATAAAAAAAATTCCCATCATGGGCACAGGTACAATAGGTTGAATGGCCTCCTTCTGCACTGTCATTCAGGGCCAGTTTACATGAATTACTCCACAGAAACAGGTCATCAGCCTGATCTGCATCAGCGTCTTCTGTTTGGAAAATGAGTAAAGGAAAATCAACTGGGTAGGACTACACCCACAGCTCTGTCCCTACCACACCACACGCTCTCATTTCTCCCCCCCCCCCCCCCCCCCCCCCTCTCCAGCAGGGAATGTAACTGGCTCACCTAGGACCTCGCCATGAAATTTTATAACCGAGATAAGGGGCTGGATTCTCCCTCACATGCTGCCAGTAGCGAGTTCCCGATGTGGCGACAATCCAGCGCATTCAAAATACAGGAACGGCATTGAGCAGCGATCCCATTCCAATGCTCGGTCCCCAACTGCTGGTGGTGTTTAGGTGCACGCCTTGTCACCTGAGTCCCTCCCCAAATGCTCCGCCCCCGATTGGCCGAGTTCCCAACGGCATGGGTCACTCATTTAAAAAAAAAAATTTAGAGTGCCCAATTCTTTTTATCCAATTAAGGGGCAATTTAGCATGGCCAATCCACCTAACCTGCACATCTTTGGGTTGTGGGGGCGAAACCCACACAAACACGGGGAGAATGTGCAAACTCCACACGGACAGTGACCCAGAGCCAGGATCGAACCTGGGACCTCGGCGCCATGAGGCAGCAGGGCTAACCCACTGCGCCGCCGTGCTGCCCAGCATGGGTCACTCATGCTATTTTTCTCATGCACCTGGTGTGGCGGCTGCGGACTGAGTCCTTCCCAAAGTCGGGGGGAGGGGTGTCCTTCTGTGGGCAGGGGGTACTTTGGTGGGGGCTGGGGGCACTGATGGGGTATGGTCAGAGGTGGCGATTGGGTTACTGGCAGTACATGACAGGCCGGGTCCGCGCATGGCTGGCGCAATGTTGCATAGCGCGGCCGTGGCAGGCCGCTGCAGGCCGCCGCCACCGTGCCACGGACCCGGCCATTCTCTGGCTGTGTCCGTAGGTAAAGCCTGGGCTTTATGCTGCATGGCTAGCCCCCACCCGCCCCCACCACCAGACGGAGGATTGGTACAGCGTTTGTGCCAGTTTTTCTGGCAAAAATCGCCACTGTTCCCACACTGGCGTCAGCACTTAATCTTCTTCATGGAGATTCCAGTCCACAGTCGCACAAATGGAAAATTCCAGACAAGGCCTTTGGAATGTCAAACTTGCTACCACAGGGAGAGCTCTAAGTAAATAGTATAAGAACATTAGAGCATAAGAACATAAGACCTAGGCGCAGGAGTAGGCCATCTGGCCCCTCAAGCCTGCTCCGCCATTCAATGAGATCATGGCTGATATTTTGTGGACTCAGCTCCACTTTCTGGCCCGAACACCATAACCCTTAATCCCTTTATTATTCAAAAAACTATCTATCTTTATCTTAAAAACATTTAATAAAGGAGCCTCAACTGCTTCTCTGGGCAAGGAATTCACAACCCTTTGGGTGAAGAAGTTCCTCCGAAACTCAGTCCTAAATCTACTTCCACATATCATTTAAATAATAATCCCTTTTGCAGTTATTCCTACTGTAATGAACTCCAATTGGCTTTATTGGTTGGCCAATTGGAGTATGAGCTCCCTCAATGATAGCTCATTGAGGGGGCCCATATAATCACCTGTGAAAAAATGAAATGAAAATAGCTTATTGTCACGAGTAGGCTTCAATGAAGTTACTGTGAAAAACCCCTAGTCGCCACATTCCGGCGCCTGTCCGGGGAGGCTGGTACGGGAACCTGGTACCTGTGTAGGCTTTGTGAGCAGTCTTAAGTTGACTGGACTGCTAGCAGCACTGTTTTTAGCTGCTCCTGTAATATCGTTATTGTAAATAAATATTGGTGTGGTGACGGAACTCCTGCCTCCCGTGGATTACTACACCTACCAAAATGGATAATCTCACATTTGTCAACATTGTAGTCCATCTGCCAGACTCTAGCCCATTCACTTAACCTATCCAAATCCCTCTGCAGGCTTCCAGTATCCTCTGCACCTTTTGCTTTACCACTCATCTTAGTGTCGTCTGCAAACTTGGACACATTGCATTTGGACCCCGACTCCAAATCATCAATGTAAATTGTAAACAATTGTGGGCCCAACACTGATCCCTGAGGGACACCACTGGCTACTGATTGCCAATCAGAGAAACACCCATTAATCCCCACTCTTTTCTTTCTATTAATTAACCAATCCTCTATCCATGCTACTACTTTACCCTTAATGCCATGCATCTTTATCTCATGCAGCAACCTTTTGTGTGGCACCCTGTCAAAAGCTTTCTGGAAATCCAGGTATACCACATCTACTGTGGTATACTGGAAATCCAGGTATAGTTATCTACTGCGCTGGTAATGTCCTCAAAAAGTTCCACTAAATTAGTTAGGCAGGGCCCATGCTGCGTCTGCCCAATGAGACAAATAAATGTGTTTAAGGGGAAGCTAGGCAAGCATATAAGAGAGAAGTGAGGAGGTAGTTACAGGTTTAGTTGAGGAAAGGTGGGACGACACTTGAGTGAAGCCTTCAGAACTGTCGGGCATTTCTCAAACGTCACTCCAGCTTTCCTGATACAGCTTCAGATGCCCTGTCGGTGTTGATCTGTTGGCTGCTCTGCTGTTCCTCTGCCACTTTTCTACCGATAATCCGCCTCTTAATGGATATAATTTTAATACAGCATTTTTAGTTACACTTATGCCAAAAGTATAGAAACAGGGTGGAAATGGAGGATGTTTTTCCTCCCATTAGCCATTTCAGTCATTTAATCATTGGCCTGAATTTTGCCAATTGGGCAGACAGCCTGACATCTGCAGGAAATATCGGTAACTGGCACAAACTGGCAGTTGGCAGGACCTCACTGAATTATTTTTAGGCAGCAGCCAATTAAAGGTTGCCATCCTATTAAGGGCCAGCAGCTGAGCAGTGCCATGTGGGGCAATATTCACTGTTGAGGCAGGTGGGAATATTGCAAACTCAAGATGGTAGGCAAAATAAATGCTCATTCCAGGGCTGAGTACTCAAGCGGAAACCTTGAAAGGAATATCACAGAATTACAGCATCACAGAAGATACAATGCGGAAGAGGCCCTTCAGCCCATCGGGTCTGCACTGATGCATGAAAGACACCTGACCTGCCTAGCTAATCCCATTTGCCAGCACTTGCCCAAAGCCTTACATGTGCCAAGTGCTCATCCAGGTACTTTTTAAAGGATGTGAGGCAACCCGCCTCTGCCACCCTCCCAGGCAGTGCATTCCAGACCATCACCACTCTCTGGGTAAAAAGATTTTTCTTAAATCCCCCTTAAACCTCCTGCCCGTCACCTTGAACTTGTGTCCCCTCGTAACTGACCTTTCAACTAAATGGAACAGCTGCTTCTTATCTATCCTGTCCATGCCCCACATAATTTTGTCCACCTCAATCAGGTCACCCCTCAGTCTTCTCTGCCCCAGCGAAAACAACCAAAGCCTATCGAACCTCCCTTCATAATTTAAATGTTCCAACCCAGGCAACATCCAGTGATGGTGATTCACCTCTGCAAACCCTCCAGTGCAATCACATCCTTCCTATAATGTGGCGACCAGATTTGCACACAGTGGGCTTTCCAAAGTTCTATACAACTCCAACATGTCCTTACGTCATGTTCTGTAGACTGGCCCAAGTGAATAATAAACTACAGATCATCTAGTTTAAATAATTTATGATGAAACAACTGTGTGATAAAGATAACTATGATTAAATAAAGTAATAAACAGTAATTAACTATTGTAGAGCTACTGCAAAATACATCTATCTGGGCGGCATGGTGGTGAGGTGGTTAGCACTGCTGCCAAAGGTGCTGAGGACCCGGGTTCGATTCCGACTCCGGGTCACTGTCTGTGTGTAGTTTGCACATTCTTCCCTACGTGGGCCTCGCCCCGCAACACGAAGAGGTGCAGGTTAGGTGGATTGGCCACGCTAAATTGCCCTTAAATTGGAAAAAAGTAATTGGGTACTCTAAAAAAAAATTTTTTAAATAGACCTCTATCCTCCAACACAACCTACTCCCAACTCCTCAGCCACAGGGTCACATGGTGGGTTTACACTGCCACCTAGTGGTCAGAGGTTGTGCATAACATTATGTACAGAACTGCTTTATGCATGTCATCTATTGCAATGTATGCTTCAATTAATAAAGACAAGTGTCCCATATGCCTTTTTCATTACACTATTAACCTGCCCTTCTGCCTTCAGAGATCTACGGACAAATACATTTTGTTCCTCGGAACTTCCCAGAGTCAGACGATTCATTGAGTACTTCCTCGTCACATCATTCCTTCCAACGTGTATCACCTCATACTTTTCTGGCTAAGTTCCATTTGCCATTTAACTGTCCATTTGACCATCCTGTCTACATCTTCCTGTAACCCAAAACGCTCAACCTCACTGTTAAGCACCCGGCCAATTTTGTGTCATCCGCAAACTTACTGATTCTACCCCCCATACAATCATCTATGTCATTTATATAAATGACAAACAATAGGGGGCCCAGCACAGATCCCTGAGGTACACCACTATACACTGGCTTCCCTTCACTAAAGCAGCCATCTGTCATTGCCCTATGTCTCCTGCGGTTAAGCCAAAATTGAATCCACCTTATCAAATTACCCGCTGGGTATGAGATCTGCTTCCCCTGCCTGAAAGAATCTCCTACAGGTCTAATTCTGGGGTATGTATCGATGCAAAATGCTGAAGATTCCGCTAAATGATACCTAATTAGACTGTGCTTTATGGAAATAGTCAGATTATCTGATTCCAGGCCCATGATTAGTAAATTTCCCATGGAAAGACATGGCCAGGGAATCAATCCACCACACCTCGCAACTTTACCGGTGCCCATGCCTCCCTCCTCATCTCCAGTGGCTGGTAAAATTCAATGCACAGGGCTGGATTTCATGGTGCAATGTATTCAATCACCAAAACACCCCCCCCCCCCCCCCCTCCATTTTATCAGAAAACCTGTCTTAAACCTGTCGACTCAGATTCTGGCTGTCTGTATAGTGGTAATATACTGGGAGCAGCTCTACTTGATTCAATGGGACTTCTGTCCCTCTCTGGGAGGAAGTCCTGCTCTTGAGAGCTGGTGGCCATCAGGCTTTCTGAAGTCCTAGCAGCACCAAGATCGAATGGTGATCATCGCTCACAACTATAGCCAGTCCCGAAGATAGAAGAGTGATGGAACCCAGACTCGAGATAAACCAATATTTTGGATTGACTTAGATGAGAGCCACCAGTGAAGAGAGTGGAGAACAGGGTTAGCTATGCCGGTGGGAGGGTTAAGTGAGAAGGGGCTAGATCTTGTGGTGGTTGGAGAAGGGGTACCTCCGATCCCTGAAGGGAGATTCTAAAGGAGGTACGTCCTTTCCTGCCTGACTGTGTGGTGAAAGATGCCAGGCTACCCGCCTTGTCCCACATTTCCAGCTGTATGTAAAACTGTGGCAGAGGCTAAATGAAGCCTTGGGTCTCCAATAATTGGCACTTAAGGGTTTCAATATGCCCGAGGGCAGGTCGGCTGCTAGATCCCCTCCCTCCCACTGTAATATGGAAAATAGGTCTTGGCAGGTGGGAAGTGTTATGAGCCAGGGATTAGAGAACCCCAAAGTGTATCGTGGAGTCCACTTGACCCAAAACCTTTAATAGATTGTGGTCTGGGGAGCACATGGCCCACTCTACAGGTGTGGTCGAGCAGAAATGGAAAAGTATTTTTTAAAAGCAAAACAATGTTTAGTCTATGAACTCAAGTTAACCTTATTAAAACGTACAGTGAACATCTCAGCAACCATTAATTCAAATATAACCCCCAAAGAATACAACACTAAGTAATCCTTTAAGCTTTCCTTTTAACATTCCTAAGACTTAAAACACTTTTCAATAGAAGCATGTTAGGTTTACATTCACTACTGAGAACATTTATAATTCTGAATTCACCAAATGATCAAGAGTTAGTCTTTTGATGGCAGAGAGAACAGCAGTACACCTAGGGGCCTCACGGTAGCATGGTGGTTAGCATCAATGCTTCACAGCTCCAGTGGTCCCAGGTTCGATTCCCGGCTGGGTCACTGTCTGTGTGGAGTCTGCACGTCCTCCCCGTGTGTGTGTGGGTTTCCTCCGGGTGCTCCGGTTTCCTCCCACAGTCCAAAGATGTGCGGGTTAGGTGGATTGGCCGTGCTAAATTGCCCGTAGTGTAAGGTTAATGGGGGGATTGTTGGGTTACGGGTATACGGGTTACGTGGGTTTAAGTAGGGTGATCATTGCTCGGCACAACATTGAGGGCCGAAGGGCCTGTTCTGTGCTGTACTGTTCTATTCTATACCTGCTTGGTCTGGCTTCAGCTCCAACACTGAAAACAAACCTAAAACACACCCTGCAGCCTGCTCAAAAACGAAAGTAAAAAGCTGACAGACAGCCTAGCTCCACCCACTCTCTGACATCACTGCAGTAGTAAACACCCATTTCTTAAAACTACTCTCACTACAGATATTTATATAAACACCCATTTCTTAAAGGTACTCTCACATGACAGAAGGCAGTGAGAAAGCCGCCTGTTTTTCTTTTATAATTTCCACCACCATCTCCCCACCTTTCCCCCACAACCACCTATAAATATTTTGGCAGGAGAGAGTAAAATCCAGCCCATAAACTCAACACACTTCTGACAGGGAAACTTTACAAATGCACACAGCATAAAGGAGATGAATTTATTAAAGCTGTGCCAAGGCAGCACAGTAGCATGGTGGTTAGCATAAATGCTTCACAGCTCCAGGATCCCAGGTTCGATTCCCAGCTGGGTCACTGTCTGTGTGGAGTCTGCACGTCCTCCCCCTGTGTGCGTGGGTTTCCTCCGGGTGCTCCGGTTTCCTCCCACAGTCCAAAGATGTGCGGGTTGGGTGGATTGGCCATGCTAAATTGCCCGTAGTGTCCTTAAAAAGTAAGGTTGGGGGGGGGGGGGGGGGTTGTTGGGTTACGGGTATAGGGTGGATACGTGGGTTTGAGTAGGGTGATCATGGCTCGGCACAACATTGAGGGCCGAAGGGCCTGTTCTGTGCTGTACTGTTCTATGTTCAATGTTCTATGTTTCAAGGCACTGAAATAAAAATGCATTCAAGGTTTACTTCCAGTTTCCCCCAATTTCAACAACAGATTCCTTTAAATAGCCCAACCCAAGTTTTTTTTGGCAAGTAAAAGAAGTAATGGTGATTGAACGGTTTGGCAGAAAACTGGTAGGGTTGTGACCGTATCAGCTGAACCCTGTTTAAAATATAATTTGGTTCGTGCCTCCAGATTTTGCTAATTTTTCATTTCCATTAATAACCCGATAGGCCTAAACAGATTGGTAACACAGGAACAGGAGCGGGCCATGGAGCTTCTCCTGCCATTCTATTATATCCTGGCTGACCTGTGCTCTAAATTCATTCACTTTTTTAATTACTATCCTTTCTGACCCTTACCTAGAAAACATCTGTCAGTCTCAATCTTGATAATTTCATTGTCCTAATATCCATATTATCTTTAGAGTCCTAGATTCCCATTGTCCACTGTGTGAAAGCATGCCTCCTGATATTCCTCCACATCCTTAAAAATCACATAAGTTATTTTGGACATACAAACCTGACCTTTAACAACGTGACTCCAATCTTGATGAAGCTCGGAAAGCTGAATGTATTTCATAAGAGGTCACAAGCAAAACTCTCATGAAGACATCAATGCAGATGATCCTGGATTTAATCTTCCTCCAGACTAAGGGATAACCCGGGACTGCAGTACAAATCATGCTAGATCTGACTGCGGCCACCCAAAACAAACCATGAACATATATAAATGTGTCACTGCCTTATTCACAAAGAAGTCATTACAGCAAGACACTCCACTATTCCTGACACAAGTATTGGCTTAACCAACTGAATGTAAAATATAGCTGTTACTTTAATTCTGCATCAGCATTATAAAGAAACTCCCGAATGCTGAGCTCTGATTTTAAATTTATGTCTGCTTATTACAGTTCCTCCTACAAGAGAAAATAGTTCTCCTGTGTCTGCCCCTCGAATCCCTTCATTATTTTAAATACCTGCCGGCTTCGCAACTGAAAGGAAAAGTTTATGCAAACTGCATAAATGGCTCAACCCTCCAATTCTTGCTATTATTGAAGTAAATCAACACTGTAGGTTGTTTTTAGACCAGGATATCTTTCTTCAAACACGGTGCCCAAAACCAGACACAGTGGTCTAGATAGGATCTGTTTCTGACTTTTTACAATTGAAGTCTAACTTCTTTACTTTTCTATTCTAATCGCATTGAAATACATTCCAGCTTGCTTGAGATTGACAGAAATCGGTCCCATAGTAATAAAATCCCGAGGTCTCCTATCAGCAGCTACATATGCTTTTTCCAGTTGAGTTCAAGGCTTATTCTCTGCCATGAGAATTTAAAATTGCTCTCACTAACTGTTCAGTGAGAGGTTAATTGTTGTTTCACCCCAAGGTCCTGAGGGCAGATACCAAATGTGTATTCTCATGCATTCCGGCTATACTGTACATCTAGAATCCACTTGAGAATACTATCCCATGCCAAATTATGTTTGCACAAAGATCAGAAAATCCTATTCTGAGGTTAAATGATTTTTAAAAATGTGATGCTGAAGAAAGCTAATGGTGCTCAAACATAATGATCTAATACTCATGGATCTGTAGGTGTTAATAGTTGAAAAGTAATGTATCATATGCCTACTTAATCTTGTTTGCTTAATCAAAGGGATTTGCATTTAATTTTTTTCGCAATTTCACTCAGGATTACATTGTTAGGGGTAATTTCAACTGGGTATGTGCAGGGGGGTTAAAACATAAAAAAATGTTGGCATGCCAGAAATGTTACATAATCCCGCTGACTTCCGCATTTAACTGGAGTGCGTTTGGAAGCATCCAAGCAATCCTTGTGTGACCGGCAGTTTGGAGATTATGATATACAAAGTGACAATTGAACAAAGATTTAACCCTACATACCCTTGGGGTGGGGGGGGGGGGGGGGGGAGCTGTGGGGGCTTTGAACTAGTAACCCAGAGGGTAATGCTCTGGAGACCCGGTTTCAAATCCCATAATAAATTTAAATTCAATAGAAATCTGAAATCAAAGTCTAGTAGGAACATAGGAATTAGGGACAGAAGTAGGCAAGTCAGCCCTTTTGAGCCTGCTCCGCCATTCAATCAGGTCACCAGACTCTTCCTGGTCTCAACTCTATCTCCCTACCTGTTGCCTGTATCC
Source organism: Scyliorhinus canicula (assembly GCF_902713615.1). Classification (NCBI taxonomy): domain Eukaryota; kingdom Metazoa; phylum Chordata; class Chondrichthyes; order Carcharhiniformes; family Scyliorhinidae; genus Scyliorhinus; species Scyliorhinus canicula. The sequence goes on along the minus strand of NC_052151.1, from coordinate 135,289,989 downwards.
CTTTAAACTATATTTTATAACCAGAAATATATCTATCGCCCTCTTGAAACCATTTAATGACTCAGATTCCACCACACTATGGGGCAGCAAGTTCCATAAATTCACCCCCTCTGCGAGAAGTAGTTCCTCCTCATTGCAGCTCTATATCTACCACCTCTTGACCTTTATCTGTGACCTCTCATTCTAAATTTCCCCACAAGGGGGAACATCTGGTCTACGTTTACTTTAGCAATCCCTTTTAGTATCTTATCTAGCACGATCAGATCCCTTCCTATTCTTCTAAACTCCAGCAAGTATAAGCCCAAAATGTTTATTCTTTCCTCAAATGTCAACCCTTTCATACCCAGAATCAATCTGGTGAATCTCCTCTGAACTGCCTCCAATGCCACCACAGTCTTCCTCAAATAAGGAGACAAAAACTAGACACAATACTCCAGATGTGGTCTCACCAACACCCTATACAATTGCAACAACACTTCTCTACTTTTATACTCCAGTCCTTTTGCAATAAATTTAAACATTCCATTTGCCTTTTTAATTACATGCTGTACCTGCATACCAATTTTCTGCAATACATGAACTAAGACACCCAGATTCCTCTGCCCAGATGCATTTTGAATGTGCTTTCCATTTGGGTAATAATTTGTCTTTCTATTTTTTCAGCCAAAATAGATAACCTCACAGTTTACTATCTCCCTCAAACTCCACCTGCCAAATTTCCAACCAATCCCCTAGCCTATCTCTCTCCATCTGTAAAATCTTTATCTCCTCTTCACTGCCTGCTTTCCCACCTATTTTAGTATCATACAAAAATGTTTCTATGTTACACTCTGCCCCTGCTTGCAGATCATTTATATAGATTGTGAACAGTTGAGGTCCGAGGACTGACCCCTATGGCACCTCATTAGTTACAGTTTGCAAGCCAGAGAAGGACCCATTTATTCCAACCCTCTGCTTTCTGTCAGTCAGCCAATCCTCAATCCGGTCTAGCACTCTACACCCATACCCTGCAATCTCACGTTCTGGGTCAATCTTTTATGCGGAGCCTTGTCAAAAGCCTTCTGGAAATCTAGATATACCACATTCCCAGGTTCCCCATTAGCCACCTTGCTGTTTACGTCCTCAAAGAACTCTAGCAAGTTTGTCAAGCATGACTTACCCTTCATAAAACCATGCTAACAATGGTGCATTGAGCTTTGTCTTTCCAAATGCTCAGTCATCTCTTCCTTAATGATTGATTCCAGCAACCTTTGAATAGGGACATCACATTAGCGTGGTTCCAATCCACTGGGATCCTTCCAGAATTGAGGGAATTCCGAAATATCATAACCAATGCACCCACTGCTGCCACCTCCCTTGATACCTGAGGGTGCAGGCCATCAGGTCCCGAAGACTTATCTGCCTTTAATCTCAATTTTTTATTCAATACCTTCTCCCTAGCGATGGTTATTACACCAAATTTCTCTGCATTAACAGTAGTTTTTGGAAAATTTTTATTATCTTCTACCATGAAGACAGAGGCAAAATATTGGTTCACTGTCATCTCTGTGTTCCCCATTAGTATCTCACCAGTATTGTGGGCACCGATCGCGGGCCTGTCCCCTCCCGAGCACAGTCGTGGTGCTCTTTCCTTTCTAGGCCACCTACAAGCCCCAAACGGGCTTCTCACTCCTGTTTCACTACGGCAGTGACCAGGTATGTTTGCCGCCGTCGTGAAACGGCGCGAACGGCAGGCCGCTCGGCCCATCCGGGTCGGAGAATCGCCGTTCGCCGTGAAAAACGGCGAGCGGCGATTCTTCCGAACCGGGGGGGGGGGGGAGAATTCGCGGGGGGCGCGAGGGGGGCATGAATTTTGTCGGGGGCCCTCCCGCGATTCTCCCACGCCGCGTGGGGAGCGGAGAATCGCGCCCCAAGTCTTGATGCAGAAAGGAAAGTGATTCCAGGCAGAGTGTGGAAGAGGAATTCAGCACAAAAAATGTGCAGAATTAAGTTTAGAGATAATTCAATAGTTTAAGAAAATAAGACTCGAGTTGATCAAAGTAGAACAACCAGGGTTTGTGAAAACAGAGGGAGAGCAAGGTGGGATGGTGTGAAATAATAATGAGACAGACTGCAGCAAGGTATTGGAACATCTCAATGACTTGTTAATTGTTTTAAAATCTTAAAGGAGAAATAATTGAGTTTGACATTGAGTGGGACACAATCAGCTGGAGGTTAATTGCCCGCATGCTGCAAGCACACATCAAAAAATTAGGCAAGATGCCTCGTCACGTGCCAGGTACTTGGAAAATGAACCCTCCTGGCTTAACCCAGCAGTCTAATGATGGAATTCTTATTTTGTTGAAAGGGAAGAACACTGAAGTGCTCAAAAGTGGCACTGCAAAGAAATGAAGCAGACAGTAGGTTTAATTTGTTTTCAACATTAGAGCTGATAGGCACAGTAATTAACAGTGTTAATGTTTTTAGTTTGTTCAGTACTTGATAAGCAGCAACTAAGGAGTTGGGCCAAAGGCTCTCAGATCTTTCCGGAGCATTCAAAGTGCACATCTGGGAAGATGTATCAGAGAAGCGTTAGGTCAGGATCTGAATATGCAGGGTGCTAACCTTTCCCTCAGGGTGAATAACTGTCCGGTATTTTAATGGATGGCCCCTTATTTTGACTGTTTGTTCATCCCGTGTCCCTGAAAGGCCACCTTTTGGCATGTATTAATTTCTCAGTCAGCCTGCAGGAGTCTCAGATGAGTGATTTGAGTCAGACTGCAAGTCTGCCAGAGAGATAAAGATGTTGTGAGCCCATAAAATATATTGGTGCTTTAAATCCTTCTGCTAAGGTTGCCAGAAACAACCCTCCCATTCCCCAACCTTTACCAGGAGCTGCCTCCCACTGCTGCTCAATTGGTCACCAGCACCTCCAGCCACCCATCCAGGTCTAGGTCTGTAGCAGGGGATGGAGGCTGCTGGGAACTTTCACAACCTCATCAAATATGCAGTTGGGGTTCCCCAAGGTATCGCATGGTGCGGTGAGCTGGATGGCAGGTGAACCACAGTCATATCCAGGCATGATTTTTAAAATGTGTCTAGACAGCAACTTACCAACAAAACTGGGGCGGAATTCTCCCCCCCCCCCCCCCCCCCCAACCTGGTGGGAGAATCGGCGGGACGCCGATTGCAAAAGGCGAGCGGCGATTCTCCAGCCCGGGTGGGCCAAGCGGCCGCCCAACACGACAGGTTCCCGCTGGCACCGTCCACACCTGGTCGCTGCCTGCGGGAACTGCAAGGGAATGCTGGGGGGGTGGGGCAGCCTGTGGGGTGGGGGGGGGGGGGGGGGGGGAGTGGGGTTCCTGCACCAGAGGGGCCTCAGATGGGGTCTGGCCCGCGATCGGGGCCCACCAATCTGCAGGCTGACCTCTCCAAAGGAGGACCTCCTTTCCTCCCCCGCCCCGCAAGATCCATCCGCCATCTTCTTGCGGGGCGGCCTCGGGGAGGACGGAAACCATGCATGCGCGGATGACATCATTTACGAGTTGCCGGCCGCGTCATTTACACGGCACCGCTTTTTACGGCGGGAGAATAGGGGGCTGGGAGCAGGCTCCGACGCCGGAGTGAACAATTCTGGTTTTCACTCCGGCGTCGGGACTTTGTCTCCATTTCGGAGAATCGCGCCCCAGATACAGATGGCAAGGGGACAGTGACATCGAACGCCAAATTTTAGCGACTCATCCCTGGGTGTCCTCCTCAATCATTTGGAGGACAGGAGGGACATCTTATACCTAGCTGATGGGTGGAGGATGGTGAGTGGGGAGACTAACCCTGCATGGGCGTTCGGTGACCATCATTTCCAGCATAGGTCAACTCTGGAATGCGAGAAGATGATAAACAACCTCACCCACACCTTGAGGGAAAGTGAGCCCTCAGCTGCTCCCATCAACTACAGTAAATGGTACAGGGAACATGGGCCTCAGTGGCAACATGATAAGGTCATGCCCAATGACCCCACTGCAGCAAATCTATTCTGCAGGTAGAGAGGCCACTGTGCCTCCCTCATCCTATCACAGAGAGCTCACAATGCTGCTTGAAAGGATGGGGCACAAGTGCAGAGGGAACCAGCAATCTCTACAAATGACATGCCTCTCTGAGCCTTACCCTTGTATGTGGATGGACTCATAGAATCATGTAATCACTATAGTGCATAAGGAGGCCATTCAGCCCATCTAATCTGCACGTCTTTAGACTGTGGGAGGAAACAGGAGCAGCAGGAAAAAAACAACGTAGACCGGGATGAAGTGCAAACTTCATGCAGACAGTCACCCGAGGAGGGAATTGAACGCGGATCCCTGGAGCTGTGAGGCAGCAGTGCTAACCACTCTGCCACCATGCCACCGGTAACTGGAGGATGCTGACCCAGAGCCACTCTCATTAAGTTAGAGTCCATCAATCTCATTCCACACAATCAAGAAACATAGAAATTAGGGGTAGTCAATTCGGCCCTTTGAGCATGCTCAAATGGGTTATGTCTGAGACTGGTAACATCAAAATGTACAAATGGATGCTAAATACAATTCCTCTCTTCCCCATCATCTCTGTTCTCTTTGAGCGGGCGACATTAAAGCCATAACTGCCGAGAGACGGAGACGATGGGAGTTGTTGGGGAGGAGGGGGGGAGCAGAAGGTGGTCAGCATGCCTGAAGAAACGGACAGAATTCAGCTAAATCATGCTAAACCAATATTTTGCCTCAGTTTTCATGGTGAAGGACACTAGAAAGGTAATAGAAGGTAATAGAAAGAGTGCAGCTTTGAAAAATCAACATCAATAGGGAAACGGTACTCAACAAACTATTGGGATTGAAGGCAGACAAATCCCCTGGACCTGATGGTCTATATCCTTGGGTGTTAAAAGAAGTGGCAGCGGAGATCCATTGGTTATAACATTCCAAAATTCCCTGGACATGGGAAAGATCCCAGTGGATTGGAAAAATGCTAATGTCACACCCTTATTCAAAAAGGGAGAGAAGAAGAATGTAGGGAATTATTGAATCCATTATTAAGTAAGTAATATTCGGACATTTGGAAAGTTAAACACACTCCAGTGGAGTCAGCATGGTTTTATGAAGGGTAAATTATGTTTGACTAATTTGCTAGAGTTTTTTGAAGGTGACACAAGAAAAGAGGATAATGGAGGTCCTATACATGTAGTATATCTGGTCTTCCAGAAGGCGTTTGATAAGCCGCTGCACAGAAGGTTGATACACAACGTTAGCTCATTGGCTGATGATGCTAATGCGGAGACCTGAGACCGAGACATGGCCCGATTATAATGAGGCCAGACTGCCACCCGTGCTGTCATCGAGTGGTGTAACCGCTGAAAATGCAGTTCCTGGAACGCTGTGGTGGTGCCCAGCAGAACACCCCAGAGGGTGTCCCACTTTGTGGTGATCTGCTATGCCCTCCACAACCTGGCACAGCAGTGGGGCGACATGCTGGAGGAGGAGGTAGAAGGACATGAGTCTTCGTCTGAGGAGGAGGAGGAGGAGGAGCCCGAGCACTGAGCCAAACTAAAATGGAAGACTGCTGGGAAACAGACAGTTTAGCCAGAACAGCAGTCTGCAAAGAGCAGTTTGCATTCTGCAGCAGCAGAAACCAGTTTGGGCTCAGGTGAAAAGACCTTAGCTAGGTGCAAATGGCAAAACGCTTTGCATGCTAATGAGGCCATCAGACTTGAACACCCACACAATAGATACATTTGGTTCTGAATGGACACATTCTAATCAAGACCCAGACATCGAGGCACCAGAAACCTCCAAACAAAAGGACATAAGAAACGCCCCCTCCATCACGGAGACCCCCTCGCATTGGGGAATTAATCCAGTATCGATAAGAAATTGATCCAATAGGTAGAGCCCGCCCGAGAAGAGGGAAGGACAATGGAACCCCTATAAAAGATAGGGACCTCGTGTTGTCCGGTCTGTTAAACCCGTGCTCCGGCTCTGACTGACATCTCGCATCCTGACTCCAGCCGTTGAGCACCAGCCGCCGAAACCGTAAGTTCAACGCTCGCTACGCGATCCAAGCCCACTAGACTCCCAAGTACCAGAACGCTTGCTGAAGGCTGCAGACAAAACCAGGACGAAGGCCTCGTTCTCTGACCTTGCCTGTTCCTGTTAGATAAGTATTCTGTTTGCTTAAGTTTAGTTATAGCTTAGTCTCTTAGTGTGTGCATGAGTATTTATTATAACTGTATAATAAATATTGATCGTTTGAACTTTACTAATCGGTGTATCGTCTTTATTACTTTGAACTTGACCTTGGAATACTTGTGACGTTGCCTATACGGCAACTGGCGACTCCAGAGCTAAATAATTACATAGAACAGAGCCTAGTAGTGTTAAGCACACGTCGAACTCGGAGGCGTGTTAATACACTCCAATAAACGCGTTTTACGCCCAAAGTAAAACGTGCAACATTTAGTGGCGACATCCGCCGGGACCCTGTTGTAAGTGGAAACACCACAGTGTCCAGGACCCTGAAATTTGAATTAGAACTCCAAATTGCAGAGAAAGAAAGAGATCACAAGTATTCAAGGTGTTCAAAATAATAAGCGAAATTCGGAAGTGTGTTTTAGTGCATGCGTACTAACAGGGCTGTAAGGTAAAACTGAAAGCTTTTTGTTGCGACAAACTTTCGGTAGTTTTGTGATCGGAAAATAGCGTAAGCCGTACCCTTTTCACGACACACCACCCCAGCAACCCCCTGTTCCAAATTATAAAAAGAGAGTCAGAGGAAATGGCCATGCAGGCAATGGAACGTCTGATGGATCCAGCAAAGTTTGTGGTCGCAGCGACCAGCAGCAGTAGCAGAGTAGGCCAGTGTCCCACGTGGGAGCTGGAACTCCGCAAATATCTGCAGGGAAAGGGATGGCCCCTTTGGAAAGAGTTTTGTGCAAATGAGGAGACAGGTCCCGGAAGTATAGGTCATACTTGGTGGGAGAACCTCTCTCAAATACACAAAAAGAGTTTAGGTAAAGCACGCAAGCCGATGGCGATTGTGTCCTGCTTGGCACAGTTGCGAGGCGCAGAGGAGGTCATCAGGACGCTCCGGGCAGACTTAGAGGAAAGGAACCGAATGAGTAAGGTCGATGTCAGGGACATCGAGAAAGAAAACCTGGAATTAAAAGGGAAGTTGGCAGAGAAGGATAGAGAGGTGGATGATGCCAAGAGGGCTCATCAGTCTTGTCTAGCTCATCTGAGCAGTTCCCAGACCCAGTATGAGAAAGCCTATCAGGACGTGCAACGTGCCGTTCTGATAAGACAGGAATCGGAAAAGCAGGTGGAGGCATTGCAGAGGCAATGTTCCGATCTCAAAGCAGCTTTGAGAGCACTCCACGCTGCAACGACCGAACAAAGACAAAGCACAGTTGACCACGCGAAATGCAGGAAACAGATTGCGGAACTGCAATCTCTGCTTTCGGTGCAGAATGGCTTCCAAAGCACCTTTGGAGCTCAGTTAGATGGGGAAGATGCCCCAGATTGGCAGGAATTAAGCGAGACAGCGCAGCGTTATGTTCAGGGAACATGTGCGCCAGCAGCTCAGCAGAAACGACAGGCACCCCAACCCCCCACAGCTCAGATCATAACCGCACCCATGAATCCCGTAACCACACAGAGGAAAGCCGAATCAGAAGGCGCCCCAGACATAACTTACACCACCCCTTTAACAGTAACCCAGCTAAGGGACGCTTGTGAAAAGATCACTCCGTTCCTCCCCACCGCAGACCCCCACCAGTTCTTCGCTAAAGTAAAACAGCAGGCTACCATGTACGGCCTGGATGAGAGAGAGCAGGTTAAGCTCACCGTGCTGAGCTTAGACCAGAGTGTAGTGGCAGCCCTCCCCGACCCACAAAACGTGGCAGGAGGCAGCCTAGAGGAGATGCACACTGCCATTTTAGATGCCATCGGGTACAATAGAGGTGACCCCGTAGAAGGATTGAATAAGTGCAGGCAGAAGAGATCCGAACACCCCACAGCATTCGCAGGAAGGCTGTGGATTCATTTCAGCGCAGTTTTCGGACAGTTAGATAGAGCGCATTTAACCCGCGAAAACATGGTTAAGTGGACGCGCACAATTATCTCACACGCAACAGAACCAGGACAGAGCGCTTGCAACAGTTACGACCCCTCAGAAGAGGCCCATAACGAAAAATGGGTCCTGAAAAGATTGTCCCGCGCTTGGGAGCAATCGCTTCAGGCAAAAGGAAAGGTTAGATCCCCAGAAGAGGCTCAGGCTGCTGCAGATATCCAAGCAGTCAGAGAGCACCAGAAGCCCGCATGGGTAAATGAAGGCAAGAGCAGCCCTCAACAGAAAGGACAGGAATGCTATAACTGTGGACAGTTAGGGCATTGGGCAAAAGAGTGTAATGCACCCCAGCGATCTCAGAGAGGCCAGCAGACAGGCACTCTGACCCGCAACAAGGCAAAACCCATCCACAATGTAGCAGTACAGTCAGGACCCACCAATGTGGACGAGACGAACTGACGGTGTTCGGGCTCCCCCACTTGGGTCTGTGACACACTATGGGACTCATCAGGGAGGCCCGTAGTCACGGCAAAAGTCAAAGGGAAGCCCATAGAGTTACTGTGGGACACAGGAGGATCCCGCACCACCATTAACTCCACAACCACGGCACACTCAGACACGTGGCCGACCACCTCCACCATCACACTTAGCGGGTTCACCGGACACTCGCAGCAGGGACATATCACAGCACCCGTAGCGATCCAGCTAGGGAACATTAGCACAAGGCACCCCGTAGTTCTAGTAAATCTTCCCCGGACAGCAGAGCACATCCTGGGGATAGATTTTATGAATGCTCACAGCTTGTCGTTCGACCCAGTGAACCAGTGTGTCTGGCGAATGGCTAGATCAGACAGAGCCCCAGCCACCCTCACAGTAGGAGACTACGCTAATCGGATTAGCGCAGTGGGAGAGTACTCATTCGACCTGACTACGCTCCACACCGACAGACAAATTAAGGCCCTACTAAACAAACACAGGACAGCATTTGCAAGTCACCGTCATGACTGTGGTAGAATGACTGGACAAGTTCATGTTACCGGACAGGACCCCCGACCGCAAAAGCAGTATAGATTTCCCCTCGAGGCAGAGGTGGAAATAGAAAAAGTTATAGGCAGCTTGTTGGAACAAGGTGTACTGAGAACGGTAGCCTCCACCAACAATGCCCCTATTTGGCCAGTGAGGAAGCCCGATGGATCATGGCGTCTGACCATCGATTATCGGGAACTCAACAAAGTAACCCCCGCAGTAGCCCCAACGGTAGCTACTAGTCCCGAGACCATGCTCAAGCAGGGTCTCAACGCCAAGTACTTCACGGTATTGGACATCAGTAATGGATTCTGGTCAATACCATTGGCAAAAGCGTGCCAATACAAATTCGCATTCACTTTTAAAACGCAGCAGTACACGTGGACATGCCTCCCACAAGGATTCCACAATTCCCCCTCCATTTTCCACCGACAGCTGGCAAGTGGATTAGAAAAATTTTCCCGACCCGAATGTCTGGTACAGTATGTAGACGACCTACTACTGCAGACAGACACAAAGGCAGAGCACATTTCGCTTCTGGCCGAACTCCTGGAACTCTTAACTGAAATTGGCTGTAAAGTTAACCCGAAAAAGGCCCAAATATTGGAAAGTAAAGTGATGTATTTGGGATCAGTCATCACGCACGGCAAACGCGAAATCGAATTCAAAAGAATTGATTCGATTGTCAAATTGCCCCTTCCCCAGAATGTTTCAGCCCTCCGGTCGTTTTTAGGACTGGTTGGCTATTGTCGGAACCACATCGACGGATTCGCGACAAAAGCCGCCCCACTTTCAGACCTCCTTAAGAAAGGAGCCCCCTGGGAATGGCTTCCGCAGCATACAGGCGCTGTGGAAGAGTTAAAACGAGCCCTTAGTGCAGCACCCGCGCTGCTAGTCCCCGACCAACTTTCACCGTACGCAATCGAGGTAGCTAGCACAGATCTGACCCTCTCGGCCGTGTTGCTTCAAGAACGGCACGAGCAGCTAAGACCAGTGGCTTATGCCTCCCGACTGTTAGACCCAGTAGAACAAGGCTTTTCGGCCTGTGAGAGGCACCTCCTTGCTGTCTTCTGGGCAGTACAGTATTTCTCATACATCACCGGACTCAACCCCATTACTATTCTGACCGAACACACACCCACACAGCTACTACTAGACGGTCGACTGAAGGACGGTTCAGTTAGCCAGATTAGGGCAGCTAGGTGGACCCTACTTTTACAAGGACGGGACATTACAGTAAAACGGACACGCACCCACACATACTTAGCAGACAACCTCCAATACCCCGGACAGCCCCATGACTGTGAAATTGTAGCTCCCCTGCATAACACAGGACCCTTTTTAGCAAAAACACCCCCCAGGAAGATAGGGAACCCGAAACAAAGCCCCCAGCCCACAGACACGTGTGGACCCTTGAGGATTTATGTAGACGGTTCCTCCACAGTTTTAAATGGTGAGCGTATCACAGGATGCGGCATCTATGTAGAGGACGCGCAGGGGCGCGCTCTCGAAGAGATAGCTCTTAAGTTACCAGGTCACTTAGGCGCGCAGGCAGCAGAGCTAGCAGCCATAGCGTACATAGTGGACCACCCCGATTCTTTCCCCAGCCCAGCAGACATATATTCAGACAGCTTATATGTCTGCAATAGCCTAACAGATTTTCTGCCCCTGTGGAGGACAAGAGGTTTTGTCTCCGCAGACGGAAAACCCCTTCCATCAGCCCCCTTACTCCAGCATATCCTAGAGAAAGCGAAGGACAGGACCTTCGGCATAATAAAAGTAAGAAGCCACCATAGGTCATCACCCCCTGGGAATGTAAAAGCCGACGCGTTGGCTAAGGCAGGTTCCAGGAGAGGACACTTATGGACCCCCCCAGCTAGCGCACCAGCTAGCGCCCCTGTGAGCGCAGTCCAAGTCTCACAGACTGATATTAAAGATCTCGTGGCAGCACAGAAACAGGACGGAGACCTCAGGGAGGTTTTCAAGGGAAATTTTGTGCCTGCGTACGAGCACTTTAAACACGCACTGACCACACATGAGGGTGTGATCATTAAGGACCAACTTTATGTGGTCCCACAGCAGGACAGGAATCAGATGATTGCCTTGTTCCACGACGGACACGGGCATCAGGGAATTGATGCAACAACGAGGCACCTCAGGCAACTCTGTTGGTGGCCTAATCTCAGGAATGATGTAACGCACTACATAGAGAATTGCCTGATTTGTGCTCAGAATAACCCGGAGAGGTATTCTAAGAAAGCACAACTTCGGCATACTCGCCCAGTTAACGGCCCTTGGACAAACCTCCAGATCGACTTTATAGGTCCATTGCCCCCTTGCAGGAATGGCTATAAATACGTTCTGGTGGTGATAGATACCTTTACCAAGTGGGTAGAGGCATTTCCCTCACGAACAAATACAGCAAAGACAGCTGCAAAGATCCTGACCCACCACATCTTCACGAGATGGGGTTTACCCCGAAGTATCGATTCGGACCAGGGATCTCACTTTACAGGACGGGTCATGAGGAACGTCCTGACAATATTCGGAATCAAACAGAACTTCCACATTCCGTATCATCCACAGTCCAGCGGGATTGTGGAGCGCATGAATCGGACCCTAAAAACTACCCTTAGGAAAATGGTTCAAGAGAACAATTCCACATGGGATTCAGTGCTCCCCTTTGCACTTATGTTCATAAGGAACACTGTCTCCACATCGACAGGATACACACCACACACACTCATGACCGGACGCCCTATGAAAGGTACAGAATTCCTTTTAGGACTGGACATGACAAGCCCCGAAGTGACGGCCCTCACACATGAAAAGGCAGTTAAAGATCTAGTTGAGACTGTGAGGTCTGCACAGCTCGCAGCCGCAGTCCGGCTAGGGAAACGCCGACAGCAACGGACTGCCTGTTTCAATAAGACCGTACACACCACAGAATTCCAGGTTGGGCAACAGGTAATGTTATCTGTTTATAACCCCAGCAGTTTTTTGGCTCCAAAATATTCCGGCCCCTACTCAATTTCGGACAAAATTAGCCCCTCCGTTTACAGGATCAAATATCCTAATGGGAAGACCGCGTGGTTCCATATAAACCAGTTAAAGGCATATGGAACACAGGCCAACCATGCTCACCATGTCCTGCTGGATGCAGCAGAACACTGCACCCCGCCCACCAGAGACACTTTTCCACCATCCCCCTCACAGACCAGTTCATCAACGGACTCGCCCACGACTCCGCCCACAGACCACTACAGACCACGCCCCGACACGCCCACAAGCTGCCACAGCAGAGACAGCAGGACTGACACTGACTCTGAAGACAGCGACACCACACAGCCATACAGCCCACACTGCACCAACTACGACCCCGACTCCAGTGACCCCATGGAAGTCACCTACCTCAAATATCCAGAACCACCACCCGACCCCGACTACCCCGACAACACACTCGACGCTACACAATGGCACAGGGACAATTCCTACAGACTTGTCCGCAATGACGAGAGTGACCCCCGGTCACACAACTCCAAAATAGCATGCCTGATCCACACAAGGGTGTGGGATCCGGGAGAGCAGGACGACACGGTGTCTGACTCCCGACACGGCAACCCCTTTGTGACCCTGTTCACAGAGGCAGAATCAAAGTGAGGTGTCCAGATGATGTAAGATAGGAATCGTTTGAGGGAAACGATGTCCTTTCTGATGGAACCTGCACGTATGTTTGTCTTCGTTTTATGTTTGTTTGTTTTCAGGAATGTAAATTGTTCAGCTGGAGGATGGACATCTTCTTTTCAGCTGAAAAGATTGTGACCACCTCACATGCACGTTAGTTTGTCCGCAGATACTTTTGAGAACTTCGGTTTGATTGGAGATCTTTTCCAAAGTTGTAACACTTGTGACAGCCTGGTGAGCAGCTCACCGTATCGTCTAAAATATCTGAAGACCAGCTCATGTCCTCAGTTGGAGCATCTTGGCTCCCTTGGTTTCTTTTTCAGGTGCCCCTCTATTCGGCGAAATAGAGGCTGCAAGTCATGGTCAACACATTCATACCCGTTTTTCTTTCCAGGTTACTCAGGCAGTGGACAAACGGCACTGAGGACCCGCCCTGTCTGAGAACCAACCCTTGGTCAGCCAAGCTCGGGTATGGCACAGCACGCCCTACCCGGGGATCCCATCCAACTCGTACCCGTAGCGGCCCATACGCAACTCATTCGGATGTTTGTTTCCAAGTTTGTTTTCATTTTACGTTAGGTAGCCCTTCGGCCGCCATCCCACATGCTATTTACATCCGGGAACATTCGGATGGTAAATCAGCAAAGCCTGCGAGACGGCTCGCAGAAGGAAGGATTGTTAGGTGTATGCTGGTCTTTAAATTCGCTTTTTGAAAAAAAATGAGGGGAGTCACAGGGTGTGACTTAGCCAGTCATTTTAAAGGGTCAATTGGGTTTTGAAAGACAGATGCACTAACAAGTAAAGGTCTTAAACTGTGTATTGACAGATACTGTGCTTGATCCCAAAGGTTTCAAAGGACGAGACAGAGGTCGAAGCCAGGATTGTCAATACCGGAGGAAGAAGGAAGAGAAAGAAGAAGAACAGCAAGATGATGGAAGCCCACTTATTACTGTTTAATGTCATATGTATATGTGTGGAAACAAGACACGTTTCCCCCACAACCCCCACCGTAAATGTTAGTACAACAAACCCCCAGTGCTCAGCTCTGATCAGCGAGGTTCAGACCTGGTGTACTAAATTCATGACGTGGTACTCCATGTCCTACATAATCGAATCACTGTTGGTGATCGCGATCCTCATCATCCTAGTGCAGACCCTCAGGTTGAGGAAATGGAAGAGGAGAGCCTCTCGTTCCAGCACCTCACCCATCTATAGAGTGCAATCCCCCATCTTCGGATTCCACCAAACCCCTCAACCCCTCACTGATTACAACACTCTGTAAATAAAATTCAGCCATGTATTATATTGTTCCATACTCGACTGCCGAGTTGGGAAGTGTGATGTTGTGGTGTGAATGGTTAAGATTTTAGAGTGATTAAATGTTTAAGTTAAGGTTAAGGTTAATAGTGATAGGTAGAGGTTCCCAATTGTAGTAATGCATGTCCCTTTTGACATAGGGCCAAGTAGAAATGTTAGTTAAAATTTTTTTCTCTTCTTCCCATAGTTTAGAACAGAGTAGAACAGGAACTGGCAAGAGGTCAGAACACAAGGAGGCAAAGTACATAGGTGATCCTTCACAATAGTATGATTGTGAGGATCACAAGGAGGGAATGTAGCCATGCTGGCCACGCAAAATGGACACTGAGCCAAACTAAAATGGAAGACTGCTGGGAAACAGACAGTTTAGCCAGAACAGCAGTCTGCAAAGAGCAGTTTGCATTCTGCAGCAGCAGAAACCAGTTTGGGCTCAGGTGAAAAGACCTTAGCTAGGTGCAAATGGCAAAACGCTTTGCATGCTAATGAGGCCATCAGACTTGAACACCCACACAATAGATACATTTGGTTCTGAATGGACACATTCTAATCAAGACCCAGACATCGAGGCACCAGAAACCTCCAAACAAAAGGACATAAGAAACGCCCCCTCCATCACGGAGACCCCCTCGCATTGGGGAATTAATCCAGTATCGATAAGAAATTGATCCAATAGGTAGAGCCCGCCCGAGAAGAGGGAAGGACAATGGAACCCCTATAAAAGATAGGGACCTCGTGTTGTCCGGTCTGTTAAACCCGTGCTCCGGCTCTGACTGACATCTCGCATCCTGACTCCAGCCGTTGAGCACCAGCCGCCGAAACCGTAAGTTCAACGCTCGCTACGCGATCCAAGCCCACTAGACTCCCAAGTACCAGAACGCTTGCTGAAGGCTGCAGACAAAACCAGGACGAAGGCCTCGTTCTCTGACCTTGCCTGTTCCTGTTAGATAAGTATTCTGTTTGCTTAAGTTTAGTTATAGCTTAGTCTCTTAGTGTGTGCATGAGTATTTATTATAACTGTATAATAAATATTGATCGTTTGAACTTTACTAATCGGTGTATCGTCTTTATTACTTTGAACTTGACCTTGGAATACTTGTGACGTTGCCTATACGGCAACTGGCGACTCCAGAGCTAAATAATTACATAGAACAGAGCCTAGTAGTGTTAAGCACACGTCGAACTCGGAGGCGTGTTAATACACTCCAATAAACGCGTTTTACGCCCAAAGTAAAACGTGCAACAGTGTCCCACTTTGTGGTGATCTGCTATGCCCTCCACAACCTGGCACAGCAGTGGGGCGACATGCTGGAGGAGGAGGTAGAAGGACATGAGTCTTCGTCTGAGGAGGAGGAGGAGGAGGAGCCCGAGTTCCAGCGGAGGACAGGCTGCGGCAGGGTCCGACATACGAGGAGGACCAGGGAAACCCCCGTTGTCTCCAAATTCTCTTCGGGCAAGGCTGTGTCTGTCATCTCAACACACCCCCATCAACCCCTTCCTCATTCCTCTCCACCCTCAGTGGGCAGGCCTGCTGTGAAGATTAATTTGACAGAGGCTTCAAATGTATCAGTGTGGACATGTTTTAAAAGTGAACATATAAATGTGACAGATTTCCATTCACTCTAGTTATGGATAGTGGCCTCACCAGTGCCCACTCAGTGCTCCTTGTGCTTCTTGATCTTTTGTGGTCTAGTGCTAAATCTTGGTGTATCCCCACGATGTGCATCAGAGGTGGAGGTAGCCTGCTGCCTTCCGCACCCTGTGACCTTGTTTCCTTGGTGGATGGCCGACTCATTGCACCTTCAGATGCACCAGTGTCAGGAGGGGGGAATTCAAATGAACTGGAGACTGCCATAGTTTCCTTGGTGGCAGACCCTGGATTGTCCTTCAGTGCTTTCTCCTCCGTCAAGGTGACCATTCGACCCTGGGGGGTTCCATGGTATGAGAGGATGACTTTGGATGGCCCAGACTCATCAGTTGTTGATCGTGCAAGACAATGGATTTGTTGTTATTGAAATGGAGAGGTTAATTTGAGATAGATGGTCTGGATGAAGGACAGTGGGTCCTCGCCTCTATGGCACAGACCAATCTCACTGTCAGTGTGATGCCACCATCAATTCACTCAGAGACACGAGTAGAAATAAACCAAGGTTTTAATCAGCTTAGAACAGTGCCTGCCTGCGATTGGTACAATACTGTGACTCGCCTACAGGTCAACTGCTCTTTATACTTCCTTTCAAGGGGAGGAGCCATGGACGGAGCCCGTACATGCCCCAACATATCCCCCTGTGGGTGAAGCCACACAATGGCCCATAGGTGGAGCACAAGGTCAACAACATAACACAGCTGTAACACAATGGCAGAACATGATACTAATACACTGATGAATTACTAGTACTATACATTCACCACATTCACCCCCTGTTAAAAAAATGAAGTGCGGCGGGGGTGATGGGCTCATAGGTTCAGCCGGTCCGGCGCACTGATTGTGCGCTGCGATCGCCGAAGCACTGGTGTTGCTGCTGGTCCGGGTGTCGGGCTCGTCCATGCTGGCATTGGAAGTGGGGCCGGTGCTGGCATCGGAAGTGGGGCCGGTGCGGGCACAAGCGTGGACTCCGGGAGCGTCTTTTCTGGAGCTTCATTCCTGTGGACCGGTGTGGCGGGCGGGAGGGAGCGTGGGAGCCATATAGGGGAGGGGCACTGGACATGGTAGGTTGGGTGGGATATAGTGGTGGGGCTGAGGTTGTGGTGGAGCCTGCGGGTGCCAGGTCTGGAGGGAGACGGTATCTTGTCGGCCATAAGCATACTGGGGGTTGGAGTGCAGGAGCTAGACCCTCTCTACCAGAGGGTCGGTCTTATGGCTCCTGATGTGTTTTCTGAGGAGGACTGATCCCTGTGTCTTCAGCCAGGATTGAAGCGAGGCCCCTGAGGTAGCTCCCCTAGGGAAAGCAAACAAGCGGTCATGAGGAGTCTCGTGGAGGGCCTCCTGCCAGTGAGAAACTGGGAGATTCCTGGACCGCAGGGTCAGTAGGACGGTCTTCCAGACCGTCTCGTTCTCCCTCTCCACCTGCCTGTTTCCCCTGGGAAACGAGGCAATGCCCTTACTGAGCAGGTACTGATGCAGTTGTCGCTCATGAACGACGAGCCCCGGTCGCTGTGGACATAACTGGGGAAACCAAACAGGGTGAAGACAGTATGCAGGGCTCTAATGACAGTGGGCATATCGGGGCGGGGGATTGCAAATGGGAAGCAGGAGAACTCATTTATGATGTTGAGGAAATATGTATTGCGGTTGTTGGAGGGGAGGGGCCCTTTGAAATCGATACTGAGGCGTTCAAAAGGCCGGGATGCCTTTACCAGGTGGGCCTTATCTGGTCGATAGAAGTGTGGTTTACACTCCGCACAGATTTGGCACACCCTGGTCATAGCTCTCACCTCCTCGGTGGAGTAGGGCAGGTTGCGGGCGTTGATATAATGGACGAGCCGGGTGACCCCCAGGGTGGCAGAGGTCATCGTGGATATCCCGTAGTCGGTCATCTTGCGCGCTGGCGCATGTGCCACGGCACAGGGCATCTGGGGGCTCGTTGAGCTTCCCAGGACGATATACTATATCGTAGTTACAGGTGGAGAGTTCGATCCTCCACCTCAAGATCTTATCGTTCTTGATTTTGCCCCACTGCGTATTGTTGAACATGAAGGCTACCGATCATTGGTCGGTGACAAGGGAAACCTCCTACCTGCGAGGTAGTGCCTCCAGTGCCGCACGGCTTCCACGATGGCTTGGACTTCTTTTTCGACCGAGGAGTGTCGAATTTCAGAGGTGGTGATGGTGCGCGAAAAGAACACTACCGATCTGCCTGCTTGTTTGAGGGTGGCGGCTAGAGCGACCTCTGATGCGTCGCTCTCCACCTGGAAGTGGACGGACTCGTCCACCGTGCGCATCGCGGCTTTGGCGATGCCCGCCTTGATGCAGCTGAAGGCCTGGCAGGCCTCAGTTGCCAGTGGAAAGATGGTGGCCTTGATTAGTGGGCGGGCTTTGTCCGCATAATTGGGGACCCACTAAGAGTAATATGAAAAGAACCCAAGGCACCTCTTCAGGGCCTTGGGACAGTGAGGGAGAGGGAGTTGCAGGAGGGGGCGCATACGGTTGGGGTCGGGCCCTAGGACCCCGTTTTCCACGACACAGCCGAGGATGGCTAGTCTGGTTGTGCGGAAAACACATTTCTCCTTGTTGTAGGTGAGATTCAAGGTTTGGGCGGTTTGGAGAAATCGGTGGAGGTTGGCGTCGTGGTCCTGCTGATCATGGCCGCAGATGGTTACATTGTCCAAGTACATTGCCCCGGAGAAGGGGGTACGCATCGAGTTGTGTATACCGGTTATTGGTTTGGCTGTAATCAACCACCATCCGGAACTTTTCCCCGGTCCTGACGACCACCATCTGACCTCTCCAGGGGCTATTGCTGGCCTCGATTACACCCTCCCGCAAGAGACGCTGGACCTCGGACCTAATAAATGTCCTGTCCTGTATGCTATACCGCCTGCTTCTGGTGGCGATTGGCTTGCAGTCGGCGGTGAGGTTTGCGAAGAGAGGGGGAGGGTTGACTTTTATGCTCGCGAGGCTGCATACAGTGAGCGGGGGCAGAGGTCCCCCAAACATCAGGGTTAGGCTCCTGAGGTTACATTGGAAGTCGAGTCCCAATAGGAGAGGAGCGCAGAGGTCTGGGAGCACATATAATTTAAAGTTAGTGTACTCAGCGCCCTGTATTGCTCGGGTTGCAGTAGTGCACCCTTGGATTTGCACCAAGTGCGACCCAGAGGCGAGGGAGATGGTTTGTTGCGCCAGGAAAATTGGGAGCGTGCAGCGTCTTACCATGTCCGGGTGAATTAAGCTCTCGGAGTCGAAGAGGCAAGGCGTCGCGTGCCCGTTAACCCGGACGGCCATCATGGAGCTCCGGAGGTGCTTGGGTTGCGGCTGGTCCAGGGTGACCGCGCTGAGCTGCGGGTAGCCGGTGGCATGGTCAGAGGTGCTGGGGCGACCCCGCGATGGCTGTCCATATTGATCATACTCGATGAGCGGCGTAGCAAATGGCGGCCAAGATGGCGGCCCCCATGCATCGCACCTGCTGTGAGGGCTGGAAGATGGCCGACCCCACAGATAGCACGAGGCTGATGATGCGTCTGCAGGGGGCGGAGTTGGCAGACACGCTGCCATACTGCGGGGTCTGTGGGCCTGTGAGTCTGAGGATCGGGCCTGTGAGTTCAAGTTCTTAGACCTGGCCAGGCAGACTTTGGCAAAATGTCTTTTTCTCCCGCAGCTGCTGCAGTTCGCATTGAGGGCCGGGCAGTGCCGTCGGGGGTGTTGAGACTGGCCGCAAAAATAGCACGGTAGCCCCCCATGATGGACTGGCGGCCGCGCGGCACAGGCCTGGGGTAGTCTTTGGTTGGGGGCCCATGAGGGGGTCGCGTGGTCAGCCAGGAACGCTGTAAGGCTCTGAAACGCAACCTCCAGTGAGGTGGCTAACTTAACCGTGTCCTCTAGTTCCTGGGCCCCCTTTTCGAGCAGGCGCTGTCTCACATAATTCGACTGGACTCCCGCCACGTAGACGTCTCAGACGGCGAGTTCCATGTGATGAGTGGCCGTAACGGTCTGGTAATTACAGTTGCGTGCGAGGGCTTTGAGGTCGCGTAGGTAGTGATCTAGTGACTCGCCGGGGCGCTGGCGGCGAGTGGTGAAGATGTGTCGCGCGTAGACCTCGTTCACAGGCCGTTCATAGAGGCGTTCGAGCATTGCGAGGGCATCTGCAAAGGAGGAGGCCTCGTTGAGCTGAACAGAAATGCGATGGCTCACCCGTGCATGGAGGAGGCTCAGCTTCTGTTCATCGGTGACGAAAGGCGTGGAAGAGGCAGCGAGATAGACCTTGAAGCATCGAAGCCAATGCAAAAAAATTTGTTTCGCCTCCGCAACCTACGGATCGAGTTCCAGTCGATCAGGTTTGAGGGCTGATTCCATAGTTGTGTTTAAGCTGATTAAATTGATGCGACCATCAATTTACTAAAAGACACGAGTAGAAGTAAACCAAGGTTTTAATCAGCTTAGAACAGTGCCTGCCTGAGACTGGTACAACACTGTGACTCGCCTACAGGTCAACTGCTCTTTATACTTCCTTTCAAGGGGAGGAGCCATGGGCGGAGCCTGTACATGCCCCAACATATCCCCCTGTGGGTGAAGCCACACAATGGCCCATAGGTGGAGCCCACAAGGTCAACAACGTAACACAGCTGTAACACAATGGCAGAACATGATACTAATACACTGGTGAATTACTAGTACTATACATTCACCACACAGTGATTCCTCTCTCCTCAGAAAATCCTGCAAATTCCAGGGCCAGTTCCTCATAGGGGGTGAGGACTCAAATCTCTGGGACTCCTCCCCCCACCTTTGCCCTTTCCCTCTTATGATGGGCTATCTTCTCCTGCGGAACAAAGAGAGGGCATTGTGAGCCACATGCTTGATGGGTCAAGGGGTCTGTAGAAGATGGCATTTGTGGGCACCATACATAGACATAAAGGGATTGTGCTATTGAATGCCAGGGGGTTCTGAGGAAGAAGCTTGAAGATCGGATGTGGGCAGCGTGCGAGGATGCGAGATTGGGGCAGTGAGTAAGCGGAGGTCTGGGAACTTGAGGGGTGGCAGGCAGAACTGATACTAGGAGACAGGTGGGAACTTATCCTTTCAGCCCGATGGAGGTCATTCGCCTTCTTCCTACATTGGATGGTGGTCCTCCTGGTCATGCTGACCGCCGCTGCCTCTGCCTTCCAGGCGGCATTGTTTCCTATGCTGCTGGTTCTCCGGCCCCCTGGTGGCTACAAGGTGCCCTGCCTCTCATCAACTGTGTCGAGAAGTCTGGTCAGGTCGGCATCGCCAAAGCGTGGCGCAGGTCTGCGCGCTGCCATGTTTGTGTGTGGAATGGGAGGGAGCAGTGAGAGAGCATTTCAAAG
The DNA here is from genome assembly GCF_902713615.1 of Scyliorhinus canicula. NCBI lineage: Eukaryota > Metazoa > Chordata > Chondrichthyes > Carcharhiniformes > Scyliorhinidae > Scyliorhinus > Scyliorhinus canicula. The sequence continues at coordinate 135,268,893 of NC_052151.1, read as the reverse complement.
CATCTCCCCCTTGTTAGCAGAGGGCTGCTGAAGTGTGACTCGAGCAAATCAGATGGCGAGGGAGCCAGGCGAGATGAGATTCATGTGGGGGCTCATTTTTGGCAGTAAACGTGTTCAATCCACCAATACGGCCGCCAAAAAACACGTTGCCAAACGTGCCAAAAGAGGACTGAAAATTATTTCTGCTGAATTGCGCCTAATATTGCCATTGCAAGATTGGAAGAAAAGAGTATATTTCATGTCATTGGGACTTTCGTTTTTGGAGGTTTGGATTTCATACAAACATGACTCATGATTGAGTGTTTGCACCAATGTCCTTGCTGCCAGGGTTCTGAAGTAATATTGTTGATATAGTTGCTATATTCTAGATAAACACATATTTTTATCTGGGGACCATTTTCTCTGCTAGATAGCAGTTAAATGATTGTCCCCGCAAAAAGTTGAATCTTTGGCATAATCTCCAGGGAGCTAACTGAATACTTAAAGCAGAATAACAAAGCCACGATTTTGACCACTGCGCTCTGGGAAGCCGTGAAATCCTGTCTCAGAGGATGGATTATAAGCTATATTCCACTCTATGAGAAGTATGTGCAGGAAATAATTAATGTCTGCTGCAGTATGAGGTCAAATAGTTGGAACACTCATTAACTATTCGCTCGGCTCGAGATTTTCATAGTGATTTGAAGTATAAATGTATGTATTGAGCGATTTAATATCTAAGAAACTGGACTTTGTTTTTTTAAATCTGTGTTGACCTAATTCTTTGAGCTTTGGATAAGACTGGTAAGTTGTTTGTTGAACAAATTCATAAGACAAGGATCAACAAGCATTACCCATGCCTTCAGATCAACCAATACTAACAGATTATTAATTACATTTTCAAAAGATTCTATGAGCATCCTCCTGCATTACAAAGGGATTTAAACACCCTTTTTGAGAGGAACAAAGTGATTATGCTATCTGAAAAAGATAGTGAGGTTTTAGATTGCCCATTTATCCAGAGTGGCATTTACTCAGCCTTCAGTACTGTCTCTTGCTTGATATATCAGACGCCGGTGGATTTTCATCCAGTTTCTATAAAGAGCTTATATTTAGCTCACACCTGTACTCCACTGGATTTATATTACACATTTCAAAAGACCAAACTGCCTGATCCTCTGAGTGTCACATTTGGCTCAAACTTATACAAAGAAAGGGGGAACCTTTTTATGTTTGCCAGTAAGAACACAATTTATGATAAACAGTAAACTGAGAAACCATTTTACATTCATGCACATTTTGTTTACTCCAAAGAGATAAATAATATTCGCTGTTGTTATTGTTCACATTTCATTTTGTTATCGGTCCGGACCAGAATCCCAATTTTGGTTCAGATCCCAGACTAGAACCCAACTATTTGCATTTGATATAACCATGAGGAAATGTTACTGCACCACAAGAATGATGACATAACGAATAGACAGCTTTTACATTAAAACAAACTTTAATTTGAACACAGAATGAAATGAATTAGCAAAAAAGCAATAGCTTTGTTAACAATACAATATCTTTTTTTGTTAATTTAGAGTATCCAATTCATTTTTTCCCAATTAAGGGGCAATTCAGCGTTGCCAATCCACCTACCCTGCACACCTTTGGGTTGTGGGGGCAAATCCACGCAAACACGGGGAGAATGTGCAAACTCCACATGGACAGTGGCCCAGAGCTGGGATCGAACCTGGGACCTCAGCACCGTGAGGCAGCAATGCTAACCACCATGCTGCCCGAGCAGGTACAATATCTTAACTTCCTTCCTGAAACCTGCCTCTACATTCCAATTAAGCAAACCTATATATTTCAAATGCCACTTATGTATAAAGTTAACAGTCATGATTTACTTGTTTATCTTGGTGCAGAACTTTAGAGAGGGAAACCTGTTTTTTGGGATCAGGCTCAGTTTTGAGTCTTGCAGGCAATTCATTTGTCAAGACAGACCTGGCCCCTCCCATTAACTATACTATATGCACTCAAAGCACACAGCATTTGTTTGTCACTTGTTACAAAACATGCCTTGATTTGTTTAACCAGACTCAAACTGGTTTGTTTAACTAGTTACAAAATTGCATTAGCTTTCTATCTTCAAACAGGTAAAATGGCTTTTAATATCTATTAGCAAAACACTTCACCTGCAAAAATCACTGATTGCCTCACTTTCAATCACCACTCCAGCAGCCTGTAAGCATTTTAACCTAAGTTTCAATAAAGTTACTGCAAAAATACAAACTATTAGTTTGACTATTTCTTATATTCTTCATGATACTCCTATGTCTGCATTGTAATAATGATGCGGATTCTGCTGTCAAAATAACGTTGAAGTTCATGATACTTGGTTACTTATACGCAAGAGGTACAGCAAGTGAGGACAGATTGTCAGTTAGAGTCAAAAATCCCAAAGTTACTATCTGAGATGTACTGCTCCACTGTTATCTTTCCAAAAAAGGCACCCCACAATCTGGCTCAACAATGAAATGCTGCAATGAATGATATGGGGCGCGATTCTCCGCAACCACGATGGGTGGGAGAATAGCGGGCCGCGCCGTTATTTCCCGTGACGCCGGTCCGACACGCTCCCGCTATTCTCCCTACCGGCCAAATGTCCGTGCTCGGCATACCCGCGGAAATCCACGGAGAGCCACCCGACGGAGGCACAATGGCGACTCTCCAGCACACCCGCTATTCTCCGGCCCGGATGGGCCGAAGTCCCTGTTATGCTTCTTGAAAGAATGCTCGAAGTCGTCTTTTAGGTTAAGGATGATTTATTGTGTCCCACAATAAATTACAGATTACACTTGAGAAAAGGCTGCTCTTCAATGTTCTGCAACTAGGCCCCAAACAGACTAGCACCCTTCAGCTCCTTGCACCTCTTGCCACTCCAACCCCTCCGGTATCAAGTGGCGGAGGCGGGCCTTCGGCGTTCCTTTTATGGGTGTCCCCGCGCTGCCCCCTGGTGACTCAGGCGAGGATCACCACATCCCCCTTCTTCACTTTTTTTTTTTTTTTTTTTTTTTTTTTTCTTAGTTGCAGAGCTGTAGTAAAACACAAAGGTAAAGAGTTAGGTTTAGATATGTATATACACAGAACAGGGCAGGGCGATGCATTTGTCAGTCCATGTTCACAGGTTCAGACGGTCAGGTGCACGTCTGATCCGTGTAGACCTCCTGAGTGGGCTTGGAGATCCAGGGTCGTTTGTGTCTGTGCGGACATCTGCTGCTGGGGTGTCAGGAAGATGTATGACCGTGTCCTGTGGATCCAGTGTGTCCTGCAGATCGAGTGTCGGAAGGACCCGTGGACGAGGTGTGACCTTCAGAAGGTCTCGCCGATTTCGTCGAACCATTGTTCCATCATCCGACTGCACGACGTAGGACCGTGGCGATGCTAGGCGGAGGACCACCGCCATTTTGGACCAACCCCCAGCTGGGTTTCGCAGCCTCACTGTGTCGCCGATGGCCAACGGTGGCAGTACCTTGGCCTGCTTGTCATAGTGCTGCTTTTGCGCTTGGCGCTGTTGACGCATTTGATCCAGGACAGGCGAGTGATCAGGATTGGTGAAGTGTAGCGCTGGTAAAGTTGTCCGCACATCCCTGTTGAAAAGCATCTGAGCTGGTGATAGTCCCGAGCTCAAAGGTGACGAACGGTACGATAGGAGGGCCAAGTGTACGTCAGATTTTGAGTCCGCAGCCTTGCTGATGAGTTGCTTGACTATGTGGACACCTTTCTCCACCCTGCCATTCGATTGCGGAAAGTGGGGACTCGACGTTATGTGCTGGAAATTGTAAATCTTGGCGAAGTCCGTCCACTCCCAGCTGGCAAAACAAGGACCATTGTCGGACATGACCGTCCGTGGGATGCCATGCCTGGAGAAAGTTTCTTTGCAGGCCTTGATGACGGCTGCTGCTGTGAGATCCGGGAGTTGCAGGACTTCCGGGAAGTTGGAGAAGTAGTCAATGATCAGGACATAGTTGCGGCCCATGGAGTGGAACAAATCAATGCCCACTTTGTCCCATGGTGACGTGGCCATCTCATGCTGCTGCAGTGGCTCCTTGCATTGTGCCGGTCGATGTCTTTGGCACGTGTCACAGGAGAGCACCATGTTGGTGATGTCCTCGTTAATCCCTGGCCAGTAAACAGATTGGCGCGCTCTCCTTTTGCATTTTTCGGCACCAAGGTGCCCTTCGTGAATCCTGTGGAGGATGTCCGCCCGGAGAGCCATTGGAATGACGATCCTGTCGTTCCGCAGTATAATGCCATCGACCACGGATAGTTCAGTCTTGACATTCTGGAACTGTGGGCACCGCCCCTTTGGCCAGCCATGCTGCAGGTTGTGTAGGACTTGAAGGAGGGTGGCGTCCTCCTGTGTCGCCTGACGAATTTGCTGCAGCTTCTCGTCCGTTGCCGGGAGCGTCTCCTTGCACCACTGTGCATGAGCTTCCACATCATTGATGGACGCCAGTGGCGGGTTGTCAGCGTCCATGGCTCGTGATAACGTGTCAGCTATCACAAGGTCCTTGCCAGGGGTGTAGACCAGCGTGAAGTCGTACCTGCGCAACTTCATCATCATGCGCTGTAGGCGCGGCGTCATATCATTGAGGTCCTTGTCAATGATATTGACCAGCGGCCTATGATCCGTTTCCACGATGAAAGTGGGGAGACCGTACACATAGTGGTGGAATTTGGTCACTCCTGTTATTAGCCCTAGGCACTCCTTTTCTATCTGTGCATACCTGCACTCTGTGGCGGTCATCGCCCGTGAAGCGTAAGCCACTGGAACCCAGTCCAACTGGTCATCCTGTTGCAGTAGCACAGCACCAATCCCATGTTGACTGGCGTCAGTGGAGATCTTGGTAGGTTTCACCGGGTCAAAAAATGCAAGCGTTGGAGCTGCCATCAGCTGGTATCTTAGATCATCCCATTCAGCCTGGTGAGCCTGGGTCCAGGCAAACTCCGTGTCCTTCCTTGTCACGTTCCTCAACGCCTTTGTCCGTGCTGCCAGGTTGGGTATGAATTTACCAAGGAAGTTGACGAATCCCAGGAACCTTAGAACCGCTTTCTTGTCCTGTGGTCGCTGCATGCTCTGAATTGCAGCGATCTTCTCAGCGTCCGGCTTCACCCCGTGCTCTGAGATTGTGTCGCCCAGGAATGTCAGAGAGGACTGTGCGAAAGTGCACTTGGCCCGGTTGAGCTTGAGTCCAAAGTGGTGTATCCTCTGGAAGACTTGCTTCACCCTCGCAATATGGTCTTTCTCCGTCGCCGACCATATGATGATGTCATCCACATAGACACGTACGCCTTCGATGCCTTCTACCATCTGCTCCATGATTCTGTGGAATATTTCGGATGCAGATATAATGCCGAAGGGCATCCGATTATAGCAGTACCTTCCAAACGGCGTGTTGAAGGTGCATAGCAGGCGGCTGGACTCATCGAGCTGCATTTGCCAGAAACCCTGTGAGGCATCAAGCTTGGTGAAGATGCGAGCTTTTGCCATTTCGCTCGTGATTTCCTCGCGCTTGGGGATCGGGTAGTGTTCCCTGCGAATGTTCTTATTCAGGTCTTTGGGATCTAGACAGATCCGAAGTTCACCAGACGGCTTCTTGACGCACACCAGCGAGCTGACCCAGTCGGTCGGCTGTGTGACTCTTGAGATGACGCCTTGAGTCTGGAGACGCTGAAGTTCGGCTTTTAGCTTGTCCCGCAATGGAGCCGGGACCCTCCGTGGGGCATGAACAACCGGTATGGCTGTCTCTTTGAGCAAGATTCTGTACGTGTAGGGCAGTGTACCCATGCCCGAGAAAACGTCGGGGTAGTCGGTGAGTAGCAGCTGTATGTCCTCGTAAATGCGTGATGATGCAGCCGTGTGCATGAAAATCCGCTGAATGAGCTGCAAATCCTTGCAGGCTTGAGCGCCGAGCAGCGAGAACCTGTTGTCTTCCACAATCTCAAAGCGTAGGCCTGTTACGACAGTTTTGTTGGCAACTTGTAGGTGGCAGGATCCCTTGGAGATGATCGGGTTGCCGTTGTAGTCAGTGAGCTTGCATGCTGCAGGTAACACCTCGTGCGTCCCTGGGACCGATGCGAGATCTTTGCTCGTTAGCAAGTTTGCTGAGGCTCCCGTGTCCAGTTTGAACGTGATGGGGAAGTCCTGTACGTGCACCGTGGCAGTCCATTCACTTGCAGAGTTGATGGCATGCACGTGTCGAGGTTGTGTCGTCAGCTCCTGTGGTCCCGCTGTGGCATTAATAATGCCAATGCTGTACGTGTGCTCCCAGGAGTTGAATTCTTCATGGTCGGAAAAATTGTCGTCGGGAGCCTGAGTGTTCGTGACATCAACCGTGCGGACTTTCAGGTTGCCATGCCGTTGAGTGGACGAGTGAAATTTAGCTGTGGATTGACATTGGGAGGCGAAGTGATTCATTTTTGAACACTTTCTGCACCTTTTTCCTTGGGCAGGACATTGCCCTTTTAAGTGGGAGGAGCCGCAGTAATGACACGTCATGACGTCATGCGTATGCTGCGTTCGCGCATGCGCATTGCGGTTTTCAGACCAGGGCCGGTATTGCGAGTAGTGCGCATGCGCGGACCGATCACTTCCGGGATCGCGTCTTTCAGGACGGTGCGCATGCGCAGACGGGCCAGAGAACGGAAGAGACGGCCTGGAAAACGGAAGAGACGACCTGTGAGGGGAATTCACCATCTTTATATCGTCCTCGTGGTGGATGTTTTGTAAGGAATGTTTTTCAAATAGCTCCTGTACCTGCTGCATTTTCTGCTCCTGTAACAAGCATTTTTCTATGGTAGTTTTTAGTGTTAAATCGTTTTGCAGTAATAGTGAGTCTCTTAGTTTTTTGTCAGCAAGACCATAGATTAGCTGATCTCTGATGAGTGAGTTTGTTAAATCACCAAAGTTGCAGCCTTGTGCCAGCAAGCGTAACTCTGTGACCAAGTGGGTGATAGTCTCCCCTTGTTTTTGGAGTCTGTGACGGAGGGTGAATCTTTCAATGATTTCATTGGATTGAGACTTATAGTGTTCATCCAATTTTGCCATTATCACTTGAAACTTAGTTTTGTCTTCAGTATCCGCATATGTGAACGAGTTATATGTGTCTACCAGTTGCTGGCCACACGATGTGATTAAAAGTGCAATTTTCTTTCCATCGGTGGCTGTATGTAAGTCCTGAGCTAACAAGTACATTTCAAATTGTTGTTTGAACATTTTCCAATTATAATTTAAATTACCTGTAGCTCTCATTGGCGCTGGAAGTGCCGTGTGTTCCATTGTTGCAGAAAGTCGTCTGAAGTTGAGAGGCTGCAAAGTCTGGTGGCCTGCCTGTTGCTGGTGCTTCTTCTTTGTCTGCTGTCTTTGTCTTTCTTTGTCTTGCTGGTAGCGCTGGTTCCCTCTGTTCAGAGAATCCACTCCTGTACCATGTTATGCTTCTTGAAAGAATGCTCGAAGTCGTCTTTTAGGTTAAGGATGATTTATTGTGTCCCACAATAAATTACAGATTACACTTGAGAAAAGGCTGCTCTTCAATGTTCTGCAACTAGGCCCCAAACAGACTAGCACCCTTCAGCTCCTTGCACCTCTTGCCACTCCAACCCCTCCGGTATCAAGTGGCGGAGGCGGGCCTTCGGCGTTCCTTTTATGGGTGTCCCCGCGCTGCCCCCTGGTGACTCAGGCGAGGATCACCACAGTCCCGACGTCATGATGCCATGTCACGACTTCGCCACACCTGCTTATAAAAGTCGCCAGTCAGTCCTGCTGGCTGACGAGAAGTTAGCAGGTTAGCGGACCGTCTCTGCAAACTGGGGACGGCATCCCCGACAACGCTGCAGCCAGTGGGGGGGGGGGGGGGGGGGGGGGGGAGAGGGGGGGGGACGAGGGAGAGGGACAAGTGGGAGGGGGGGAGAGGAGGAGGGAGAGGAAGAGGGACAAGGAACGAGGAGGAGGGAGAGGGAGAGGGACGAGGAAGAGGGGGAGGAAGAGGGAGAGTGACGAGGGAGAGGGGGAGGGGAGGGTGAGGGAGAGGAACGAGGGAGAGGGAGAGGGACAAGTGGGGGGGAGAGGGAGAGGGGAGGGAGAGGGATAAGAGGGGGAGGGAGAGGGATGAGGGAGAGGGAGAGGGACAAGTGGGAGGGGGAGAGGGGGAGGGAGAGGGAGAGAGACAAGTCATGGAGGGAGAGGGAGAGGGGGAGAGGGAGAGGGACAAGTGGGAGGGGGGAGCGTGAGTAGTGGGGGCTGGGGGGGTGTGGGGGAGTGAGTGGAGTGGATGGGCTCGTCCACCCCCGCATGCAACATGTCAGCCGCCCTGCCATTGCAGGACGGTCACGTGAACACGGCCGCTGGTTGCCCTGTGGCTTATGGCCACAGGACACTGACGCACCGGTGAGGAGGACGTGTTGTTAACTGCCCATTGGACGCAAAAAGTGACCAGGGGTTAGGGTGGCCGTGTGTCAGCAGCGCAACCAGGCCACCGGGACACACAGGTGTGGAATAACCTCCGTCTAACATTTTGTTTCTCTGCCCCCACCACCCTTCTGTAGGTTAGCACAATGTATGCGAACAGAACAGCCATGTTCAGCGCAGTGGTTTGGGCCGCTGCATTGCAGTTGGAGATGGAGCAGCGTCCACAGCCACATCCCGCAGTGGATACAGGGCCAGCTGCAGGAGTGCAGGAAATGCCCGATGAGTTGCCAGTCGTCGAGCAGCATGGGGGTGAGGAGGAGGAGGAGGAGGCATTGATGGTGGAGCCAAGGCGCCAGAGGCAACGACCGAGGCCTAGGGTTTACCGTCCCCGGATCTCATTCCAGACAATGCCGGATATCACCTGCAGGAGGAGACTCCGGTTGAGCAGAGAGACTGTGACACATATCTGCCAACCCGTGTCGCACCTCGCCCCACATGGAAGGGGAGGAGGACACGCAATCCCGGTTGCCGTCAAGGTGACGGTTGCACTGAACTTTTATGCGACCGGATCCTTCCAGCCTCCGAGCGGGGACCTATCCGGGATCTCGCAGTCATCGGTCCACAGGTGTATCCGGGATGTGAACGACGCCCTCTATGCCATCGCCGATCGCTACATCACCTTTCCCGAGGACCGAGCAACTCAACATTCACAAGCTCGTGGATTTGCCAGAGTGGCCGGGATACAGATGGTGCAGGGTGCAATCGATTGTGTTCACGTCCCCATGCGCCCGCCTGCAGGGGACAGGGAGGTGTTCACAAACAGGAGGGGGCACACTCCATGAATGTTCAGGTGGTATGTGACCCCCACATGAGGATCATGCACGTGTGCGCAAGGTTTCCATGGAGTGTGCATGATGCGTTCATTCTTGCACAGTCGTACATCCCTGCAATGTTTGAGGGACGGCCCCCTCGGCTGAGGGGATGGTTGCTGGGCGACAGGGGTTATCCACTGAGGTCGTGGCTGATGACGCCTATACGGAGGCCTCAGACCAACGCGGAAACCCGATACAATGAGGCCCATGAAGCAACCAGGGGTGTGGTGGAGCTGCTTCGGATTGCTGAAAATTCGATTCAGGTGCCTTGACCGCTCCGGAGGGGCCCTGCAGTACCAGCCCGACAGGGTTGCTCGCATTGTGAGGTCTGCTGTGTGCTGCACAACATAGCGATGCAGAGGGGAGATGCCCTGGTGGAGGAGGCGGAGGGAGAAGCCAGTGGCAGTGGTGCCAACACGGAGGAGGAGGTGGAGGAGGAGGTGGAGGAGGAGGTCGGTGGAGTTGTGGGCGCAGACAGGAGCTGGCTGCTGGTGATGTCCAGGAGGCTGCACGACGGCACCGGCGAGGACAGCGGGCACGCGACGCGTTGGTGGCAGCCAGCCTGCTGAACACCAACACAACCACCTGCATCGCCAGTCACGCAGATGGTCAACACACAACCCCCCACCAGGGGAGAGAGGATGGGGGGGGGGTCCAGTGGGCTGAGTGTGAGGGCAGAGAGGATGGGGGGGTCCAGTGGGCTGAGTGTGAGGCAGAGAGGATGGGGGGGTTCAGTGGGCTGAGTGTGAGGGCAGAGAAGATGGGTGGGGGGTTCAGTGGGCTGAGTGTGAGGGCAGAGAGGATGGGGGGGGGTCCAGTGGGCTGAGTGTGAGGGCAGAGAGGATGGGGGGGTTCAGTGGGCTGAGTGTGAGGGCAGAGAGGATGGGGGGGTTCAGTGGGCTGAGTGTGAGGGGAGAGAGGATGGGGGGCTCCAGTGGGTTGAGTGTGAGGGCAGAGAGGTTGGGGGGGGGGGGGTTCAGTGGGCTGAGTGTGAGGGCAGAGAGGATGGGGGGGTCCAGTGGGCTGAGTGTGAGGGCAGAGAGGATGGGGGGGTCCAGTGGGCTGAGTGTGAGGGCAGAGAGGAAGGGCTTGGGGGGGAGGGGGTTGTTATGCAGGGTTGTCTCACTTGTTTCTGCACCGCCAACCTTGCATTGCGCGACCTCTCGGGTGGCAGATCCCCCAGCAAGGTCCAGAGCCCTCTGCTCAAAGGCGGTCAGGGGGTGCATTATGGGAGAACCCCCTCCGGTCTTGTTGCGCTCCCGGTTGTTGTGCGCAGTCTGGGGGGGGGGGGGGGGGGGGGTGGGGGGGGGGGGTGGGGGGGGGGGGCATAGATAGATCATTACAATTCGGCAGGTATCAGCAGGCCATTCAGATATTGGCACAGGTTGGGGGGAAAGCTGCAGCAACACCATGCCATATCTCCAGGGGGTCGCAGTGCTCATGTGGGTCTGTGACAACTTTGGTAACCACCCTCCACTCACTCTCACCCCCCCTCCCCCTCGTGCCCGCGGGGGGAGGTGGGTGATGAGGAACTTGGGTGGGAGGGGGGGGGTTGTTGTGACCCGGGGACACCCTCTTGGCACTTACCCTGGCAGCCCTGGTGAGGTGGTGGAGCTTCTTCCGGCACTGCTCGCCAGACCGAGGGGTCTGCCCCACAGCACTCACGGCCGTGCCCATCTCACGCCAGGCCCATCGCACGACACTGGCAGGGTGGTGATGCCCTTTTCTAGGGCAGATGATGCTCCTCCGCTGCTCCACGGCATCTAGGAGGGTCTCCATGTCACTTTCGGTGAAGCTCGGCGCGGCCCTCCGTCGCTCCGTCATCCTCAGTCTGCTGACCTGGTCGCCCGCACCTTTTCACGACGCGGAGCGGCGTCATACCGACGTCATTCGGGCGTCGCACCATTCTCACGTCATCGCCCACGTGATTCCCGCAGCCCCGCTCCTAGCCCATTTCCGGGGCCTGAACCGCTCGGGAACGGGGCTGTGGGGAGCCGTCGTGAAACTCGGCCGAGTTCACAACGGCCTTGCCGATTTTTTCCGGTTGCGGAGAATTCCTCCCATGATGTTGTGCTAATTGTGCGGTGGATATCAATTAAACTTGTCACAGAAAGTTAAGTCCAGTCACTTCAAATATAAGAGTATTTCTGAAAAAAAGCTATGCTTTCAAAGCGTTTCACTTTGAACACAGACAGATACCAAATATCATGGCCGGGATTCTCTGAGCCTGCGACGGGTCAGAGAATCATCGGGGGCGGAGGAAATTCACGCCACGGCGTTCTGACGCCGGGCTGCTGATTCTCCGACGACCGGAGAATCGGTGGCAACTGCCACGCCACCAGTCGGGGCCACTGAAATAGGCCCCACGGTGATTCTACGCGGGCGATGGGCCGAACTCCCCCCGTGTTATGCCGAGTCCCGCCTGTGTGATTCAAACCTGGTACCACCCGACGGGAGCTCGGACCCTGCGGCCACTGTGAATGTCCTTGTGGGAGGGAGAAGGGGGGGGGGGGGACAGGGGCATCTGACTCCAGGGGGGCCTCCATAGGGTCCAGGCCCGTGGTCGGGGGCTTCTGATTGGCAGGGGCTGCGACCTGGAGGGGGACCTATCTCCTTCCTCATGGGCCCGTTGTTAGGTCCCTGACATGTTGCTCCGCGCCAGCGTGGAGACGGCCGTGGCGCGCATGGACGGATCTGCGCCGGCCGTGCAGGGCAGCCTTTCAGCGCCGGAGCAGCATGCAGCACTCCGGCACCGGCAGCGGCGTCAACACATGGCCGGGATTTCGGAGAATCTGGCCCAAATCTCAAGGGAACAACAATTTGTACTGCTTTAGAAGAGAGCGCTGATTGGTTGACCAGTGGATTTGATTGGTAGAAGCATTGCCATGGAGAATGCATCAGGGAATAATTGATTGACAAGCTTTTGTTTCATTTCAAACTGGGCAGGTAGACTCTGCCGGGGGAATGAATCAAGGAAAGGTTAACCCCAAGCTATTGTTTAGTTGAAAAATGCACAATGCATGGAGAAGAAAATCTGAACTAGCAAAAAAAAAATCAAGGCAGAGGTCATAATCCAAAATTGTTGAACTCAATGTGAGTCCGGAAAACTGTAGAAGGCTGAATTTAAAGATGAAGTGCTGTTCCTTGAGCTAACATTGAGCTTCATTGGAGCACTAGAACAAAAAGCTCAGAGTGGGAACAAGATGGAGAATTGAAATAATAAGTGAGAGGGAGCTCAGGATCACACTTGCAGACAGACCATGGGTGTTTCGCAAACGGCCACCCAGTCAGTGCTTGGTCTTCCCACTGCCTTCAACCGGAACCTAACAGTGCAGTCCAAGGAGGGTGAGGGAGTGACACAGTAGTGGTCGAGAACAGGAAGTACATGCATTATTGGGAGTGAAACAGAGAATGATATACAATTGGAAGGAAAGGGAACAATGTGCAATTGTGTGAGAGAGCAAGAGCGGAGGGCAGAATAATGTACAGTAAATGTGGAGAGATAGGCAATGATGTACAGTTTTCTAGGAGACAGGGAATGATATAAAATGGTGTTGGATGATCAGAAAGTGATGCCCAGTATTGGTGGAGTGCAGGCAGTGATGTACAGTACTGCTAACCTATGTTGAAATCATTCATGATATCAATTACTGTTAATATTTAAATTTTCTGTTCTCAAGACCTTTCTTCTGGGCCCATCAAAATGATATAGACTAGACCATGATTTGCACGAAGAGCACATTGAGCTTCAGGAAGCATGTTATCAGCAAAGTCTACCAAAAGCCACTTCAGTATAAATCTCAGTTTGAAAAATGCTCCAGGAATTGTCATAGGGATTATATTATTTTCCATCTTGCTTATGAACGATCATGACTAATGTCTTTTTTAGATTGTTTAGTACAGACTCCTGCTCCCAAATCTGGTAGAAAAGCTTCATGACATGTTATGCAACGTTTGTAGACATCTGCAGGAATCCCAATGCGAACTGGCAGTTGTCTGCTCTTTGTTTGTTATAAGGCTTTGTTCATCAATGATTTCTCTCACTGGCCTTTGATCGTGTCTGTTGTTTCTTTGACAACTCTGGAGAATAAACCAAAACTAAAATGGGCATGTTCTTTCAAACTAAATTAAATAGCCACAAAATCAAATATGTGAATTGCTTCTTGCATTCTTCAATGAGAAAGGATTTTACTTTGTAGATTATTTTTTGAGCTCTTAAGGCATCAAAGAAGAGGTTCTTATCCTGTTGTCATTCTAATTTTGAACTTCAGGTTCTTGGTATTTATCTTTAGCATTCAAAGCCGAGACTGCACTTTGTAATCTGCGTCAGACTGGTCTCCATCAACTTCTGACAGGCGATGGCACTGCAGTTACACAACGAGAGGTTTATTTCTCCAAACAGAGCTGGTAACATTTGTGTTATATTCATCAAATTTCATGCTTCGACATGTTGAAACGTAAAGATTGAACTTGCACTCGGGTGAGGGCACGGAACAGGAGCTGAGATCAAACAGCAACGTGAACACAAAAATCTCTCAAGAGTCCGAAATCAAGAATCTCACCGGCGTTACCTCGTTTTCAGAAATTCCCCAACCCTGCCAGTGACGTAACCAGGTTTCTGTAAATTATTTATGTAAATTATAATGTCATTAAAAAGAATTTCCTCACCATATCATGCACTCACATTGAAATCTCTCCCCTCAACGATATGTCGTCACATTGATGAGGTTTGCAATGGTTTTTTGAAAAGGAGAACCAGGTGAAGGGAACCTGCTGGGCCTGCGCAAATAAGTATAACACCGGGCAGGATCATGTCCAATACCTATTATATACTGTATCCAATATTCAGCTCTGTTGAAAATTACTGTATAACTGGTATCAGATTTTAAAAACTCCCTGGGCAGAATTTTCTCTTTTTTGCACAGAGTGCTGGCCTGAGGCGAGAAAATTGGCGGGCAGCTTGCCAGCTTCTCTTGCCACGCTGTGCAGCATCCTGTGCTGCCAGGCTGGCAAGACGGGGCTGGCAATGCCGGGAATCCCGAGGTCAGTGCACCATTTTTAAAGGTAACCCCAAACTCCGATTTAAAAACAAACAAGAACTTGCCCCCCCACCATGTTCACAGAGACCCCTCCCCCATGTACACAGACAAAGCTCCTCCCCCTCCAACACTTCTCCTCAACGGAACTGCATCCTGACACCCGGGTGCTCAAATATCCAATACATTATGTACATGAGCCGGACAATATTAATTGGGGAGTTTTTCCGTTCCAACTCAATTCGCTACCAAAGTTTCTCATGAATATGGCTTCATCATAGAATTTACAGTGCAGAAGGAGGCCATTCGGCCCATCGAGTCTGCACCGGCTCTTGGAAAGAGCACCCTCCCCAAGGTCAACAACTCCACCCTATCCCCATAACCCAGTAACCCCACCCAACACTAAGGGCAATTTTGGACACTAAGGGCAATTTATCATGGCCAATCCACCTAACCTGCACATCTTTGGACTGTGGGAGGAAACCGGAGCACCCGGAGGAAACCCATGCACACACGGGAAGAATGTGCAGACTCCACACAGACAATGACCCAAGCCGGAATCGAACCTGGGACCCTGGAGCTGTGAAGCAATTGTGCTATCCACAATGCTACTGTGCTGCCCTGCTTCATTTAGGAAGTCACCAGATGAACATGCTGCACTATGTGAATCATGGTTTGCTTTCTGATTACTTTGGCTGGCTTCTACCTTCCCTGGAAAATTCGGAAACACAAGGCCCAGTCTCGTTCTGAGGTGACGTTTCATTAGCAGTTCTGCTTCCCGTTGCTACATGTGGAGTAGTACAATACCTCAGGTGCAATTATGAGATTTTGGTCTCCAAGGTTCCTCCTGCAGGTGTCTTTAGGCCATACTTGAAAGTTTGGACTGCTCCCTTGGCTAGTTCAATTGATGCTGGGTGGTAAGGCACAGTTCTAATGTGTTTAATACCATCGTGAGCGGTGACGTTTTGCAACTCAGCACTTGTGCTTATGGGTCTATTGTCTGAAACCATGACTTCAGCTAATCCACAAATTAAAAAGCATTGGCGTAATCTTTCAATGGTAGCATGTGATGTCACCTCAAAAATATCCATCCATTTTGAGTGGGCATCAATCACGAATAATAACATTGTGCCCAGGAATAGACCAACATAATGAATATGGATTAATACATATGGCTGGCCAGGGCATTCTCAAAGATGGCAGGCAACCCTTGTTGCAATTGGCACTGTTGACAGTGCTTGCCCAGCTTCTCAATATCAGCATCAATATTTGGGTGCCACGCATAACTCCTGACAAGCATCGTCACCTTAGAGGTGCCAGGATGAGAGCTTTGTAATTCAGTGAGGAGCAGCTCTCTTCTTGGTACTGGAATTACTACACTTGCTCCTCAGGATATAACACCATCCTGACAACTCAACTCATTCTTTTGGGTAAAGAATGGCTTAATTTCCTCGGAAACTGGCTCATTTACCCCATCCTATATGTATTTTGTTTCCCACTTTGGACAGATGTGGATCTAGATTAGTTCAGTTCTTCATCTACTTTGCCAAGAATGGTAATGTGCTGAAAAACCTAATGCCATGATGATTTATTGTGGTTTTGGAGTACGTGTGATTTTCTCTTGCAAGCGGACACGGTAAGCGCATCCGCATTCTTTATGTATTATCTACGTTGGCGCTTGAAAGTATGTTCATAGGAGGACGGAGTTAACCCATCATTGAAATCTTGACGAGGCGATTGGCAGAATAGCCTTGGACGCAATTCTCCACCCTCATTGTGCTCTCGCTCAAGCGAAACGAGACCACTAATAGTGAGAGAGGCAGAAAATGAGATCCGCTTAGGGCGGCAAACAGACCGGCCCGCTCCCATCAGCAATTCCCGCTCGCTACAACACTTAGAAATCTTTTCAACAAATTGTGCCATTCTGTCATCGAATTAGAGTTTCTGGTACACGTGATCATATCCAGCTTTGTGTAAGGTTGTTGTCAGCTTTGCATAGAGATCTTCAATTCACGGGATTGGATATTTATCTAATTTGGAGGCTTAATAAACTGTTAGCTTATAATCGCCGCAAATGTGGATGGTCTTGTCTGGTTTCAATGTGGGGACTATAGGTGCTGCCCATTCCATGAACTGAATGGGCCTAGTTATGCAAATCTGCTTAATGTGCTGTCCACTTTCATAAGGCATATGGTATCGTTGTTGTCCTAAAGTAATCATGGAGTTCATATGGATCAACCTAAGCCTTAGGTAGCCTTTGTAGCTCTTTGATTTTGTTTAATTTATTACAGAAGACACTCCTGTATTTTCAAATCAGTTCGGGCAGACCCCGTGCCCGCACTTGAAAAATCTCGGCCCAATTAATCATGATTTCTTCAAGCCAATCACGGCCACAAAGGCTTGGTTCTTCACCCATCACTATTATCACTGGGAACCTGGGTAGACTGTTGTCCATAGCTCACAGATACCAATGTGGTGCCGTTTATTTTTATTGCTTCTCCATATAAGTCTTCAACTTGGTACAGCTGCTCTTCAAGTTCAATGGTTGGACTCCCTCTCTTCGGTTCTGAAATATATGCTTGTTCATCACAATAGCTGATGCCCCTGTGTGCAGGGGCTGGTTTAGCTCACTCAGCTAAATCGCTGGCTTTTAAAGCAGACCAAGCAGGCCAGCAGCACAGTTCGATTCCTGTCCCAGGCGCCGGAATGTGGCGACTAGGGGCTTTTCACAAGAACTTCATTGAAGCCTACTCGTGACAATAAGCGATTTTCATTTTCATTTTCATTTCATTTCCACCTTAAGAGGCTTCCAATATACCCACAGAATTACAGTAATAGAGTATATCTTACCTGTTTTTAAATTAACAGAGAATGAATACCAGAATCATTGCTGATAGGCTCTTCCATATTGTGTACTTGTAACATCTTGGTTGATCGATGACTTGGCGTTCTTGTCTTCTTTGCACTGCTTTAGCAACTTTCCTATTTTGTGATAATCAAAACACTCAGCCTCCTTAAAACAACATGATTCCGGTATGTGGTTACCTCCACATTAGTAACGTTCCAACATTACTGACTGATTGCCTATTCTGTATATTTTTCTTTTGTTGGCTGAAATCGTTTCCCACTTCGCGGCTACTTCAGTGATTTTGGCAACACGACTGGGGTTGCAGATTCTTGGCACCATTTTGTGCGCTCTGCAACTCGTGCACACCTTTTTCAGCACTTTCCATGGCCAGCACTATCTCCATTGTTCAAGTCAGCATGCTTCTTCAGAAGGTCAATGCAGACTCGATGGGCTAAATGGTCTTCTGCGTTGTCGGAGTCCAATGGTTCTAAAGTGTGGCCTTGGTGAGGGAAACTCCCCGAGGCCCAAAACAATCGGCAAAGTTCCGGTGAATAGTAGGCTGAATCTCGGCGCTGCAGCCTCCGTGAAACATCCCGGCAAATGTGCCCAAATGCAGACTTTTAACTTTTCTACGTTAAATCGTGCCCATGACCTAAAATATGAGGCTGAATGCAGCAAGGATGAAACCTCGTGGAGCGAGAGATACAGGGCCTTTTGTAGGCATGCCACAACTTGGAGAAGGCAGCACAGGGGCTGTGCCACAAGGTTCAGTTAAAGGAGGCCCTGCTATTCATGCTGGAGGTTGGCAACTAAAAACAGATTGACAGCCTGGGGCAAGAAATAAAGAACTAGTATTTGAAGTGAGAGCTCTGAAATAAAGGCAGATTGGTCAGATGGGAAGATCAGTGGCAGATGGAATTTAACCTTGAAAAGTGTGATGTGATGCACTTTGGAAGCAGTAACACAACAAAGGTGTACTCAATGAATGGCAGGACACTAGGAAGCCTCGAGGAAGAGAGGGATCTTGGGGTGCTTGTCCATTGATTCCTGAAGGTGGCAGGACAGGTTAATAGCATGGTTAAGAAGGCAAATGGGCACTTGCCTTTATCAGTCATAATTATAAAAGCAGAGAACTTATGCTGGAGCTGTTCAGGACTTTGGTGAGGCCAGCTGGAGTATTGTGTTCAGTTCTGGTCACCACACTACAAGAAGGATGTGATTGCACTAGAGATGGTGCAGAGGATATTTACCAGCATGTTGCTTGGGATGGAGCATTTTAGCTATGAAGAGAGGCTGGATAAGCTTGGGTTGTTTACTTTGGAGCAGAGGAAGCTGAGAGGGGACCGGATTGAGGTGTATAAGATTATGAGGGGCATGGACAGGGTGGATAGAAAGCAGCTGTCCCGTTTAGTTGAAGGATCAATAAGAAGGGGCATAACTTTAAGGTGAAAGGCAGGAGGTTTAGAGTTATTTGAGGAAAACTCCTTTCACCCCAGAGGGTGGTGGAAATCTGGAACACATGACCTGGAATCTTTAAAAAGCACTTGGATGAGCACTTGAAACGTCATAACATTCAAGGCGATGGGCCAAGTGTAGGGAAGTGGGATCAGTGTGGTTTGAAGTTTTTTTTTGTCAATGCAGGCTGGATGGGCCAAAGGGCCTCTTCTGTACTGCACTAAAGGACACTGGTGAACCAGATGGGTTTTTAACAATGTTTTCAAGGTTATCATTGGACTTTTCAGATTTTCAAATTTCACCATTTGCCATGGTGAGATTTGAACACTGGCCCCCAGAGTATTACCCTCGGTGTCTGGGTTACTAGTCGAGCGACAATACCACTTTGCCACTGTCTCCCTTATTTTGCAATGGAATCTCTTCTTTTAATAAAAGGATCTCATTATTTGTAGCTGGAGCAAATACTCTGATCATCTTTACAATGTAGATATGAAGCAACTGATACTCGACATGGTTCATGTGACATGGAAACTTAAAGTTAATAGCATTTCCATCAGGATTTTGACTTCTTGTGTTTGTGTGAATTTGTTCAAGGCTATTATCCTGGGAACTGTGGTAGATAGAGCGAGAATCAGTCCAGTGAGATCTTTATTTTTCTTGCTAATGAAACATTCACTGACACCTGACCTACCTTGTCCGCTGATGATTACATCTTTAGGCAATTTCTGCTGACACATGACTGGACACTGATGCTTCCTTCACTGAAAGGATTATTAGGGCGCGATTCTCCCATGCCGCGCAGTCCCGGAGAATCGATGTTTACGCCATTTTCCCGTGCGACGACGGTCCGACGCCGTCCAGCCATTCTCCTGTTGCACGTTTTACTTGAGTGTATTACGCGTTTATTGGAGTGTATTAACACGCCTCCGTTTAAAGGCCGTGTGCTTAACACTACTACAGCTCTGTGTATGTATTTTCAGCTCGGAGTCGCCAGGTGCCGTATTTAGACACCTCACAAGTATTTCAAGGTCAGGTTCAAAGTAATAAAACTATACACCGATTAGTAAGTTCAAACGATTAATATTTATTATACAAATATAATAAATATGCATGCATACGCTAAAGACTAATACTTATTTCTACTATTAAACGACTAAATACTTATCTAAGTAGGAACCAGCAAGGTCAGGGGACAAGGCCTTTGTTCCTTCCTGGGCTGCACCTTCTGTTCACTAATAGTCGAATAATGTATGAGCAATGCCGGGTTCACGTAGCGAGCGTCGTTTGGCACTTACTGAACGATGGCTGGTGCTCAACGGCTAGTGATGGGAGACAGGATCAACGGCTGGAGTCGGAGTCAGGATACAACAGCAGATCTGGGCCGGAGTCAAAACAGCAGTCCAAGCCGGAGCATAAAAACAGCACGGAGCCGGAGCACAACAGACGGAACCATGTGCGGGGTCTACCTTTATAGGTCCCCCAATGTCCGTGCCTTTTCGGGGCGGGCCTTTACCTGCCATGTATCGATTGGGTCATTTCCCAATCGATGTCTTACAAATCCCCCAATCTGAGGGTCTCTTCTCGATGGGTGGGGCGGTCTCTAGGGTCTTTTGTGATGGATACTTCTGGTGCCGTTTCGTCTGGGCGTCCACTCAAAGTATCCATTCAAACCCAAATGTTGCTATTGTGTGTGCCCAGATCTGGATTGCCTCATTACTATGCAAAGCGTTTTGCTATTTACACCTTTGGTTGAGATCTTCCACCTGGCCATAAACCAGTTTTGCTACGTGCAGAATGCTAATTAGCCTTTGCAAACTGCTTGTCCTGGCTAAACTGTTTTCTCCCTACAGCCTTAGCAGTTCTCCATTTTGTTAGCCCAGTGTCCATCTTAGGTGGCTACACTCCCAACTGGCGGGAACGGCTTCATCAGGGTCTGCACCGCACACATCGGAGAATCCGCCGAGAGGGCAATCGAGGCACTTCACACAGGCCCCCGCTATTCTCCAGTCCGGATGGGCCGGAGTCCCGACGGTCACGCCGTCGCCGTTTACCCCAGCAAAATAAATTCATCAGCCAGTCGTGCTGGCTGACGAAGCGGAAGAGGGAGGTAAGTAGGCGGGCCCATCCTAGCAACCAGGAAGTAGCAAACTCGCGCCGGTGATGCGGGGGGGGGGGGGGGGGGGGGGAGGGGGGGGGGGGGGGGGGCGGGGGGGGGGGGGGAGTTGCAAAGAGAGGGAAGGGGGGTTTAATGGAGAGGGAGGGAGAGGGGATGTTTGGGGGAAGGAAAGGGTGTGAGAAGGGAGGGAGTCTGGGAAGGAGTGGGGAAGGGGGGAGGGTGGGGCAGGGAGGGTGGGGAGTGAGGGGCAGGGAGGGAGGTGGAGTGGGGAAGGGAGGGATGGGGGGAGTGGGGACAGGGGGAGGGTGGGGAAGACGAACGGTGGGGAGAGTGGGGACAGGGGGGGGTGGGGAAGGGGAGGGAGGGGGGAGTGGGGCAGGGATGGAGGGGAGTGGGAAGGCGAGGGAGAGGGAGTGGGAAGGGATGAGTGGGGAAGGGGGGAGGGTGGGGAAGAGAGGGGTGGGGAGAGTGGGGAAGGGAGGGAGGTGGGGCGAGTGGGGAAGGGGGGAGGGGGGAGGGGGAGTGGGGAAGGGAGTGGGGAAGGGGGGAGGGGGGAGAAGAGAGGGTGGGGAGAGTGGGGAAGGGAGGGAGGTGGGAGTGGGGAAGGGAGAGAGAGGGGGGGAGGGGGAAGGGAGAGAGGGGGGAGTGGGGAAGGGAGGGAGGTGGAGTGGGGAAGGGAGGGAGGGGGGAGTGGGGGAGGGAGGGAGGGGAGAGTGGGGAAGGGAGGGAGGGGGGAGGGGGAAGGGGGGGAGGGGGGAGTGGGGAAGGGAGGGAGGGAGGGGGGAATGGGGAAGGGAGGGAGGGGAGAGTGGGGAAGGGAGGGAGGGGGGAGTGGGGAAGGGAGGGGGAGTGGGGAAGGGAGGGGGAGTGGGGAAGGGAGGGAGGGGGAGTGGGAAGGGAAGGAGAGGAACGTGGGAAAGGGAGGGGGAGTGGGGAAGGGAGGGGGGAGTGGGGAAGGGAGGGAAGGGGAGAGTGGGAAAGGGAGGGAGGGGGAGTGGGGAAGGGAGGGAGGGGGAGTGGGGAAGGGAGGGAGGGGGAGTGGGGAAGGGAGGGAGGGGGGAGTGGGGAAGGGAGGGAGGGGGAAATGGGGAAGGAGGAAGGGGGAGTGGGGAAGGGAGGGAGGGGGGAGTGGGGAAGGGAGGGGGAGTGGGGAAGGGAGGAAGGGGGGAGTGGGGAAGGGACGAGAGGGGGGAGTGGGGGGGGACGATGGCGGTCTGGGACGGGCGACGACAGGGCCAACGAGGATGGTTCTGTGAGGGAGTACACAGAAGGTGGAAATGGGGTTGGGGACGGTGGCGGTGTTGTGGTCTTGGGAAGGGGGACGGAGGACGGAGCGGGGCAAATGATCCCACCATCCTGCCGGGTTGGGGGGGACCCAACTAATGGTTGGCCACGGGACGGAGGCCCCCCGATGGTGTGCGGCGGCAGGAGGGTGGCGAAGACATCGTACCAAACCAGCACCATGGTGAAGGGGTCTGTCTGCTGGCCCTGCGATGCGGAAGCATGGGTTTGAGCAGTGTGGGAAACGGGATACCGTGGCAGGTGGGACGGTGCGTGTCTGATTGAAGTGTCCAGGCTGCCTGGGCACCCATTCATCCAAAGGGCCCTGGCTGCCACGTGTCAAAGCGCGCCGACTAACAACCGTCCTTACGCTCCTTCCCATACCAAACCCCCCCCCCCCCTTCAAGTGCATGATGTTTTAGCAGCAAGCCATCGATGTTTCGCCGCCGTGGCGGAGGATAGCAGCAGCCATGCAGATGGGCAACCGTCGCATGCGAGGAGGGGAGCTCATGGAGGGGTGCGGCAGAGGGGAGCGGCAGCGGAGGGCCCCATGCCCGACCAGTCCACAAGAGGGTGGAGGGTTGTAGCCACCCCCACGTCGCCAGCCGGGAACAGGGCGACGACACAGACCCTGAAGGGTTATCTGGGGCATGAGGACGATCAGGTGGTCGTGCCAAGGCGGCGGAGGCGTGCCATGCGTGACCAAGTGTACCGGGAACCGCATCTCGTACGAGTACATGACGGAGGTGGCATGTAGGAGGAACACTCCGGATGAGCCGTGAGACGGTCGCGCATATATGCAACTGCTGGCACCACCTGGAGCACGTGGAACAGGGGGAGGACATGCCCTCCCAGTGAGGGTGAAGGTAACTGTTGCCCTGAATTTTTTTTACAACCGGTTCCTTCCAGTCGCCGAGCGGGGACCTGTGCGGGATCAGTCAGGCCTCGGTGCACCGGTACATCCGGGCAGTAACCGATGGCCTCTATGCAGTCGCGGGACGGTCATCAACTTCCCAGAGGACCGCGCTCACCAGGCTGCCAGGGCATCGCAATTCGGCAAGGTGGCCGGCATACCGATGGTACAGGGCGTCGTGGATGGTGTTCATGCCAACCTGCGCGCACCACCACGGGGACAGGGACGTCTTCATGTACATGAAGGGGGAATACTTGATCAACGTACAGGTGATGTGCGACCAGGGTATGAGGATTATTCACATGTGCACCCAGTATCCGGGAAGCGTGCATGACATTTTTATATTGGCAGCCGTTCATCCCCGCAATTTTCGAGGGTCACCCACCCTGGATGAGGGGCTGGTTGCTGGGTGACAGGGGTTATTCGTTGGGGCCGTGGCTAATGACGCCTATACGGAGGCCACAGAGCAACGCAGAGCGCCGGTACAATGAGGCACACGTGGCAACCAGGGGTGTCGTGGAGAGGTGCTTTGGTCTCCTCAAAATGAGGTTCAGGTGCCTGGACCGATCAGGGGGCGCCCTGCAATATGGCCCCCGACAGGGTGGACGGATCGTCGTCGCATGCTGCGTGCTGCACAACATCGCTCAACAGAGGGGCAATGTGATGGAGGAGGAGGACGCACGTGAGGCCGAAGAGGCCGGCGATGCTGATCATGAGTAGGAGGAGGGGGTGGTGGGGAAGAGGAGGGGGGGGGGGGAGGGGGAGAGAGTGGAAGGGCAGCGGGGCACAGACACCATCGGAGCGCAGGGTACGGCCGAGACGGCACCGATTGGGGCAGTGGGCACGCGATGCGCTGATCGCCGCATGGTTCATTCATGAGGGGGGGGCATCGTTCTTCAGTGCACTGGCACCGTTGACCGTGCGCACTGGCACCACCCAGCACCTCCCTCAGGCATGTCCCACACCAACGCCCAACCCCACCAGACACAGCCACCACCATCACGCCGCACTACACCTGCGGCACCACGTCACTGTCGGTAGACTGCTCCCTCCGTAAGTGGGTGTGGATGATGACAACCCGCTCTGTGATGAGCTGTGAGCTGCAAATCACTACTGACCGTCTGACTCATGGCCATTTCTGAACACCACCACCTCGGTGTCCCCTCTATGCGGCAGAGACACTCCATCACATGTCCATGTTGGGCAATGGGCGTTGTCGCACAGAGGACAAGACGGGTTTGGTGTCGGGGTGGGGTGCACTCCCGGCCTCACCCTTGCGATTATCCTCGGCCAGCACCGTTAGTGGGCACCCTCGCTTCCCACCCCTAACCCCCCCCACACCCCACCGTTCCCAACCCCTAAACCCCCCCCCACCCCCGCTTCTCAGCCCTAACCGCCCAACCCAGCTTCCCCCCCTAACCCCCCACCCCTCCTAGGCACCGGAAATAGGACAGACGCATGGAGGTTTGGAATAGCAACATTTATAGTGATTTGCAACACACGTGCCCTAGCCCCTATGACTAATCTGTTCCCTGCCCGTGCCAACTTACGTGCCTAATTTTTTGGCCTACGGGCCCTCTAACTATGTCTAGGTGTTAGAACATAGAACATAGAACAGTACAGCACAGAACAGGCCCTTCGGCCCTCGAGTTGTGCCGAGCCATGATCACCCTACTCAAACCACGTATCCACCCATACCCGTAACCCAAAAAACCCCCCTTAACCTTACTTTTAGGACACTACGGGCAATTTATCATGGCCAATCCACCTACCTGCACATCTTGGACTGTGGGAGGGAAACCGGAGCACCCGGAGGAAACCCACGCACACACGGGGAGGACGTGCAGACTCCGCACAGACAGTGACCCAGCCGGGAATCGAACCTGGGACCCTGGAGCTGTGAGCATTTATGCTAACCACCATGCTACCGTGCTGACCTCCTGCTGTGCAGTCTGTTTCCAGACTGCACAGCAGGAGTGGAGGCGAGACTGGACAGTCCTGCCCTTCGACTTGGCTTCCCGCGGCGCGGCATCTGGGGCGGCCGGCCTGGATGGTCCAGCTGCTCGGCGGGCGTGCGGGATGGCGTGGTGCCCCTACTCTACCCGCTGCCCACCAGATGCACCAGGGGACATGAAGGGGGAGGTGTGAGTGCTCCGGTTCCTCCCTTGCTTTGGCGACAGAGCCAATGGCCCACTGGCCTCTCAAAGGGATGGCGGTGTGGGCATGCCCGTTGCACCACCGACACCTGGCGCTGCCAGTCCTGGGGGCGCTGTGGAATCGACCAGAGTCTGAACGTTGCCAGCTAGGAGTGAGGTAGTGCGACATCCCTGTCAGGGACAACGCAATCTCCACTGGGTTTGGGCGCCGCCGTCAATCACATGGACAAGGGCGCGATGCTCTCAGGATGGCCTGCTGATACTGGGCCAGAGCCGGAGCACGGCGGTAATGTCCATGTGATTCTGGAGATGGCTGCCGTGAGAGGGCAGTCCTGTCATGGGCGCGGATGACGCCGGTGCGCACTATGCCCCACGCCTGAAGAATCTGACCATGGCCGAAGCCATTCCCCCATTGCCTCCATCGCGGACGCCACCATGCTGTGTCGGCCGGGTTGCAGCCATGACGGCAACATTCCTGCTCCTGGATGCGGATGGAACCTCCAGCTGCGTCTGCAGTTGCCGGAAGACAGCAGTCATCCCGTCGTCCTGTCCTGGGGTGCCAATGCATCGGTCTGTGGGTGGGCCTGGAATGGCCAGGAAAGCGGGAGCTGTCTGGGCAGCAGCTGGGTGTTCGGCTGGCCTGCACTTGACGTCCAGGCCCTCGGCTCTCCTACCTCCTCCTGCTGTTCCGGTTCGACTGTGTGCTGTGCACCAGAATGTGTACCAGAGGCCTCGCCACTAACTTGCCCAACCGAGGTGAGTGTATCTGCGATGTTGGGGGGTCTGGGTGACAGCAGTGCTGCGGCTACTAGGTCCTCATCTGTCCCCAGCTGTGTCTCCTGTATGGAACCTTGGCCCGGTGCATTTCGACCAGGGCCGATGCGAGGTTCCGTGCCCCCTGCCTTGAATGCTGCAACGTCCTCTGTGTGTCACTGTCCGGACTAGCTTTCCCCTCCCCGTCCGTCACACTTTCATAGGAGTCACAATCGTCCGTCCTGACGTCACTGTCTGTCCTCCGTGCATCAGGCCTCGGTGTGCTGGCCTCAGAGGATGGCCCTCCTGCCCGTTATCTTTCCCGTCTGTCCAGATCAACACTGCGGCCGGAAGAGGTTGGTGCTGCACGTCGACGTGGTGAATGGGCAGTCCCACGACGGTGCGCGTGTGGCCCTGGATAACACATTAAGGCAGGTCGCGTTAGTCTTGCGTCGTCGTTTGTTACGTGGCGTGCCATCATCGTGGCACCAGGCGATGACGCTACCGCTCCAGCGCTCCTCACACCGCGTTCCTCGCGGCGCCGCTGCTGGCCCCCACTCAGCCAGTGAATTGGCCGCGGTGTAGACCCGTTCGCACCATCGTGGAACGCGACGGCATTCACAATGGCGCGGGCACTTGGTCCGTTCCGCGGAGAATCGCCCCCAATGTTCAGACTCTTTATTTCACAATGTGGTTGTCTGTACTGAGAGAAAGCTAGGGGGGAAACACAAAGATCAAATACCATCCGGGCAGTCAAAATAAATGTTCTACAAATGACATTCGGCAAGTCTCAGTGTTATAGCCTTGATTACATGAGCAAGAAGTTGTCAGCTGTATTTTGAACTGGAAGTACTGAGTTGAAAAATGTTTGTAAAGCACATTCAATTTACAATAAGAACTTGTTAAGGCATTTACAGGATGGGTGACAGCACACCATGTTCGTCACATAATCTACTCTTGGACACTCTGTAGCCATCTCAGATGGCCACCCGCAAAGGACCATGGGAATTATGGCCAACCCAGGACTCACAAAGACTCAGAGCTTGTGTGTGTATTTGCAACCCAGATAGCTAAACACAATCGAAACCCCCGCTCGTTTGCATTCTAATGGTCCATTTCCCCAGAACAAAAGAACTGTACTCAGGGAACCAATACAGATACAGACTAATCGGCGCCACTCTCTTTACTCAGGAAGCCCAAACAGCCAAGGTCAATGACCGCTAAGGATACGCCCAGCCATCAAGTCACCTGCCCCTTTATTGGTCAAAATCGATGGCAGTGATCGAAGCCTGTCGAATTATTGGATTCAAGTTAAGGACCGCCCCAAAGAGCGCAACATCCCAGAGGGATAAGAAGAGACACAGCCATGTGCTCGGTGTCTCTTGGATCCGGCCTATCCCAGTTCCACCCAGCCACGCAAGATCCGGACAAAGGCCTTGTCCATCTGCATAGAGCCGGTTGCCCTGAAGGTAAGTTAAGGTTATTATAGTTGTTAGGTGTAGTTTAACTTGTAGTGTTTGTGTGCATGTCGAAGTAATCCTTGTGTGTAAATAAACCATCTTTGAACTTGAATGACTAACTGGTTGTGTGGCTTTGAACGATCCACGGTGGTATAATTTGATACCTGGCAACTCTAAAGGCATCATTATTAATTGGCAACATATTGGTGACTCTGGTGCCGATGGCAACAACTCCAAACTATTTGGTAATGGAAATAGGTTGTTGTGCTGCCCTCGGTCAAAAAGACATGGGTTGCCAAACAAAATTCACCTCTGGATTTAAATGGTTTACTCTTGCTGGTCCTTGTAAGTTTTGAACAACGTGGGGGGTGACTGATATCAATCCAATTCGGAGGAAACCAGGCCAGTGGCCAAAACAGTCCAAATTGCTTTGTGTCCCGGACATGCTCAGAGCCGATTGGTTAGGATTTCCATCTGCTCCCCTGAGCAGGCAAGAAGACCACCGCCAAAATCTGCATGCCTTGCCCAGATGACATCAGCATAGCCAACTGAAAATTAACATAAGTAAAAACAGAAAAGTTCAGTCAGTCTGCAGTATGTGGGAGAGAAAAACAGAGTTAATGAGCTGGATTCTCTGTTCCAGAGGCTACGTGCTGACAGCAAGACTGAATCGGTGGTGTTCTACGACCATGGAATCAGCACCGGTCCCGGACCAATTCAAGATCTGTTAATGAGCTTGGGCCGGCACCATGTGGAACAAGAGCAATTCCAATGAAAAATGGTGTCCAATTTACCGGTGTCGGGATTGACACTCGAGAAGCTGACAAGCTGCACAAGCCTTTAAGCTAATCCCCAGACACCCACTCATTCCAGCCAACAAGATGGCACCTCGGTTCGCATGTGCGGAGCTCAATTACCCTGCTGGATGCCGTGGAGGAGAGGAGGGGCACCCTTTTCCCTGGGCTGCGAAGGAGGTTGCCACCCACAGCCGTACAAAGGGTCTGGGCGCGGGTGTCAGAGGGTCCCACCTCCAGGACCTGCCAGCATTGCCAGAAAAAGTTGCACAACCTCCTCAGGGCAACCACATAGTAGCCAGCACCATGTCCCTGGCACCACCCCCCCCCCCCCATCCCACACACCCGCAAGCCCACTCCCATTGCCCGAGGGCGAATGAACCCCACCCTCCAGTAGTCTGCTCATGCACCACCCTGAAGCACATGCCAGCACCAATACCGCCCACTATTGTCGGGTGCTCTGTTCACAAAGGGCACCAGCTGTGGATTTTCTGCTCCCCCTCCCCCCCCCACCCAGGGAGAAGGTGGGCCACAACCGCAGAGAGAGAGAGAAGACTGGAGGCGGCTCGCCAGACCTGCTACCCCTCACTGTCAAGGAGCGATAGGCACTGAACCTGGTCGCTGGGTCCGGGGAGAGGGCAGTCGCCAAAGAGGAGGTAGGCATAGAGAACCAAGAGATCCCCTGTTGAGTGGAGGAGTCCCTCTGGCACACGAGACACAACCCCTAGTACTCCACAACCTCACACCACCAGACCGCCCCACTTCCTCCAAACCACCTCACCTCCCCCACACCATTCCAACCCCAGCACCACATCACCTCCACACTACCATCCCAACTGGTGATGCAACCATGTGTCATATCCTGCGTCTTGCAGAATCACCTGGCGATGAAGTGGGCCTTTCTGGTGTCTCCCATTCCCCCGGCCACAACTCCAGGATATGTCCCGCGAAGAGGCAACACCGCACAGTGACAAGGGCCCCCAAATTCAAGTCAGCGACACCCCAGAGCACCAGTCCAGAGATGAGACCATTGTTCCGTCACCGCTGTCTCCAACACCATCCACCATCCCAGAGAAACTCAACTCAGTTGGGCATGTTAATGAAAAGGCTCCTCGGGCACTATCTGATGTGCATCACACAGATGCTCCGGTACGTCAGGTGGAAGTAGGAACCCCAAGGGGGCGGCCCGACCATAGGGACTAGCTGCCGTCCAGTTAGGCATCGGGCTTCTGAAATTGGCGGTCCTATCGATGCTGGAGATGCAGACACAGAGCCGGAGACTACATAAGGGGTTGTTGGCAACCATCCAGAGCCGCAGGTGCAAGATTTAGGAGTCCACCACCTGCAGGGGCAGAAGATGGTGTCGATCAAAAGTGCCACCCAGGCCAGCACCACAAAGGTGGCATCCACATTGGAGGCCATGCGGGCGAAGATATCGGCCATGGGGTCAAAATGTCCAAGGCCAGGGCAGCACGGTGGTGAGTGGTTAGTGCTCCTTCCTCACGGCGCAGAAGTCCGAGGTTCGATCCCGGCTCTGGGTCACTGTCCGTGTGGAGTTTGCACATTCTCCCCATGTTTGCGTGGATTTCGCCCCCACAGCAAAAAGATGTACAGGGTAAATGAATTGGCCACACTAAATTGCCCCATAATTGGAAAAAATTAATTGGATACTCTAAATTATTTTTTTAAAAGGTGTCATAGGCCTCGGGCACTCTGTGCGGGCGGTGGCTGAGGCACAAGACAGGGCTGTCCTGTCACAGGTAGCCATGTATCATGGCCACCTGGACATTGCAGCGGTGCTCCCAATGGGTGTCATGGTAGCATAATGGTTAGCACAGTTGCTTCACAGCTTCAGGATCCCAGGTTTGATTCCCAGCTTGGGTCACTGCCTGTGTGTAATCTGCACGTTCTCCTCGTGTCTGCATGGATTTCCTCTGGGTGCTCCAATTTCCTCCCACGGTCCAAAGATGTGCAGGTTAAGTGGATTGGCCATGTTAAATTGCCCTTCGAGTCCAAAAATGGGTGGGTTTCTGGGTTACAGGGGTAGGGGGGAATGTCGGATCAGGGAAGGTTCTCTTTCCAGGGGCCGGTGCAGACTCAATGGGCTGAATGGCCTCCTTATGCACTGTAGATTCTCTGATTCTATAACTCTATGATTCGAGAGCTTGGCCCAGTCACAATGGGTCTTGGCTGCGGGCATTGACAGCATTGCCTGGCGCTGGCTGACCTGCGCCAGTCACAGATGGATGTGGTACATCCCAGAGGGAGATGGCCCAGTGCCGGTGCTCCATGGCCGCAACCCTGATCAAGACGCAAGTGGGCCTCCAGGTCTGGCTGTGCCAGGTGGCAGGGGTCCCCCGGAGTTCGATCTGGCCACATCCCTGTCCCGAGGTGTAGTCCGAGGGCCATTGGTACCCAAGGAGGTGGAGGAGATGGGGCCCGTGCCGGGAAGGGAAACTTCTATGAGTGGAAAATTGCAAGCAGATTCTCAACCAATTCTCTGATTCTTTAACCCTCTATCTGAATGGCTGGGAAGAACCCAATCTGCAAACACTCTTTACAGTACAGCCGGCGTTTCTGTGTCGAGATCAGACAAATGGAAAACACTGTAAAATTCTTTGGTTTAAACGTCCAATAATATCTCAGTGAGATGATGCGCCACCTGGTGGTCAGAGGTCAGAATTGCACTGAGCGGAATCTCCTTTGTAAGCTCCACCTCGTGGTCCGAGGTCAGAATTGCACCAACCTGAATCTCTTATATTTTCCATAAGGTCGCAATTGGAGGAGACTGGCACCTACAGAAGCCACAACCGCAGCAGCTAGCAATGATTCATCTCAAACCTTTTCCTTCTATTCCTCTTACTCTAACCTTTTTCCTTTCTCTTCACTGTGTGTTTGTTTGAGTTTGCCTGAGTGGAGCATGGGACGGGGTTCTGGCGAATTGGTGGACTGGTAGACCATAGTGCCAATTGTTTCTTTTCTACATTCATCTTTTACTCTTTTTATAAATAAATAGTTTGTTGATATTTCACTTATAAATCTTGGATATAACTCATTGGAGCAGTCAAAAGTTAAAGATCTCAGGAAAACATAATTATTGGTTAATTCACTTATGTTGTGACTCCGGGGTCTGTGGGGCTGGAACTGGCTGCACACTTGCACAAGGTGTCATAACGTAAGTACCAAACATTCGTAGAGACCATTGCATTCTAAGTAACCCTGTACATTGTCAAAAAACCCTGTAGCCACTCTTTTGCACATTGAGCCAGCTTGACATGTCTTCAAAATCAATTCTGTTCCTGACACCACTCCTGACACCCACAAATAATCTGCTCTTTAAGAGGTGCAGATTACAGTAGTGCTAGCGATATTGGAGCTGCTGCTGATGTGCACAATCAATCCATCACTGAATAACATATGGAGGATTGGCTGCACATAAGAATCAGCGGGTTATAAAAAGTTTAACGTGCTGCCTGCAGCCACACAAACAGGGTTTTTTCTCCTGATTTTGGAACAAAAAAGATGGAAAAGCTTGAAGACGACATTAAAAATGCAGGGTTTGTCCAAAATGACACTGCATTTACCTTTCCATATATAACCTCTGTCAGCAACAAATCTGCTTCACACATTTTCATTGTTGGTGGTGGTTCATCTCGGACCACGTTCTCCATAACTATTTTTGAGGATTATCCAATTTAACCTCCTTACCTGTGGGGTACTGAGCTACAAAATCACGAAGGTCTCAGGCTCAATTCTCGCTCTATGCTGAACATAAGATGTTAGTCAGCGCAATCGTCAGACTAAGCAATCTGCATCAGCACTCTTTAGCTGGGCAGGGAAAAAGAAACAGCAAAGGCTTCTGAGATCTCAATTATATCCATGGATATTGTGTGAACAGGTGTAGACTTGAGAGAAAAATGCACACAGACACAGGTCAGCTAGCTGTAATATCCTCCGATGGTGTAGCAGCTTCCGAAACACAGTTTGCCCTAATCCACTTGGACAAAGACAGCCATCGCCCATGCAACTAAATCTTCAGAATGAGTTAACACCTTCAATAAATAGTGAGGCATGAATTTTTGTTCCTAGGTCAGAAGCACAGAGTCAGGACAACATCCAGCTCCACACACCGGATCCGGGAAAAAGTGCCCGTAAATTCTGATCCTGTCGGAAATGCAGTAGGGGGTGAGTGAAGACAGGACTCATGGCGGATGACCTCAGAAACAAGATATAAGCTGCCAGGTTCAGAGAAAGATTGAGCAGAAGTCCTTCCCTAATATTCTGGCACTTTGTTGAATATATCATAAAAAGAACCCTCTCACCCCTCACAATTCCTCATCACCCCCACACACTCCCCAAGCCCCATCCATGACACCTCACACCCTCCACCTACCCTCCATTTTCACCTAACATGAGCAGTTTTCACCATCAACTAGAATGTGCTATTTAGCACCTGACCCCATTCTTCCCCAGGGGAAAATAGCAGAGGCTGTGTTCGGGAGCAGGACTTCCTGATCCAGGCCTGCACCACCAAATTGGCTAAAATGAAATGCCTCTCCACCTGTGTGAAAATCCTGGTCAAAGTCTTAGAGGAACCAGGCATGTGCTTAAGACTCTTGCTACTTTGGTTTGTGTTTGTTTGAAATTCAGCTTGACCAGTGATGGTACCTTCAATTTGCGGAATGTCAGATTCTAGTTCTATAAATCTATTATCAAGTATCTTTAGAAACTACAAAAATTAGATTAGTCTCCAAGAGGTGATTCATTTGCATTACATTTGCAGCATGATTTAATGAAACAAAAGGAGTCCTGTTCCAGG
The DNA here is from genome assembly GCF_902713615.1 of Scyliorhinus canicula. Taxonomy (NCBI): domain Eukaryota; kingdom Metazoa; phylum Chordata; class Chondrichthyes; order Carcharhiniformes; family Scyliorhinidae; genus Scyliorhinus; species Scyliorhinus canicula. Next base: position 135,235,950 of record NC_052151.1, on the reverse strand, counting down.
CTACCTCAGGGGGCAAAGCGGCAGAACAACCCGATTGTTATTTCCTCGGGCCTCGGTGGGGAAGGCCCAGTGAGACTTCACTTACTTAATTTCCTGCATTGAGGAGCTCCGCCCAGTTGTGGTCTTCTCGGTGAGGGGAATCGATCCCGAGTGCTAGTTAGATCCAGTGAGTAAATTTTCAAGTGTGCCTAACTACATTGTGAGCGGGATCCAGATCGCGACGTCTCGCGAGATCCAGTTGGATTTCGTGAGGCGTGACTAGCCAGGTAAATTACTGGCTGCATCGCAACTCGAGTCCGCCACAGCTGTTAGATTCCATCCTTAGATCTGTATTGAACAGGTTATACTTGCATGTGTATCAGCACATGACAAACACCAAAACTAGCAAGCTTGTAATATCTTCCTGTGAATAATGCAAAGACTCTCTCACTTTATTGATGTCACACTACCCTTCATAAGTGTCTCCTTGACACTATTTCATTTGCCATTAATGTTCTCTTCACAGCACAGAGTCCTCAGCTTGGCAATTACAACAATATGTGCTATCAATTCTCACTTTAGAATTTCACTTCTATGTCATTACAACAGAAAGATGCTGTGAAAAGAATTAAAGGCTATTCTTGAAGAATAAATGGAGAGTAAATGGATAGATTAGAAAGAGCTTCAAGGACAGAATACAATCTTGAGTTACTGTTGTACCTCTATGGGTTATGATAACTGTTAAACTCTTTGGACAAATTAGTCTTTTAACTTCCTCCACAGCATTTTCATTTTTAATATAGTTTTCCTTCAAAGTACCATTTGTTTCAAGACATTTTGTGCCACACTTCAGGGCTGATGTTAACTCCACCCAACTGGTGGAAACCAATGCTGAGCAGTTAAAACTATCGACAGTAATCACACGACAGGGATCCCCACCAGACCATAGGCGGAATTATTAATCTGTAGCGGGATTCTCCATTCCCGAGATTAAGTGTTGACGCCGGGACAGGATTCATGGACATCCACAACAGCAATTCTGCCGTCACACCTGGACCGATTCAGCGACTGTTAAGGGGCGAGGACAGACGCCACGTGCAACAAAATCGATTACAATGAGAAACGTGTGATGATAAGTAGATTGTCATCTGTAATATCATCTGTATGTAAATAATAATACATGTACAACTGTTGTAGTTCCTGGTGCAGTGGGTTAGTCCTGCTGCCTCATGGCGCCGAGGTCCCAGGTTTGATCCCAGCTCTGGGTCACTGTCTGTGTGAAATTTACATACATAGAACATATAGTGCAGAAGGAGGCCATTCGGCCCATCTAGTCTGCACTGACCCACTTAAGCCCCCACTTCCACCCTATCCCCATAACACAATAACCCCTCCTGAACCCATTTGGATACTAAGGGTAATTTATCATGGCCAAACCATCTAACCTGCACATCTTTGGACTGTGGGAGTAAAACCGGAGCAAACCCACGCAGACATGGGGAGAAAGTGCAGACTCCGCACAGACAGTGACCCAGCGGGGAATTGAACCAGGGACCCTTGTCGCTGTGAAGCCACAGTGCTATCCACTGTGCTACCACACATTCTTCCCGTATTTGTGTTGGTTTCGCCCCCACAACCCAAAGATTTGCAAGCTAGGTGGATTGGCCACTTTAAATTGCCCCTTAGTTGGAAAAAAAATAATAATTGGGTACTCTAAATTTATTGAAAAAGAAATGAAAAAGAAGAAAAATAAACTGTCGTAGTTCCAGCATCCAACCACCAGATGGTGTGATTATGCAGATACGCGACCAGACACACCACATGTGTTCCAGGAGAAGGTATGTAAGGAGTTTGTAGCAGTCGCATATTAGAGTAGCTCTGTTGTATCTAGTGTAAGTTAGTGTCATACCATTATTTCCAACTGCATTAATCTTAGACATTTTAGTAATTTGTTTGTGTAGTGTTCGTAATAAATAACTTTGTTTATAAAACAAAGGCTAATGTTCATTTTCACACTACAATATCAAGATTCAACATTAGCCCAATCAAAGAATATTACAAAACAGTGCTGGATTCACCGGGAGGCTGACAAGCTGCAGCCACATATACACACTTCATTCCCCATTCACACACCACCCCAGACAACAAGATGGCAGCGAAGAGAGAGGCCCCATGATTCACTGAAGCCAAGCTTGAGACCCTCCTAGATGCTGTGAATGAGAGGCGGGCCACCCTGGGTGCAGGTGGCAGAGGCAGTAAGCACCACCAGCAACACCATATGGACTGGCCTGCAATGCAGTAAAAAACGGCACAACCTCCTCAGGGCGGCCAGGGTGAGTAGGCAGCACTGTGACTCTGGCACCAACCCTCATCCCGCATACCAGTAACCCTACCGCCCTCACCTGGAGGACATCAAAACCCCCGCTCTGTACCATACGCCGGCACCTAAACTGGCCACCATGGTTGGGTGCCCTGGACACTGAAGCAACCAGCTACCCACCCCCTGAGCAGTGTGCGTTGGACTGTCTCACACTGTGTGTTTTCTGTTGCCCCCCCACCCCAGGAGAAGGCCGCACAAGAAGTGGGATAAGACTGGAGGAGACTACTGGACTTGCGGCAGAGCAGCGGCCCTTGCACATGGTCGGTGGGCACGAGGAAAGGGCAATCGCCGGGGTGGAGACCAGCCACAAGCGAGGACGTGAGACCCCACTGAGTTGCGATTCCCTGTACCACGTGTGTCAACCCTACCACCCCACACCGCCCTTACCTCCACACCACCCTACCACCCAACACCGCCCTTACCTCCACACCAACCTACCACCAAACACCGCCCTTACCTCCACACAACCCTCACCCCCACACCATCCTTTACCCGACACCTCCAACCCACACCGCCCCCACCCCCACACCACCCTCACCCCAACACGCTCACCCCCCACCCAACACCGCCCTTACCTCCACACCACCCTACCACCCCACACCCTCACCCCACCCCATCCTCACCCCAACACCACCCTCACCCCAACACCACCCTCACCCCAACACCGCCCTTACCCCCACACCACCCTCACCCCAACACCACCCTCACCCCAACACGACCCTCACCCCAACACCACCCTCACCCCAACACCACCCTCACCCCCACACCACCCTCACCCTCACCCCCACACCACCCTCACCACAACACCGCCCTTACCCCCACACCACCCTCACCTCAACACCACCCTCACCTCCACACCACCCTCACCCCAACACCGCCCTTACCTCCACACCACCCTCACCCCAACACCCTCACCCCCACACCACCCCCCACCCAACACCGCCCTCACCCCCACACCACCCTCACCTCCACACCGCCCTCACCCCAACACCCTCACCCCCACACCACCCCCCACCCAACACCGCCCTCACCCCCACACCACCCTCACCCCTAAAACCACCCCCACCCCATCCTCAACCCGACACCCCCACCCACACCACCCTCACCCCCACACCACCCTCACCCCAACACCCTCACCCCCACACCACCCTTACCTCCACACCACCCTCACCCCACACCGCCCTCACCCCACACACCCCCCCCAACACCGCCCTTACCTCCACACCCCCCTCACCCCAACCCCCCCCACCCCCCACACCACCCTCACCCCCAACACCACCCTCACCCCCACACCACCCTCACCCTCACCCCCCACACCACACCCTCCCACAACACCGCCCTTACCCCCACACCACCCTCACCTCAACACCCCACCTCCACCACCACCCTCACCCCACACCGCCCTTACCTCCACACCACCCTCACCCCAACACCCTCACCCCCACACCACCCCCCACCCACACCGCCCTCACCCCCACACCACCCTCACCCCAACACCGCCCTTACCTCCCACACCACCCTACCACCCAACACCGCCCTTACCTCCACACCAACCTACCACAACACCACGCCCACGCCTTACCTCCACAAACCCTCACCCACACCATCCTTTACCCGACACCTCCAACCCACACCGCCCCCACCCCCACACCACCCTCACCCCAACACGCTCACCCCCCACCCAACACCGCCCTTACCTCCACACCACCCTACCACCCCACACCCTCCCCCACCCCTCCTCCCCCAACCCACCCTCACCCCAACACCACCCTCACCCCAACACCGCCCTTACCCCCACACCACCCTCACCCCAACACCACCCTCACCCCAACACACGACCCTCACCCCACACCACCCTCACCCCAACACCACCCTCACCCCACACCACCCTCACCCTCACCCCCACACCACCTCACCAAACACCGCCCTTACCCCACCACCACCCTCACCTCAACACCACCCTCACCTCCACACCACCCTCACCCCAACACCGCCCTTACCTCCACACCACCCTCACCCCAACACCCTCACCCCCACACCACCCCCCACCCAACACCGCCCTCACCCCCCACCCACCCTCACCCAACACCGCCCTTACCTCCACACCGCCCTCACCCCCAACACCCTCACCCCACACCACCCCCCACCCAACACCGCCCTTACCTCCACACCGCCCTCACCCCAACACCCTCACCCCCCACACCACCCCCCACCCAACACCGCCCTCACCCCCACACCACCCTCACCCCTAAAACCACCCCCACCCCATCCTCAACCCGACACCCCCACCCACACCACCCTTACCTCCACACCACCCTCACCCCAACACCGCACCCACCTCCACACCACCCTCACCCCAACACTCTCACCCCCAAACCACCCCCACCTCCACACCACCCTACCACCCAACACCGCCCTTACCTCCACACCACCCTCACCCCTAAAACCACCCCCAACGGCCCATTCCTCACCCCGACACCACACACACCATCCTCTCACCCGACCAACAGCCACCACCGCATCGCCCTTACCTCCACACCACCCTCACAACCCCAACACCCCTCACGCCCCCACAGACCACCCTACACCCAACACCGCCCTATAACCTCCACACCACCGTGGGTCCCAACCCCACACCATCCTCTAACCAGACACCCCACACCACCACAGACCGCCCTATCTCCACACCAACCCGTCACCCCAACCAACGACCATCCTCTAACCCAACACCCCACCACCACACAGACCAGGGCCGCCCTTACCTCCACACCACCCTCACCCCTAAAACCACCACTGGCCACGCCACAACACATACCTGCTAACCCGAGCAAACCCCGATCCCACACCACCTCACACGGCCACCATCACCACACACCACCCTCACCCCACTTATGCCCACCTCTCAAAACCCTCCCCACCCCCCCCCCCCCCCCCCCCCCACCCCCAGTCCAGCGCATGACTACTATATGTCTTGTCTTGTGTCTCACACGACCTTCTGGTAAAAGGGGCGTGTCCATCTGGTGTGTCCCCCCCCCCCAACCCCAGCCATAGCTAGAAACTGAGCAGCGATGTGAACACCAACATGGGCGGGACCCATATGCCTAAAACCCAGTACACCCCGGAGCTCGATTTTGATGTTGAAAATGATTTCCTATCGCAACTGTCTCCAACACCCTCCACCATCCCAGAGACAGTCGCCTCGATTGGGCACTTTCGGGAAGAGGCTCCCGGGACACTCTCTGGTGCCTACCACACACTTGCTCTGGTACAGCAGGAGGAGGTAGAAACTCTCAAGGGGACGGGCAGTCGGAGGTCGGGCCAACACTAGGGACGAGCTGCCGTCCAGACTGGTTTTGCGCTTCCGGAACAGGCAGTCGCATTGTGGAGATACAGTCGCAGAGCCAGGGACTACATGAGGGGTTGTCGGCGAGTATCCACTATCTGTAGGCACAGGTGGAGGAGTCCAACTGTGTGCCGGACCAGGTGGTGGAGCTGGCCATGCGTGCCACCCAGGCCGACACCACATGAGTGACGTCCCTGGTGGAGGCCTTGGGGCCAGAGTTTTGGCTATTGATCAGCATGCCCAAGGTCTGATGCATTTTGTGCAGGCAGGGGCCGAGGCCCAGGACAGGCCTCCCCTCTCACTGGTAGATATGTGCCAGAGCCACCTGAACAATGCAGCAGTGCATCTGCGCCACATCGACCAGTACCTGTGCAATACCGCCGACGCTCTCAGCCATGGCCCGCTGTGACTGGGCCACACTCAGAAACGCCGCTGCTGGGTCTGTGCCACATCAGCCAGTGACTGGGCTATCTTCCTCTTGCCCAGTCCCAGAGGGAGATGGCCCAGTCACTGGCTGATGTGGCACAGACATAGAAGGTGGTGGCACAGCCTATGGATGATGTGGCACAGTTCCAGACAGTGGTGTTCCACTCCTTGTGGTCCATGGCCTCGAGCATGCAGACCCTGGACAAGACAGCAGCGGGCCTCCAGGTCTGGCAGCACCAGGCAGCAGAGAAAACTCAGGGACTAGCTCCGATCACACTCCTCTTCCATGCAGTAGTCCGGGGACCACCGGGCACCCTGAGGGAGGAGGGGGTGCCAGTGACGACTGCCGGGGAGGTGCCTGAACATCGCAGCACCTGGGACTCACCTCCTCTGCCACTGATGTATCACATGGGCAGCGGGCAGAACAGGGTGTTACCATGCCACGTGAAACACACGAGCAGCAGTTGGGCTCATCAAGGCCCGGTCGCCCTCGAAGACAGCCGCCAGGTGGCAAGGCAGGAATCACAGCTGGCTGCCTCCAGTCCTGATGTACTATCTGGGGATCCACCTACACATAGCATCCGGGCAGGTAAGACCAGAAAACTAGACACCAGTAAGTTGGCACAGATGCAGGACACAGTTTAGTGATGGGGCTAGGACACAAAACCAAATATGATTTCACATTAAACACCTGTTGACAATGTTACAACTCGCCTCGGTACTCTGTCAGATGGTGAGTGGTGGGCTGGTCTGGGCCAGCCGCAGAGTAGCCATGGGGGGGCGGGTAATTGCCGGACGTTAGGGGTGGGCTTGTCTCAGGGACCGCAGTTCAGCTAGCGCTCACCGCTCCATGCCCCTGGCCGGTCGCGCACCCCCCCCCCCCCCCCCCCCCCCTCCCCCACCTTCGCCACACCCTTCCCCAGTAGGTGAACCTGGAGGCAACCAGAGCCTCCTGTGTGCGTTGGGCCTGGTGCATAAGTCGTTCGGCTTCCAGCGCCTGCCTGGACCCCATGTCATGCCCATCCTCCCCCTCACCTACATCCTCCTCGTCGGACGAGGTCTGGTGTTCATCCCCCTCCTCCCGCATGTCGCCCCTCTGCAGCACAATGTTGTGGAGGACACAGAAGGCCACCACTATGCGGGCGGCACTCCCAGTGTCATACTGGAGGGCCCTCCCAGCCTGAACCACGTCTTCAAGAGGCCAAAGCACTGCCCGATCGCACCCCTGGTTGCATCGTTTTAGTGGGTCTCCACGTCGGTCTGTGGCCTTTGGATAGGTGTCATCAGCCACCATCACAGCGGATAACCCCTGTCACCCAGGAACCAAACTCCCAGCCGACTGTGCGCCTCAAAGAAGCCAGCAATGTCCCAGGAGTGTCCCAGGATGAAGGCGTCGTGCACACTACCCGGATGCAGACATGTATGATGCGTATCTCATGGTCATACACGAGCTGCACGTTCATCGAGTGGAACCCTTTTCAGTCTGTGTAGAGCGGCCCGTCACGTACAGGTGCTCAGAGGTAACATGTATCCCGTCGATCACCCTCTGGACTCGGGGCATGTTGACGATGGCAGTGAAACCTGCTGCCCTGGCATCCTGGTGGGCTCGGTCCACATCGAAATGTATTTATTGTATTAACTGGGCATATAGGGCCTCTGTGACAGCGTGAACGCACATGTGCGCCAAGCTCTGTGTGATCCCAGACCGGTCCCCACTCAGCGTGAGGAAGGGCCCCATGGCGCAAAGGTTCACCTTGACGGCCATCGGGAGCACGTGTCCTCTTGCATTCGCCCCCAGTGCCAGGTGAGCAATGATCTGGCAGATATGTCGCACTGTCCCCTGCTTAGCCGGAGTCTTCAATGGCATGCCCGGTCCAGCAAGTCCTCGAATGCCAGGTGCTGCCGGTACACACGAGGCCTCATGCCTTTGCTCTCCTCCTCCTCGGCCTGTTGAACGGTCGACCCTCCATCTTCAGCGGCTGCCTCCTGTTCCTCCGGGTGTCCCTCCTCCTCGGGCAGCTCCAGCTCATACAGCTGCAGACCCCAGGGCTGCGTGACTAGCAGGAAGGCCACCATTGCTGGTTGAATTCCAATATCTATGGTGTGCAGGGGGTTAAACGCTGACATGTTAGCATGGTGTGTACTCCGTGCCCAACCAGATCCACCGGGCTACATGGTGGCCCTGGTTGGCACTGCAGACTCTGCTCCCGCATGTCAACCCCCCTCCCTCATCCTTGCACCCATTGCCCCATCGGTGCTCGGAAGCATGGGTGTCTCTGGCCCTGGCGCCCATCCATGCTGCCAGGGGTACCATCAGCTGGTACTGCCCATGCCAGCGGTATGCCCTGCACCCACCTCCAATGTCATCCTGAAGGGGCTACTGTGGGCAGTACCCTTGGGCGGGCCGCATTATGTCTGCCGGCGGGTGGCGGCCGGTTGGGAGTTTGGCAGAGGGTGGAGGCTGGGATGCAGGGCTGATGAGCTAGGTGAGCGGGTGCTAGGATGTGGGGTTGTGGGGTGGAGGGCGGGGGCTGGGTGCAAGGGTGGTGGCACCCATGGTGTCAATCTGCAGAATCAAGGGCCAAGGTTCATGTTCAGTGGGGTGCGCAGCAAGATGGTGGCCTTGCAAGCTGACGCAAAGGAGGTCCATGCCTGGACACCACCCTAGTCCCATGGGGGGGTCACTCTGGCCCCACAACCCTTTCCCCCGTCACCCCCACCCCGGCCCTGGCAGGGCCCTGGCCCACCCCAGCCAGCTCGATCAGAGTCAGGGCCGGCAGCTCACGGGGGCGCCTCTCCGTGTCCCCCACCCCCTCGCTCTCCCTCATCAGCCACGGTGCCTGTTTCTCTATTTTTTTTAATAAACATTTTATTGAGGTATTTTTGGTATATTAACAACAACAAAATAAACAATATACATGAAACCATAAACATACTGCAAAATTTGTTTACCTTTCATACAGGTCCCACCCTTATTACCCCCCTACGCTAACCTAAACTACTCCCTCCACCCCCCCCCCCCCCCCCCCCCCCCCCCCCCCCCACCCCCACCCCTCTGTCTGCTGACGATTAGTTTTCCGCGAAGAAGTCGACCAACGGTTGCCACCTCCGGGTGAACCTAACAGTGAACCTCTCAAGGCGAACTTAATTTTCTCCATGCAGAGAATGCTAGCTGTCTTGTTAGGCGCTTGACTTAGCATAAGCTACTTCCTTGATGTGCACTCTGACAAAGGAAGATTCAGACGTGGAGATAACTTCAACACGTTTATTAAACTATTTACAATTGTCCTACTCGGATTCAACTCTACTGTTAATCCTTCTATAGCTACGTAGACTGATGAACCAGTCTGCTACAATCCACGTAGTGGGTGTGATGTTCAATCAACCCTGTGTCTGTACTCACTGAGTATCTCCACTGGAAAGAGGAAGATCATGTGTGCTGTGTCCTTTATATGGGTTGGTGTAATGCCCTCCTGTGGTAGTGTCACCTCTGTGTATCATGAATGCCATTGGTCGTGTCCTATCTTACAGACCTATTGGTTGAATGTCTGTGTGTCATGTCTCTGGTGCTCCCTCTAGTGTACAGCTAGTCTATTTACATTAACCCTTTGTGTATTTACAGTGATGCATATCACCACACTAGCCATGTCCGATAGCCAGCTCTCCGACTTCGGTGGATTTGAGTCCCTCCATGCCAATAGTATCCGTTCCCGGGCTACCAGGGAAGCAAAGGCCAGAACGTCTGTCTCTTTCTCCTCTTGGATTCCCGGATCTTCCGACACCCCGAAAATCGCTACCTCTGGATTCAGCGCCACCCTTGTTTTTAAAACCTTGGACATGACATCTGCAAACCCCTGCCAAAATCCCCGAAGCTTTGGACATGTCCAAAACATGTGGACATGGTTCACTGGTCCTCCCGCGCATTTTGTGCACCTGTCCTCCACCCCAAAGAATCTGCTCATCCGGGCTACAGTCATGTGAGCCCGATGAACAACCTTGAATTATATCAGGCTGAGCCTGGCACATGTTGCGGACTTGTCTCTACTCAACGCGTCTGCCCATAGACCATCCTCTACCTCACCTCCCAGCTTCGCCTCCCACTTGCGCTTCAGCTCCTCAGTCTGCGACTCCTCTGACCCCATAAGCTCCTTATAGATGTCCGAGACGCTCCCGTCCCTACCACCCTCTGGAAATTACACTGTCCTGAATCCCTCTCAGCGGTAGGAGCGGGAAGGTTGACACCTGTTTACGAAGGAAGTCTTGCACCTGCAGATACCTGAATTAATTTCCCCTGGCCACCCCAAGCTTTTCCTCCAACGCCCTTATACTCGGAAAGCTCTCCTCTATGAACACATCCCCCATTCCTCTCAATCCCCGCTCTCTACCATGACCAGAACTCCCCGTCCATGCTTCCTGGGGCAAACCGGTGATTATCACAGATTGGGGCCCTGACCGATGCTCCCACTGCTCCCACATGCCGCCTCCACTGGCCCCAAACTCTCAGAGCCGCCACCACCATGGGGCTAGTGGAGCACCGCGCCGGCGGGAGCGGCAGAGGCACAGACTGGCCCTCAGACTGGTGCCCTTACAAGAAGCCGCCTCCATACTGTTTCTTGATTTTTAAAAGCACAAGTGAACCGCGTCATTGGGAATTTACCATGATTTTAGCATTGTTGTGTTATTTACTCTGGGATAACACAGGCTGCAACTGAATGCAGCTTTAAGCAAAAGATACTCCAGACCTTGAAGTTAGTTCAATCTGATTTATTGAACCAGTAGCACAGTTAGCACAGTTCTCTATGAGTTCGACTCTCTGCTAACCTAAGTGTGGTTACTCTGTCTGACTGAACCAGATTAGCTCTTAGCCACGTGCTGGAGGTGTGATACTGTACATACACCCTGACTCACTCTGTAGATGTTCATCAGAGGAAAGAGGTGGAGTGTGAATGCCTCGTGCCTTATACAGTGAGATACCACCCCTGAGTGTCCTGCCTGCTCTTTGGTCATGTCCTGTTCTCTGTGTTCATTAGCTGCCTGTCTGTGCCTGTCCATATATATCATTATCTGCATGTCTGCATATCATGGCAAGCATCAGAACTGATTCTCTGCCAATCGCCTTTTCTGATTCTGGCATCAGCCGATGAAGAATCTCGTCCCTGCTGTTCCAATTAGGCAAGGAGGACATCTTTAAATATGAAAATTAGGCTCCATAAACAGCATTACGGCTCAACTTGTATTTGAACCATAGCCCCAGAAAAATAAATGACCTATTTTATATTCCATGTGGGTCGAGCGGAGCAGGATCATTCCTCGAGGCTCCATATGGAAAATTTAGAGATGCACAAATCAAGGCTATTCTCCCCACCTCCCAAACAACTTGTTTGTGTTCTGGGTATCATCCTTCCTGTTTTCAGCAGTGACCCCCCCTGCCCCTTACTCACCTTCAACCCGCCACGCAGCCGTCACTTCTGGATGGGAAACTGTTTGTGGACATGCGCATGAGGCTGGAGTTTAAATATCACAGATCTCGGAGCACTAAGGCTGGTGCAGTTGGATTCAAATGCTCAATTTTGCCCTAACTTAAATTCAGGGCTGTATTCATCTGAGAACCCTGGGCCGCAATTCTCCGAGCCCGCGCTGGGTTGGAGAATCGCCAGGCGGGACGCGGGAACCGCCGATTCTCCGGAGAATCGGTGCCAGTCACACCGGCGCAGTCTCCGCGGCGCCAGTCGGGGGCCGATTAAAGCGGCCCCCACAGCGATTCTCCGCACTCAACGGGCCAAGTGTCCGCCGAGTTCCACCAAGTTCCACCGAGTTCCACCGGCGTGGTTTACATATGGTCCCACCCGGCAGGACCTTGGCGTTCTAGCTGCGGGTTGAGGGGGGCGGGGGGGGGGGGGGGGCGACTTCGGGGTGGTCTCCACGGTGGCCAGACCCGCGATCAGAGGCTACTGATAGGTGGGTGCCCTCATTCCGGGGGGTGGGCCTATGTTTCTCTGAGCCGCGCCCCTATAGGGCTCCGCCATGTTGCTGGGGGCTGGCACGGAGACAGCAGTGGTGCGCTTGCGCAGATCCGCGCCAGCCGTGGCGCGTATTCGTGGGCCCGCGCCGTCCATGGCGGGCATGAGCGGACCCACGCCGGCTGTGTAGGGCCGGCTTTCAGCGCCGGAGCAGCGCACAGCACTTCGCCGCCGTTCTAGCCCCCGAAAATGAGGAGAATGCCTGGGCCTGGAGGTCCGTTGACGCGGCGCTGCTCGCGCCAGTTTTGATGCCGGCGTCAACACTTGGCCATGAAATCGGTGAATGCCGGCCCCGATAACTTGAATGAGGAAAATAAGTTGCTTCTGAATGCCACTCAACTCACTTGGTATACCCAATCATCTATTGCTCATTTCTGTAAAAAGAGGAGTATAACTCACTTTGTGAGATAGTGTAAAGTGGTTGACAACAAATCAGCAGATCTCTCCTGATCTTCATTTCTATTGATCTCAATGAGAATCAGGAGAGATTAAGTGTTGGCTGTTGATTCATTATCACACATCATACAATATTGTACAAAGTTCAACTTACCCCCATGTAGTCAATGTAATGGAATTATTTTTAATCTTTTCAGATGGACCTGCTATATATTTCAAAGAAAAGGGAAGATTTTAGGAATAAGTGACTTTGTAATGTAAGAAAAACCTTTGTTCTGAGATCATCAATTAAAAAATGCTTAAACTCCTGTTCAGTACGACCACTGATCTTGTTAAACTTCTAAGAATGTGAAAGTTATGGTGGATGTAGCGAGCATTTTCACCAGTGATGAAATTCCTTATTTCAAGACTGTAAGCTGAGTCTCTCTATCTATGGTTACTTCAAAGCTAAAATTCCTTGGGAGTTCTTCCAATGTCCTGCCATAACGTTGGCAGCAGATCAGAGGAGTCCCCAGAGAAATTACATAAATAACTAAAAGATAGGCCAAATGCACCATTTCTCCTGAGATTGCACTATTCTAATGATAAAGTTAAAATGGGAAATTGAGAGAACCCTGCCAAATTTCAGGGCCACAGGGTACTTTTTTATTGCTCTTAAGTATTATTTCAGTGAGTGCTGCAGAATATCATTGACAATATAACGCTGCTAACGCACGCCTGAATAAAAAGGCAATACCGATCTTTCTGGTAATATTCTTATCCAGTCTCAAGGGAAACATGTACTAAATTCAGTTTAAAGCACTAATTGTATAACTACTGATATAGGGCAAGTTTCAGCAACAGAGAAAGCACACCACTGACCATGGATAGTTATAGCAGATGTTCAAATACTGAAGTACAGCAAGCATACAGCGGGGAAGTGGAGCTGAGGATTATATCAGATCAGTTATGATCTCATTGAATGGCGGAGCCGACTTAGTGGGCCGAATGGCCTATTTCTGCTTCTACATCTTATGGTCATCCAGCTTATAATATGGAGGCAGAAAAACGAGAAAGGGAAAAGCTTCTATCAGCTTCAGAAAGTAAACTATAGGTAAGATTTTATTGGGATGCTGCAGGTCGTTGGAGACTTGGGCGGTAAAATGGTAAATGGAGCTTAATCCGGACAAATATGAGGTAATGCATTTTGGAAGGTCTAATTCCGGTAGGGAATATACAGTGAATGGTAGAACCCTCAAGAGTATTGAAAGTCAGAGAAATCTAGGTGTGCAGGTCTACAGGTCACTGAAAGGGGCAACACAGGTGGCGAAGGTAGTCAAGACTCTATAGACAGGATGGTCTACATCTGAACCTGAGGGGCACCAATATCCTGGGGGGGAGATTTGTTAGTGCTCTTTGGGGGGATTTAAACTAATTCAGCAGGGGCATGGGAACCTGGATTGTAGTTTTGGGGTACGGGAGGTTGAGAGTATAGAGGTCAGGAGCACAGATTTGACTTCGCAGGAGGGTGCCAGTGTTCAGGTAGGTGGTTTGAAGTGTGTCTACTTCAATGCCAGGAGTATATGAAATAAGGTAGGGGAACTGGCAGCATGGGTTGGTACCTGGGACTTCGATGTTGTGGCCATTTCAGAGACATGGATAGAGCAGGAACAGGAATCGTTGTTGCAGGTTCCGGGGTTTAGGTGTTTTAGTAAGCTCAGAGAAGGGGGCAAAAGAGGGGGAGGTGTGGCGCTGCTAGTCAAGGACAGTAATACGGTGGCGGAAAGGATGCTAGATGGGGACTCTTCTTCCGAGGTAGTATGGGCTGAGGTTAGAAACAGGAAAGGAGAGGTCACCCTGTTGGGAGTTTTCTATAGGCCACCTAATAGTTCTAGGGATGTAGAGGAAAGGATGGCGAAGATGATTCTGGAAAAGAGCGAAAGTAACAGGGTAGTTGTTATGGGAGACTTTAACTTTCCAAATATTGACTGGAAAAGATATAGTTCGAGTACATTAGATGGGTCGTTCTTTGTACAATGTGTGCAGGAGGGTTTCCTGACACAATATGTTGACAGGCCAACAAGAGGCGAGGCCACATTGGATTTGGTTTTGGGTAATGAACCAGGCCAGGTGTTAGATCTGGAGGTAGGTGAGCACTTTGGAAACAGTGACCACAATTCGGTTACCTTTACGTTAGTGATGGAAAGGGATCAGTATACCCCGCAGGGCAAGAGTTATAGCTGGGGGAAGGGCAATTATGGTGCCCTAGGATGCCACATGACTTAGGATGTGTAGGTTGGAGAAGTAGGCTGCAAGGGTTGGGCACACTGGATATGTGGAGCTTGTTCAAGGAACAGCTATTGCATGTTCTAGATAAATACGTACCAGTCAGGCAGGGAGGAAGGGGTCGAGCGAGGGAACCGTGGTTTACCAAAGAAGTGGAATCACTTGTTAAGAGGAAGAAGGAGGCCTATGTGAAGATGAGGCGTGAAGTTTCAGTTGGGGCGCTTGATAGTTACAAGGAAGCGAGGAAGGATCTAAAAAGAGAGCTAAGACGAGCAAGGAGGGGGACATGAGAAGTCTTTGGCAGGTAGAATCAAGGAAAACCCAAAAGCTTTCTATAGGTATGTCAGGAATAAAAGAATGACTAGGGTAAGAGTAGGGCCAGTCAAGGACAGTGGTGGGAAGTTGTGTGTGGAGGCTGAGGAGATAAGCGAGATACTAAATGAATACTTTTCGTCAGTATTCACTCAGGAAAAAGATAATGTTGTGGAGGAGAATGCTGAGACCCAGGCTATTAGAATAGATGGCATTGAGGTGCGTAGGGAAGAAGTGTTGGCAATTCTGGACAAGGTGAAAATAGATAAGTCCCCGGGGCCTGATGGGATTTATCCTAGGATTCTCTGGGAAGCCAGGGAAGAGATTGCTGAGCCTTTGGCTTTGATTTTTATGTCATAATTGGCTACAGGAATAGTGCCAGAGGACTGGAGGATAGCAAATGTGGTCCCTTTGTTCAAGAAGGGGAGTAGAGATAACCCTGGTAACTATGGGCCGGTGAGCCTCACGTCTGTTGTGGGTAAAGTCTTGGAGAGGATTATAAGAGATATGATTTATAATCATCTAGATAGGAATAATATGATTAGGGATAGTCAGCATAGTTTTGTGAAGGGTAGGTCATGCCTCACAAACCTTATCGAGTTCTTTGAGAAGGTGACTGAACAGGTAGACGAGGGTAGAGCAGTTGATGTGGTGTATATGGATTTCAGTAAAGCGTTTGATAAGGTTCCCCATGGTCGGCTATTGCAGAAAATACGGAGGCTGGGGATTGAGGATGATTTAGAGATATGGATCAGAAATTGGCTAGTTGAAAGAAGGCAGAGGGTGGTGGTTGATGGCAAATGTTCAGAATGGAGTTCAGTTACGAGTGGCGTACCACAAGGATCTGTTCTGGGGCCGTTGCTGTTTGTCATTTTTATAAATGACCTAGAGGAGGGCACAGAAGGTTGGGTGAGTAAATTTGCAGATGACACTAAAGTCGGTGGAGTTGTAGACAGTGTGGAAGGATGTTGCAGGTTACAGAGGGACATAGATAAGCTGCAGAGCTGGGCTGAGAGGTGGCAAATGGAGTTTAATGTAGAGAAGTGTGAGGTGATTCACTTTGGAAAGAATAACAGGAATGCGGAATATTTGGCTAATGGTAAAATTCTTAGCAGTGTGGATGAGCAGAGGGATCTCGGTGTCCATGTACATAGATCCCTGAAAGTTGCCACCCAGGTTGATAGGGTTGTGAAGAAGGCCTATGGTGTGTTGGACTTTATTGGTAGAGGGATTGAGTTCCGGAGCCATGAGGTCATGTTGCAGCTGTACAAAACTCTGGTACGGCCGCATTTTGAGTATTGCGTACAGTTCTGGTCGCTTCATTATAGGAAGGACGTGGAAGCTTTGGAACGGGTGCAGAGGAGATTTACCAGGATGTTGCCTGGTATGGAGGGAAAATCTTATGAGGAAAGGCTGATGGACTTGAGGTTGTTTTCGTTAGAGAGAAGAAGGTTAAGAGGTGACTTAATAGAGGCATACAAAATGATCAGAGGGTTAGATAGGGTGGACAGTGAGAGCCTTCTCCCGAGGATGGAGGTGGCTAGCACGAGGGGATATAGCCTTAAATTGAGGGGTAATAGATATAGGACAGAGGTCAGAGGTGGGTTTTTTACGCAAAGAGTGGTGAGGCCGTGGAATGCCCTACCTGCAACAGTAGTTAACTCGCCAACATTGAGGGCATTTAAAAGTTTATTGGATAAGCATATGGATGATAATGGCATAGTGTAGGTTAGATGGCCTTTAGTTTTTGACTTCCCATGTCGATGCAACATCGTGGGCCGAAGGGCCTGTACTGCGCTGTATCGTTCTATGTTCTATGTTCTATGTAAGGCATGCGGCATGCTTGCCTTCATTGGCTGGGGCATTGAGTATAAAAATTGGCAAGTCATGTAGCAGCTGTATAGAACCTTAGTTAGGCCACACATGGAGTATAGTGTTCCATTCTGGTCGCCACACTACCAGAAGGATGTGGAGGCTTTAGCGAGGGTGCAGAAGAGATTTACCAGGATGTTGCCTGGTATGGAGGGAATTAGCTATGAGGAGAGGTTGAATAAACTTTGTTCTCACTGGAACGAAGGAGGTTGAGGGGCGACCTGATAGAGGTCTACAAAATTATGAGGGGCATAGACAAAGTGGATAGTCAGTGACTTTTTCCCAGGATAGAGGGGTCAATTACTAGGGGGCATAGGTTTAAGGAGCGAGGGGCAAGGTTTAGAGGTGATGTACAAGGTAAATGTTTTACACGGAGAGTAGTGGGTGCCTGGAACTTGCTACCAGAGGAGATGGTGGAAGCAGGGATTAGGGGGCATTTAAGGGGCATCTTGACAACGACATGAATAGGATGGGAATAGAGGGATACGGACGCCGGATTTTAGTTTAGACAGGCAGCATGGTCGGCACAGGCTTGGAGGTGCCAAGGGCCTGTTCCTGTGCTGTACGTTTCTTTGTTCTTTATCCCAAGCCCATGCAGTTGCATAGCAGGACGATAGTGTCAATTTTACCAGAGATGATCAATTAAGAAGACACTTCTGGGAGTGAAATCCTATTAAGGAGGTGGCCTGCATCTCCCAAGTTGTCTACCTTATCTGCAGTCAATTGGCAGAGCCACTGATAGAGCAGTCTGCTAGTGAATCTGCAAAGACAAGTACCGGGATTGTCCGTATTAGGCTGCCATCAAACAGCCGGTTATGAGAGTTATGGATGCAAAGGGCTGAGGCTGGGAGGCCTAGCGATTGGATAAACCATCAAGCTGTGGCATCAGAGCCATGGTGGTAACCACTGCCCCTCCTTGGGCCACATGGTGCTGAGAAAAGGCCACGCCCCCCAGGAAACCACCTTGATGTAGCTGGTGGACTCACTTTGCAGCAAGAAACCATTTCAACACTCATAAAATCCCTGTGAACCAACAAAATAGACATCAATAGGCCAAGTATTAGATTAACAGTTTGCCCTTCTCTGGTCCGTAGGTGCCAGCCCAAAACTGATCTAATGACTGGGAATATTCCCGATCTTCTCTCATAATGCCTTTTACCACCATTTTATAAACCCTCACACCTTCCACCTCATCTCCAAAGAGCTAGCAAAATTCTGGCCTATAATTTTGGAGCAAAAGTAGAAAATGCTGGAAATATACCATGGGCGCGATTCTCCGCAGCCCAGGCCGGGTGGGAGAATCGCGGGAGGGCCGATCTGGCCCCCACCCCCACGATTCTCCCACCCCCCTCCCCCCAAAATGCTTGTCGCGTTTTGCGACACGCCGCTCGGAGAATCGAGGGTCGCCGTTTTTCACGGCGACTCGCGATTCTCCGGCCCGGATGGGCCGAGTGGCCTGCCGTTCCCGACCTGTTCATGCCGGCGGCAACCACACCTGGGGCTGGATTCTCCCCTACCCGGCGTGACGGAGGGTGCCGGCGTAGGGGAGTGGCGCCAACCACTCAGGGGTCGCGCCTCCCCAAAGGTGGGGAATTCTCCCCACCTTTGGGGGCCAGCCCCGCGCCGGAGCAGTTTGCACCAGAAGACTGGCGCAAACACCCGGCGCAGTCGGAAGCGGGGCTGGCCGAAAGGCTTTCGGCGGTCGGCGCATGCGCCGGCAGTGACGTCAGCGGCAGCTGCCCGCTGACGTCACTGCCGACGCATGCGCGATGCGGGGTTCTCCTCCGCGTCCGCCATGGCGGAGGCCGTGGCGGCGCGGGAGGAGAAAGAGTGCCCCCACGGCACTGCCCCGCAGAGTGAGCGGGGGGGCCCCGATCGCGGGCCAGGCCTCCGTGGGGGCACCCCCCCGGGTCCGATCGCCCCCCGCCCCCCCAGGACCCCGGGGGCCCGCTCGCGCCGCTGAGCCCGCCGTTCCAGAGGTGGTTTAAACCTCGGCGGCGGGAGAAGGCCTCCCAGTGGCGGGACTTCGGCCCATCCGGGCCGGAGATTTGAGGTAAGTTTAAAAAAAATGAAATCCCGCCGGCGCCAGCTGTTTTCACAGGCTGCCGGCGGGATTTGCACAACGCCGGTTTATGACCGGCGGGAGAATTCAAAAACCTTCGGGAGCGGAAATAACGCCGCTTCCCGCCAATTCTCCGACCCTGCGTGGGGTCGGAGAATTTCGCCCCTGGTCGCTGCCATCGTGAACATAGCACCAAAGGTGAGTTTGTGGCTTGTGGGGGGCGGAGAGGGGATTGCGCACCACTGCCATGCTCGGGAAATGACTGGCCCGCGATTGGTGCCCACCGATCGTTGGGCCGGCGTCTCCAAGGGACGCACTCTTTTCCCTCCGCCGCTCCGCAAGATCAAGCCACCACGTCTTGCGGGGCAGCGGAGGGGAATACGGCAACCGCGCATGCGCGGGTTGTAGCCGGGTCACCCTGCGCATGCGCGGCTGATGTCATTAGGCGCGTCGGCCGCGTCATTCTCAGCGCAATGGGCCTTGACGCCAGCTACAAGGCCCCGCAGTTGAGTTTCCCAGCACGGCCCTCCTAGCCCCCCGGCGGGGGGAGAATAGGAGGCCAGGAGAGGCCTCCGACGCCGCCGTGAACCTCTCCGGGTTTCACGATGGCGTCGGGCCTTTGGGAGAATTCCGCCACTTTAGTGTCCAAAAAGGTGGGGTGGGTTACTGGGTTATGGATATAGGGTGGAAGTGTGGGAATAGGGAGGAGATGTGGGCTTGGGTAGGGTGTTCTTTCCAATGGCCGATGCAGACTCGATGGGCCGAATGGACTCCTTCTGCACTGTAAACTCTATGATTCTATGACTATGACTCCATTGGACCAACCACTGCCAGCAGCCACGTGGTGTCCTGGAGAGGCAAAAGAAAAATAGAAATGTAACTGTAGTAATCCACGGGAGGCAGGAGTTCCGTCACCACACCAATATTTATTTACAATAACAATATTACAGGAGCAGCTACAAACAGTGCTGCTAGCAGTCCAGTCAACTCAAGACTGGCTCACAAAGCCTACACAGGTGATTATATGGGCCCCCTCAATGAGCTATCATTGAGGGAGCTCATACTCCAATTGGCCAACCAATAAAGCCAATTGGAGTTCATTACAGTAACCTTTGGTTAATTCAAAGTTAAAGAATTCTGGGGAAACTCCTTTCAAGCCCTGCAAAGAATAAAAGTGATTTCAAGAAACCTAGATCTGTGCTTATATTTATTATATCCATTAGTTCAACCTGACCGATCTAATTCAAATAGTCTATCCAACATTTCAGGTGTAGACCCAACGGTAGAATTTTGCTTTCGCTGCTTGAACAATAATCTGCGAGAGCAGATAGCCGACACTTTGTCAAAATTATCAACATTTATTCCATTGAAATTGAAGTGGGGGGGGGGGGGGGATTCTCTGCTGCCAGCTGCCAACAATAGCGGAGTGCCCAATATGGCGGACAATCTTGTGTCGGGGAAAATACGGCACAAATCCCGTTCCGATGTGCGGTTCCCCCACTGGCAGCAGCATCGAAGTTCATGCCCTCCACCAGCGGGAGGATGCAAATGGGTCATTTGAACCCGTTTTCATCCTATAAATGGGATGGACACCAGTTGTCCAAGCCCCTGTGATGATCTGGTCCTATCGGCCGGGGGTCACGCTAGCGTGGATTGATGCAAGTGCTTTCCAGCTTGGCTCTGAAGCATTGGACTTTGCGGTGGGCTAAGGGGTAAGTATTTAAGGTAGCTGCCCTCAAAGTCCATCAGAGGGACCACTCACGACCTGTTCATGCCGGCGGCAACCACACCTGGGGCTGGATTCTCCCCTACCCGGCGTGACGGAGGGTGCCGGCGTAGGGGAGTGGCGCCAACCACTCAGGGGTCGCGCCTCCCCAAAGGTGGGGAATTCTCCCCACCTTTGGGGGCCAGCCCCGCACCGGAGCAGTTTGCACCAGAAGACTGGCGCAAACACCCGGCGCAGTCGGAAGCGGGGCTGGCCGAAAGGCTTTCGGCGGTCGGCGCATGCGCCGGCAGTGACGTCAGCGGCAGCTGGCCGCTGACGTCACTGCCGACGCATGCGCGATGCGGGGTTCTCCTCCGCGTCCGCCATGGCGGAGGCCGTGGCGGCGCGGAAGGAGAAAGAGTGCCCCCACGGCACTGCCCCGCAGAGTGAGCGGGGGGCCCCGATCGCGGGCCAGGCCTCCGTGGGGGCACCCCCCCGGGTCCGATCGCCCCCCGCCCCCCCAGGACCCCGGGGGCCCGCTCGCGCCGCTGAGCCCGCCGTTCCAGAGGTGGTTTAAACCTCGGCGGCGGGAGAAGGCCTCCCAGTGGCGGGACTTCGGCCCATCCGGGCCGGAGATTTGAGGTAAGTTTAAAAAAAATGAAATCCCGCCGGCGCCAGCTGTTTTCACAGGCTGCCGGCGGGATTTGCACAACGCCGGTTTATGACCGGCGGGAGAATTCAAAAACCTTCGGGAGCGGAAATAACGCCGCTTCCCGCCAATTCTCCGACCCTGCGTGGGGTCGGAGAATTTCGCCCCTGGTCGCTGCCATCGTGAACATAGCACCAAAGGTGAGTTTGTGGCTTGTGGGGGCCGGAGAGGGGATTGCGCACCACTGCCATGCTCGGGAAATGACTGGCCCGCGATTGGTGCCCACCGATCGTTGGGCCGGCGTCTCCAAGGGACGCACTCTTTTCCCTCCGCCGCTCCGCAAGATCAAGCCACCACGTCTTGCGGGGCAGCGGAGGAGAAGACGGCAACCGCGCATGCGCGGGTTGGCGCCGGCCAACCTGCGCATGCGTGGCTGACGTCATTAGGCGGTCGAGATTTACGGAACGCGCTCCTCGCCCCCCCTAGGTTTCATGACGGCGTCAGGCGTTGCGGAGAATTCCGCCCCACAGGTTTATCAACATCTTAAGAGAGAAAATGTATGTGATCACATGAATGTCAGTCAATAATGAACAGCTTCGGGCGGCATGTGGCACAGCGGTTAGTATTACTGCCTACGGCGCTGAGGACCCGGGTTCAAATCCCGACCCTTGGTCTCTGTCTGTGTAGAGTTTGCACATTCTCCCCGTGTCTGCGTGGACTTCACCCCCACAACCCAAAGATGTGCAGGGTAGGTGGATTGGCCATGCTAAATTTCCCCTCAATTGGAAAAAAAAATAATTGGGTACTCTAAATAATGAACAGCTATCTTTCAATTAATCACTGTGACTGCACGGCAACACGGGAGCCCAGTGGTTAGCACTGTTGCTTCACAGCTCTAGGGTCACAGGTTCGATTTCTGGCTTGGGTCACTGTTCTCTCTGAGTGGGTAGCACGGTAACACAGGGTTAGCTTTGCTACATCGCAGCTCCAGGGATCCGGGTTCAATTCCAGCCTCAGGTGGCTGCCTGTGGAGTCTACACCTTCTCCCGTGTGTGCGTGGGTTTCCTCCGGGTGCACCAGTTTCCTCCCACAGTCTAAAGATGTGCAGGTTAGGTGGATTGGCCCTTAGGGTGGAATTCTCCGCTCCTCACGCCGGGTGGGAGAATCGTGGGAGGTCCGCTCTCGCACCTCGCGCGATTCTCCCCCCCCCCCCCCCCCCCCCCCCCAAATGGATTGTCACGTTTTTCACAGCGGCCCGCGATTCTCTGACCCGGATGGGCGGAGCGGCCTGCCGTTCGCGACCGTTTCACGACGGCGGCAACCACACCTGGTCGCTGCCGTCGTGACCATGGCGTGAGATGCCCGTTTGGGGCTTGTGGGGGGCCTAGAGGGGACTGAGCACCACAACCGTGCTCGGGAGGGGACAGGCCCGCGAACGGTGCCCACCGATCGTCGGGCCGGCGTCTCAATGGGACGCACTCTTTCCCCTCCGCTGCCCCGCAAGATCAAGGCGCCACGTCTTGCGGGGCAGCGGAGGGGAATACGGCAACCGCGCATGCGCAGGTTGTAGCCGGGTCACCCTGCGCATGCGCGGCTGATGTCATTAGGCGCGTCGGCCGCGTCATTCTCAGCGCAATGGGCCTTGACGCCAGCTACAAGGCCCCGCAGTCGAGTTTCCCAGCACGGCCCTCCTAGCCCCCCGGCGGGGGGAGAATAGGAGGCCAGGAGAGGCCTCCGACGCCGCCGTGAACCTCTCCGGGTTTCACGATGGCGTCGGGCCTTTGGGAGAATTCCGCCACTTTAGTGTCCAAAAAGGTGGGGTGGGTTACTGGGTTATGGATATAGGGTGGAAGTGTGGGAATAGGGAGGAGATGTGGGCTTGGGTAGGGTGTTCTTTCCAATGGCCGATGCAGACTCGATGGGCCGAATGGACTCCTTCTGCACTGTAAACTCTATGATTCTATGACTATGACTCCATTGGACCAACCACTGCCAGCAGCCACGTGGTGTCCTGGACAGGCAAAAGAAAAATAGAAATGTAACTGTAGTAATCCACGGGAGGCAGGAGTTCCGTCA
Source organism: Scyliorhinus canicula (assembly GCF_902713615.1). Taxonomy (NCBI): domain Eukaryota; kingdom Metazoa; phylum Chordata; class Chondrichthyes; order Carcharhiniformes; family Scyliorhinidae; genus Scyliorhinus; species Scyliorhinus canicula. Next base: position 135,212,465 of record NC_052151.1, on the reverse strand, counting down.
CCACACCAATATTTATTTACAATAACAATATTACAGGAGCAGCTACAAACAGTGCTGCTAGCAGTCCAGTCAACTCAAGACTGGCTCACAAAGCCTACACAGGTGATTATATGGGCCCCCTCAATGAGCTATCATTGAGGGAGCTCATACTCCAATTGGCCAACCAATAAAGCCAATTGGAGTTCATTACAGTAACCTTTGGTTAATTCAAAGTTAAAGAATTCTGGGGAAACTCCTTTCAAGCCCTGCAAAGAATAAAAGTGATTTCAAGAAACCTAGATCTGTGCTTATATTTATTATATCCATTAGTTCAACCTGACCGATCTAATTCAAATAGTCTATCCAACATTTCAGGTGTAGACCCAACGGTAGAATTTTGCTTTCGCTGCTTGAACAATAATCTGCGAGAGCAGATAGCCGACACTTTGTCAAAATTATCAACATTTATTCCATTGAAATTGAAGTGGGGGGGGGGGGGGGGATTCTCTGCTGCCAGCTGCCAACAATAGCGGAGTGCCCAATATGGCGGACAATCTTGTGTCGGGGAAAATACGGCACAAATCCCGTTCCGATGTGCGGTTCCCCCACTGGCAGCAGCATCGAAGTTCATGCTCTCCACCAGCGGGAGGATGCAAATGGGTCATTTGAACCCGTTTTCATCCTATAAATGGGATGGACACCAGTTGTCCAAGCCCCTGTGATGATCTGGTCCTATCGGCCGGGGGGTCACGCTAGCGTGGATTGATGCAAGTGCTTTCCAGCTTGGCTCTGAAGCATTGGACTTTGCGGTGGGCTAAGGGGTAAGTATTTAAGGTAGCTGCCCTCAAAGTCCATCAGAGGGACCACTCACCCTTATAATGCAAAACCTGCCTACCCCAGGGGGTACATAGTTTTTGGTGCGGTGAGTGGGGGTTGGGATGACCCAGCAATTCCCATGGTGGAGTGGGGGCGTAGAGAAGTATTCCCCTACTTTTCAGCGGGGAGGGGGGGGGGGGTAGGTTTTGCGTTGTGGGGGAGGGGGCCAGCTACTGAATCTTGTTTTTGGGCCACTCAATCAAAATGCGGCATGATAGCAGCCCCACGCCGTCGGGAAATCCCCGGGCTGCCAGCGCCATGGAGAATCCCAGCAGCAGAGAATCCAGCCCATAGTTTCCCAAACGGAGAAACCAGCCCATTATCTCCAAAACATCAAAGGGGGTGAAATAATAGTTTGTTTGAACATATGTCAAATGACTGTTTTAAAGAGACTTTGCTGAAAGTTCATGTCAAGATGATGTCACAATTTGCAATGTGAAAATATCATTGTGATCTGAAAATCTCACCAGGGCCTTCACTTGGAAAGTTATGACAAATAATGTTTGATTGTGTCTTTTAGATATTACCAGCATTTAATGTTTTTATTTCAGATTTTCAGCATTTGCCATTTTATAAATACATAATTGCAGTGTACATATCTGTAGAGTGCTAAAATTCTGGAAGCATCCATGACAAAGGACTGACTATTCAACTTGCTACAATTATATCGCATGGCCCCAGTCCCCATACAGAGAGTAGCCATGAAAAACATCTGAGTTCAAGCTCAGATCCCATAATGAAAGGAAGGTTTGCCATTCCAGTTTACTACTCAGTCTTTAGACGAACATTTAAAATGTACCCCATCAGAATATAAACTAAGATGTGGCGGAGCAGGATGGGTTGGAGTGTCTGTATTATTAAGTAACATGGAATAGTTTATAGCACCAAAGGTGCTTTGCTTATTATTATATAAAATGTTTGATGCACTGGATGTAGTGTTGTATTTATCAAATATAATTATATTTCATAAATTATGAATAGCTGAAGGGTATACTCGACAGTTGTGGATGTTGATACCTCAGCAAATTAGATAGCAATTATTTTCTCATTAAGCTTTGTTGGAATATATGAGGTTTTCAAGTTACCTAATGTTGCCTATGCAGACTGACAAACAACCTACTCAGTCTGTAATTAACTGATATAAGGCAAACCAATTATCCCGATGCCAAGAAGTCTATTTAGAACCATTAATGCAAAAACGTTAGCTGTGCAAAAGTGACAAAAATGGGTTTTGAAACAATTTCAAAAGAATCAAAGTAAAAGCATCCTGTAACCCATCTGCAAAATGCTCTTTTAAATCTCATTGTTATCCTAATTTGTACTTCCATGAAATGTAATTTGGAATGGTTCTGAAGTTAATGTGATGTTATTACTAGCGTGCAATATAAAATCACATCAGCGTTTATGCCCATCTAATGCTGTACTCATACAATGGCTGATGGCATTCAGAGATTGCCATCAGTGGATTCATCCATACATCACAGGGGAAGGATTATTCTTAATGGTATGGGCACCAGCCTCGTAAATGCACTCACTGAGATTTCAACCAAACTTGAATGTGCATTTGGTTACAATGTTGTTACACAGCAACCAGAGCTCTTCTTGCTCTCATGACAAATATGAATTGAATGGATGACACTGGCACCTCAAAATTTCGGAGTGTCCACAACCCAGGGACGCAGGATCCAATGTTTCCCAGCTGCAAAGAATAAATGTTTTTAATTAGGAAATGGCACATTTGACTAAATTCAGGTGTGACTTTGAAAAAAGTGGACTGGAAACAACTACTTGAAGGTAAATCAGGGTCAGAACAGTTGGAGGCCTTTAATGGAGTGGGTTCAGCAAAAGAAAATGTTCCTAAAAAGGAAAAAGGTGGGACTACCAAAGCTAGCTCCCACTGGATGTTCAAGAGCATGTTGAGTATGATGTGGCAAAAGATAGAAGCATTAGAAATATAAATTATGTGAAAAGCTTGGCTGAGGATAGAAAGCGCACCGTGTAAGTAAAAAGGAAATCTTAAAAACGAAAAACAAAGAGCAGGGTTCTCCGTTAGCCAAAGCCAAAATCGGAAAGGATAGTTGGACGGAGAATCGGTTCCGATGCAAAAATCACGGCAGGTGCCAATTTGATGCCAAATTGCAGTGCTCCAGCACCTCGACAGCAGCGTCAATGCGTTCTGCAACGCACATACGATAGACAACATTGGCATATCATTAGCAGGCTCGACCCGGTATTCTCCAGGACCTCCGCGATTCTCCACCTCCGATGGGCCAAGTTCCCAATGGTTTGGTTCACTTGTGCTTTTTAAAAATTGTGAAACTGCCGTGATTTCTGAGGGAGAGAGGGGGGATACGGAAGGTGTCCAACATCGCCATAGTTGCTGACAGATGTGTCACTGGTCGGGGGGCTTCTGCCAGGGTCGGGGGGAATAGCGGGGGGTGGCCAGGAGGCGGGCTCTGGAGTCGGGTGGATGGGCACGGAATATCATTGCTGCAGCCGGCAAGGCAGTGATGCAGCTACGCACACCGCTAACAGCCCCTTTGAACATAGTGCCACAAGTCATAAAGGTGTGTCTCCCCCCCCCCCCCCCCCAGGGCACCCTCCCTGGTGCCCTCTGGCCCCAGTTGATCCATCAGCTGTATGGGCGCGTTCCAGCACAAGTGCCATCTTGTTGACTGGGATGAGTGTGTGTGGGGATTGTAATGAGTATATGTGGCTGAAACTTGTCAGCCTCCCGAGTGCCGATCATGGACCCGGTGAATTCTGCACCGTTTTTCATTGGAATCAATTGTGTTCCACATGGCGCCGGTGCTAGCCCCTCAATGGTAGCAGAATCGGTGCAGTGTCAGTTTTTCTGTGATAAAAATCCATGAATTCTGCATTGGCGTCAACACTTAGTCTCAGAAACGGAGAATCCGGCCCAAGATTTTCTGCTCCTGCCAGTGGCAGGAATGTTGGCGGGCAGTGACATTAAATTTGGAACAAATGAAAAAGTCAGTTTTCTACCAGTGGTAAATTAGTTTCAAATTTTTATCTCTCAACTTTGACAGCGATTTAAAGGTAGGTCAGGTTTGCCACTGATCTATGTTGGGAAATACACTTGCACTAATTTGCATCTCATGAATGCTCATTAAAAGGTTAACTGACTGGAATTACATTCCCGCCAAATTAAGTGCCCCGCCAACTGTATATAAGTGGTGAGCATATGGCAAGCTTCACTTCATCCATGACTTGGAGTTCAGTGGATACTGCTTTTGCCTGCCTTTGAAGAGTGCTGCAGCAAGATATTGGATGGCTGCAGTCCAACTTCACGCAGGCTAAACACCCGGGTGGGGAGGCAAAACCAGCAGGAAAGGGTGTAACGGAGGTAGGACCTGGGGTGCAGAGTGTGCAGAGTAAGAGGGAAGGGGGTAAAAACACAAGTGGATACGGGAGTTAGAGGCTGGACGACAGGGCAGTTAGGGAACACGGGGGCTGTATGGACCACGTAGAGGGCTCTGTCTGGCATGCATGTCTTGTTTCCAGTCTTGGTTGGTGAAGGCCTCGCTGGGGCGTGATGGTCATGCACAGTATGATTTTCAGGGTGTGGTTAGTCACCGAAGGAATTTGGTCCTGGGAGTTTGGGTCATGGTACTATGAGGCAAAGGGCACAGCAACATTCAGGGGAGGCATCCGGAGTAAGTCAGTGGCTGAAATGTCATGGGGTTCTATTGGATGATCTCATCAACATTAAAGGGCTCAGTGAGAACAGGAATATCCGCATGGATAATGGTGGACTCAAGGGTAACAGGGGGAGACTGGATAGTAATGAAAGAGAAGGGAATTAGGAGATGTCGAGTATGGAAGAGATGGAGAGGAACTTTGTTGGTGATAGGTAGAGTTTGGAAGTATGTTTCCCAGATGAACCACCAGCATCATTTTTGAACTCACCTCACTTCAAGCTAGGAAAACAAAATCAATTGGAGAGGGATTTCTGGGTGTATGGGGGCAACTCAGCACAGCAATATTTTCCCGATTGAAAGGAAACCTTACAGTGCTGCTCAAACCATGGTTCAGCCGAGTGCTGGACTCAATGGTCTAATGCACAATAAGTGAATTTGGCTCTTTTACTCATGGTGCTGGTCATGGCATTCAAGGCAGTGGCTTGCAGTCATGACATAAGTGCAACAAGTGGGTCTTGATAGTTATTATCAAGGTACTGGAGGACAACCAGCCAAGGCTGACTGTAAATCATAGGGCTTGGGTCTTTTGACTATAATTAAGTCCGATTGTAAATGCACACTGATGTCTGATGGGAAAGCTCAGCCACCTTTCTTCCTCAGAGCCGTTATCATCTTCCAAGGGATGGCCTTGGTATGCCATGTACAGACTGAAAGAAAGTCAAGGGTTAGAGGCTGCATTCCTGCCTTTGATATGGAGGGAGACGATTCAAGGGCAACTACCATTGGTTGCTTGACTGCATCCATTCATCTGTACAAGCTGGAGTGGTGAATGCAGGCTGCATTTTTGATAGCTTTGATTAGAACAAGGAGAATAAAGGCCGGTCACCAATTGCACAACAGGGAAGAAAAGGAACAAAAGCAAATGGGGACCCAGGAATTCCCAGATGCTGATCAGGAGGGGCCAAATTCATGAAGACCTTTCGTGTGACCAAGGGTCTACAGAAGATGAGTGAGACATTGCCACATGCGACTTTATTTGTTTAGGAATATGTAGCTCACATTTTCCACATTCCTCTGTGAAGAACTCTGACCACATGGACTTGGAGGGACCAATGCTGGTTGTTCAGAAGAGTACAATTGCACTGAACATTATTGCCAATGGATCCTTACAGGGCTCCACGGAATCACACAATTAGCAAAATCCAAATATATGAATCCATAGAATCCCGACAGTTCAGAAGGAGGCCATTTGGCTCATCAAGTCTGCACTAACCCTCTGAAAGAGCACTCTATGTAGGCCCACTCCGCCTCCCTAACCCTGTAACCCCACACATTGATCATGGCCAATCCACCTAACCTGCACATCTTTTGGATTGTGGGAGGAAACCGGAACACCCAGAGAAAACCTACACAGACACGGGGAGAACATGCAAACCCCAAACAGACAGTCATCCAACCCAAGACATGAATGCTAACATTGCATTTGCCTTCCTAACTGCCGACTGAACCTGCACATTAACCTGCAGGGGCTGGATAAGCACAGGGCTAAGTCACTGGCTTTGAAAGCAGACCAAGGCAGACCAGCAGCATGGTTCAATTCCCATACCAGCCTCCCCGAACAGGTGCTGAAATGTGGCGACTAGGGGCTTTTCACAGTAACTTCATTTGAAGCCTGATTGTGACAATAAGCGATTTTCATTTCAACCTTAAGAGAATCGTGAACAAGGACTCCAAAGTCCCTTTGTGCTTCTGATTTCCGAAGCATCTTCCCATTTAGAAAATAGTCTATGCCTCCATTTCTCCTTCCAAAGTGCATAACCTCACACTTTTCTACATTGTATTATCCCCACTTTCTGCCTTCTGCCAGTCAGCCAATCCTCTATCCATGCCAGGATCTTACCATTAACACCATGGGCTCTTAACTTTTTTGACAGTCTCCTATACGGCACCTTGTCAAAGGCCTTCTAGAAATCTAAATAAATCACGTCTATTGGTTCTTCTTTGTCTAACTTACTTGTTACTTTCTCAAAGAACTCTAACAGATATGTCAGACATGAAATCCCCTTGATGAAGCCGTGCTGATTCAGTCCTACTTTATCATGCACTTCCAAGGACTCCGCGATCTCATCTTTAATAATGGACTCTAAAATCTTACCAATGTCGGGCTAACCGACCTATAATTTCCTGTCTTCTGCCTCCCTCCCTTCTTAAACGGGAATGTTGCATTAGCCACTTTAACAGGGGTGTTACATTAGCCACTTTCCAGTCCTAACTCTAAACGTTCAGCTAATTTAAGATCACAGGAAGCAGATCCTTGTGCTCGATAGCCAGAGCGTTCACACAACTCCTGGATCAGTCACCCAGATTCCAGAGATATTGGAGGAAGTTTGGCGCTAAGAGGGTTGGCTCCTCAGTGAGAAGGGCTACCCCTAGAAGACGTTGATAATGATGCTGCTTCATCAGCCACAGTGTGCATCGATGAAAGATACAATGGTGCACATTCAGCCACAAGGTCCTTAATAGAGCAAACTACTGGTCTCTAAAAATAAGTTTCCAATGTATCGACCAGTCAGGTGAGGGTCTCCAATCTCAGAGAATGTCCCATCATCGTTCTTACTGAGCCTGACAAAACATAGCCCTGCAAAGGGGAAATGTATTGTCAGGTGGAGACATGAAGGAACTAATGTCTCCTTGTATGGAAAGGGATGAATCTGAAGAGGGCAACAATTCAGATATGCCATTGGAGGATGAAATTTCTTAGGCTGGACATGGAGATGGGCCCTTGACAACCTCATAGCTACAAGGTTCCAGAGGGAATAAGGTGACGACAGGTTTTCACGATGGAAGCTCACTTCAGGCTTTGATTCTGGCGAAACAACAAAACATTCATTGTCAGCGTCCACATATTACAAAATGTCATCAATCTCACAATGATCATGAAAGCAACATAAATTACCTTCATTCCTCAAGACAGGGTTATCTTGAAAGGCGCCGTAGTCTAGGGTGTCATAATATATACCAATATATCATGGTGCAGACACACACTGATGGATACACACAGGGACCAATCAACATGTACAAACACCGCAGCCAATCACCAGTTAGAATACACACACTATAAAGGCAGAGGGCACCACGGTTCCCGCTCATTCTGGGTGCTGCCTCTGAGTGTAACAGGAACTTATTCAGCCCAACATGGACTCACAACACATGCTGAGAGAATCAACTGGTTCGGACAAGGCTTAGGTCTCTAGTTCAAGTTAGCATTATTTAGACCCACAGTCATCATGTGTTAGTTAGTTAGAAGTAGTTAATAAAATTGAGTTGAACCTTCATCTGTGTTGGAAGTGTCTGTTCATCTCTCAAGCCTACACTAGCCAACACATCATAGGGATCTTGTGGTCACTGTGGAATGTGATCAGCACTCCACCAGCACACCTCCTTAAGGAACTGTACATAGTATAGTATTTTCAACTGTGGCATTAACCTGTCATGGCCATGGCAATCTTCAAGAGACTGAAACACCATTTCACACTTGAATGTACTTCGACCAATAATAAAATTGCCAGTGGTCCACGGTTGACCATCTAATGTTGGAGCTAGATCCCGATAGCATCATCTCCCAAAATGCCAGCTGTCATGCATGAATAATGCAGATACCTCATAGATTCTATAACCCTGCATTCGTTGGAAGCTTGCCAAGTTTACATCCTGCATTGCCGTGGCATTCTGGAGCGAAATGGCCCAGACAGTATCGACACAGCAGTCAATAATAGCTTCTTCCCTTCACAGATCCTGCTGAGTACTCAGGAGATGCGCAGGAGCATTGCTTTCATATCATGAAAGTCCTCAACACTACCTATCTTACTATCAGGCTAATATTGATTTTGGATGGATAAAGAGTGAGTGCACATTCATGAAATGAATTCCATATTGATTTGGGTATTGTGACTTCACAGAGGAATTCCATAAAGCAGCACTGGGCAGCCAGTCAGGATCAAAGCACAATCCTCACAGGTAAGATGACAGCTTTATCAGGACGAGCACAACGCTCTGACATTTCACACTCATTCCCCTCTAGCAGACATTTCAAACAATACTGAGTGGAACCAACTTCCACTGTTCAGCATTACATATGGGGAGAGTAACTCAGAAAGTATTACAATCATAGGAGTCCCGAGAAAGATTCAAACAGAAAGGTTTATTCACCAAACCAAAGTGAAACTGCAAAGCGGCAGGAAGTACATGTAGTCCCAGCTGGGACCACCCGTAGATGCCAGTTCCCTTCCTGGCCGCCTTTTATTCGTGGGTTTTAACGAGCCCAGCTGTTAAATCTCCTCCTCTTAACGGGGGAGCTCGTATTCCACGAGCCCCATGGAGAGATCAATTGGGTCATCCCGCTGGGTCTCATGGGGGTACATGACTCCCTTCAGAGTCTGCAAGCCCCTCTGTCGTAAAGGGTGGAGGAGGACTGCTCCATGGTCAAGCTGTCATCCAAGATTATGGACGATTGTGTCTCCATGTCTGACCCCGAGTCCTCCACCTCGTGCATCTGCGTGTCCTGGCTTCTGGGAGGTGTTACTCCTTGGCCTTAGGCGACAAGCAAGGGGGATGAAGGGCAGACTCATCCAGCGGGGTCGGTCCTAGTACGGGCTCCCTGATTTTAAGCTGGTCTACGTGTTTTCGCACCATCCACTTGTTAGTTTTCACCGTGTACGACACCAGTTCTATCCTTTCCACTAGCATCATCTCTGAAGTTCTGGAAATATACCGTGTCCCCTGGCAGAAAGCGAGGGGTATTTCACACTGACATTTCACACTCATTCCCCTCGAGCAGACATTTCAAACAATACTGAGTGGAACCAACTTCCACTCTTCAGCATTACGTAGGGGGAGAGTAACTCAAAAAGTATTACAATCATAGGAGTCCCGAGAAAGATTCAAACAGAACAGTTTATTCACCAAACCAAAGTGAAATTTGGCAAAGCAGCAGGAAGTACATGTCGTCCCAGCTGGGAACATCCGTCGATGTTCTGGTATTGTTTCTGGCAATTCTGTCTCCTCTCCACTTTCCCACCAATATCAGGGAATGTCAGGCTAAGGCAAATCCTCAAGGATGGCAGGGTGGCACAGTGGTTAGTACTTGTCGAGCAGTATCCTGTAAGTTTCAATGAAATCCCCCTCATCCTTCTAAAACTCCAATGAGTATCATTGAAGTGTCCGCAATGCTTTTGGACAAAACACGAAGGACAGAAAGTAAGACCTTGTCCTTGTGTTGCCAGGCGTCAAAGCTGAAACTCCTTGGGACTCTGAAACTCATTCCACTGGGACAAGATCCAATCACCACTTGTTACCGGACAGTGTACGACCTTTTGGGTCAATTCATTGGCCACCAGCCAGTCAATTAAATTAGTCCCAGAGACTATGCAAGGGTTCTTCCTGTTTATTCCCTTATTTTCTCTTTCTTTTATTTTGCCGTTCTTATTTTTGATCAATGGATGATTAATGGACAGGTCAAGCAACAAAATTCAGAAGTTACAGGAGAAAAGTCTCTGCGGGTTTAAAAGGTGCTCCAGACCTTTCTGCACCATAGAGGAAAATGGGGTGAACGTGGTTTAATTGACTGGCTGATGGTCAGTGAATTGGCCCTGAAGGCCATACTCTTCCTGGTAACAGTGATGATTGGATCCTATCCCAGTGGATTGAGTTTCAAAGTCCCATTGAGTTTCATTTTAATCCTGGTAGCATAGAAAAAGATCCTGCTACTCTTTCCCCTCTGTGTTTTCTCCAGAAAAGCTGCAAGGGCTGTATTTTTGAACTTGCAGAGAACGTGAATGAATCTATCTGCAGGAAAGACATTATGTGCTGCAAATAAAGACCAGAGCCTGCTAACTCTCTTTACAGAAGGGCCTGTGAGTACTCAATTTGTGAAACTACAAAGACGTGAATGAACTTACAATAAAACCACAAACTGAAGTAAGATTTGAAGAAGAGTAAAGTGCTGGAAACCACCATCTGACACAAAGACTCTTTTCTTTCCTTTTACTTATGATTTTTTACCCCTTTCTCTCCTCTGTGTTTGTCTGTCTTGTGTGCAAGTGTAGAAGGTGGTGGTGGGGGGACACACGTTAAAGTAGGAATTAGGAATTAGATAATAGTTAACCAGTTATTTGCAGCATATTTCACGATAGTTCTGTGGCCGAACGGACACCTAAAATGGTGTCCTGCAAAGAATGCTGGGAACTTTGGCCAAGTTTAAGGAAAAACGGGCTGCAGTTTGAATAAATAATAGTCTCTCTAATATTTGAATGAATATTAAGGAGCAAGCTGCAGCCTAAACTTTACAATGCTCAGGCAAAAGGCCACCTCCAGGTCATATCAAGAACAATAGAACTATCCTATCAAGCACACTTGTTTACCAGACACAGCAGCACTTAAACTCCTTATTTGGAAGAGCCTACCTACCACCAACACTTTCAATCATGGCCACTGAGTGCACACCCCACAATCAAGGTGGCAGGCTCTGATTGGACTTGATCGGTTCTTTGATTGCATCCCAGGGACTGCCCAAAAGGGCGCGAAACCAACAAGGAAGAAGGTACTGCGCCACCCTACAATCGCTCTCTGCAACAGCAACGGAACAACGTCAACCTTCACCAGCCAATGTGAGAAAGACCATCAACCAACCAACAGAAGGAAGGCCAGAGCCATGAACAGACCAGACCAAGGCCCGAACATTGAGGACTACAGGATTCAGCACACAAATAAAGGCCAATACTTGCTAGTCACTCTGAAGTTAAGTTAAGGTCTTGTATGTACTCTGTTGTGCAACTTATTGAAGGAAACTGGCTATTTCTGATAAGGATAATTGATTTAGCCACTTTAACGTAAATACTAAAGCCCAGTTTAAAATCCATTTTAAAATGGATTTCATCATATAACTTCAAGCATAACTTAGATTGCAAATACACACAGCTTGCAGAATTTGCAGTGGCAAAACACAGAATCTGAAACATTAAAAAAAAACTGATGAAGCTTATGCAACATTTTACTTATATCATAAACTGACCATTGTTTTAATAGCAAAAGCTATGCAGCCATACTCAAGGTTGCCATGACTACATGAATACACCATTGTTCGGAATTCGGATAAAAGCACAGTCAGCAATAAACCAGTGGAAACCAGCAGAATTGATTAAAAGGATATGTCACATTCCAATACACACAAACATCTCCAAATGCAACATATCCGAATATATGTTGAACATTGATGATTGACAACTAACCATTCAACCAAATGCATTTGAAACCCATCCAAGCCAATCAGCACATTGCAGGGGTAGGAACAGATGGAGACAGACTGACAACATTCTCCTTAAACATAGAGGTTCGGGAAGCCATTTTCTATCCAGGATCACTCTATACTTTTCACTTAACCACTCGCTATCCTTACTTCGTATTTTCATTTCTCCACTCTATTTCTTGAAGTTCGCGCAAGTTGTTTTGCTTTAAGCAAAGAATCATTACTGTATTTTTGAAAGTTAAATCTATTGTAAACCATTAAGCCAATTATTTCTCTTAAAGTCTTTTGCTGGCAAGGGCTTTTTGGTAACATTGGATTTGATTTGTAACCACAAGAAGATCTTAGTCTCTCAATAATAATCAATAGACACAATAAAAGATTTTTATTTCGCATCCGAGAAATGTAACTTAAATTCTACTGCTTTTTGAAGTGCATACGAGACTACATTTAAAGCGTACGGTAGATTCCTACACTTATGTTGAGATGTGATTGTGTAACAATAATACTGTATGCGTGTGAATAAATATTGATTGAGTTAAACAAATAGACTTGCAGCCATTTGTCTAAATATACAGTGATTGTGTTTATATTTACAAACCTGGTGACTATGAGTATTGGGCAGCCAATATTTTTCGAAGAATTATTGGTTAATTCACTTGTGTTGTGACTCCGGGTCAAGTGAGGCTTGAATTGGCCGCACACTAGTCCAGGGCATCTTAACAACTAACAGAGTGCTCTCTTCTGTAAATTCTGAATTCTGCTGCCCAACATAAAGATACCTATCCATTAATCATTCATCGATCGAAAATAATAACAGCAAAATGAAAGAAAGGGGAAATAAGGGAATAACTAGGGAGGATCCTTAAACATGTTGCTAGGGTGGTTGCCAAGTTCGGGATGAATTTTCCCTAATAATTTACGAGTTTGAGAAACAACCATAGTTCAGTCACATTCTCAGGCCTTGGAAGCCCGTTTGATGGCCCGTACCTTCGCCTCCATTGGTTGCAAGTTTTCCTTGTTGACCTGGTATCCTAAGTATTGACCCATTTTGCATGAAACGCACCCTTGCCCCTTTTTAGGTGTTTGCCTGCCTCAGAGAGCCAGTGGAGGACTTTCTTTAATCTGTTCAGATGCACTTTTATGGTGACTCCGGTGATCAGGACATTATCCAAGTAGATAGGAAGCCCTTGGAGGATGTTTTCCATGACTCTCTGAAAACTGGTATATTTTTAAAGACCCCTGTCGGTATTGACAGTCACAAACCTTCTGGATGTTGTGTCCAGCTCCAACTGAAGGGATGCATGACTTCTGGATTTGAGAAGGTGTGCCCTTGAGCCAACTTAGCATAGAATCCTCTGGACCCCATCAGGTACCCATCCAAATGAAAGGCCTTGTTCACCATGAACTTGTAATCACCACACAGGCAGACTGTATTGTCCAGATTCCGCACCAGGCGGACTGCCGCTGCCCACTCCGTGAACTATACAAGGCGAATGTTCCCAGGCTTTCCAGCAGGTTGAGCTCATCATCCACCTTCGGCAGTAAGGCAGAAGGAACTGGGTGGCCCTAAAATACTTTGGTTAGGCATCTACGTAGACTTTGGCCACGTCACTCTTTATTTTCCCAGGCCATCCTGGAAATCCTCTGTGTATTTCACTAGGACTCCATACAATCCTCCAGTGCCCAACTTGAAAATCTGCTGCCAGTCCAAGGGCGGCCAGTCACAACTGACTGGGTCTGGGCCCTCGTACCACATCAATAGTAACTGGATGGACTGCTGCCCGTAGGCAATTGGAGCCATCGTCTTGTCCACGATTGCCATTGGTAAACGCGCCTCAGTGCCGCTCAGGTCCAGGCATTAGATTCCTGTCTTTCTGGTACGTCAGCCACCCTGTGACCAAGACAGCAGTCCCAGTGTCAATTTACATTTCCAGTGGGTGACTATTTACCTGGATGGTGACTTTGATGGGGGTTATTCCTGGTGCAGCGATGCAGTTTAGCTGCATACACTCGCCCTCGTTGGGCTGCGTCAGGTTTAAAGCCCTGGCTCTAGGGGGGCACGTTCCCCGACCTGGGCAGCACGCTTGTTTGTGGATAAAGCATTCGTGGTTCCCACGGCTCCTCCAACCACAGGTGCAGCACCACTGTGCGTCATTCTCCTGGGTTCAGGGGAGACCTCGCTCCGGGCTGTAGAGACCGTTGGGTCTGGCCCCACTTGCTTGGGCAGTGGCTGAGTCCCTGAAGCTCTGCACTAAGGGGGCATTGTTCATCTGAATGGGGGTATCTATTGCTATTCTCCATCGCCAGGAGCCCCAAAGCACCTGGACACCCTTCCCTGCATTTTCACATGAGGGAGAGAGATGTCTATGGCCCTTTCCAGGTCCAAAGATGGTTCGGCAAGCAACTTATGTTGGGTCGCCATGAACACAAGGCAGTTCTTCAGCATTTCTGGAAGGGATGGTTTACAATCGAGTGCTCGGCCAGATTGCGTAGGTGCGCCAAAAACCCTGTGAGATTCCCCGGGGCTTCTTCCGGCTGTATTGAACCTGTACCTTTCGAAAATTTCCGATGATTTGGGGTCATAATTGTCCTCCACGAATGCCGCCAGGTCACCAAATGTTTTGGAATCTGGGGCCAAAGGGTAGCTCAGGCCTTTGATGATGCTAAACGTAGGGGCCGTACAGGCAGTCAGGAGTATTACCTTCTGGTGGTCATCCCCTACAATGACATTCACCCTACAAATGTAAGGCATTCGCTCCAGGTACTGGGCCCAGTCTTCTATGCTTGTGTCAAAAGCATCGAGCCTCCTGGAGAGCAGCATTTTAAAATCTATTCTGACCTTGCTCCTCTGTAGCGAGAGTCAGCCGTGGTCTGGATGTCCATAATCACCGCCTGTATTTTCATTTTTCCTCATCGCCAGTATTACAATCACAGGAATCCCAAGAAGGATTCAAAAAGAAAGGTTTATTCTCCAAACCAAAGCAAAATCATACAGTGGCGTGGAGTATATTTAGTCCCAGCCGGGACCATTCAAAGATGTCGGTTCCCTTCTGTCCGGCTTTTATCGGTGGTTTTGAATGGGCCCCGCTGTTAGACCTCCACCCCTCAGCGGGGGAGCCCGTATTCCACGAGCCCCACGGGGAAATCAATCGTGTTGTCTCTGTGGGACTCGTAGGGTTATTACAGAAAGGAATAATGTTCAGCCTTAAATGCAGTGACAAAAACATTTTTCAGGGAGGCATGAAAGGCTATGGTGCTCAATAATGAATACTACTTTCCCTGAAAACTCACAGTCAGTAATAGAATAAACACCATTGCAAAGTGCACTTGGGAGAAAAGTCTCAAAAATTGGTTACAACAAATAATTGTAACATCCATAAACTACAGACATCTGTGAGACAGCATCAGAATAATGACTAACCTGATGAACAATTATCATGAGATCAAATAATGTCTGGCTGAGATGCAAAGGTAATATGAGTATTGTCCAGCCATTCATTTTCATACAGGAAGTGCCTTTGATCATGTCACAGATGCGGAGCTAAAGGTGATTCACAATGATGAGACTGAGTGCGATTTAATAAGACCAAGGTACAAGATGAGAGGTAATTGAGTGGGTGATTTATTTTGTACTCTTGGGTGTCCAAGAGTCCCTCCCTATCACCTTGAGAAGAGGCACCTAGAGAGAGGTTGAGGTGCCTTCACCTCTCGCTTAGCCACTGCTGGAACATGTACATGGCGAGCTCGATGGTGCGGATGTCCAAGCGCAAATCTACTTGGCCTGAAATTTCCAGCCCTGTCACGGCGGGACCCACCGCAGGAGATTTCATGACCCAGCTAAAGGTCAATTGACTTTCAGCATCACATCGGAGAAGATCAGTGTGTATTCGAGAAAGGAAAGAGGATATAAGAAGCAATCAAATCAACTTTATAAGATTAATGAGTGAATACAGTTCAGAGTTGAGGCAGGAATTATGGGCGCGATTCTCCGCACTCCCGACGGTGCGGAGAATAGCGTGGCTCGTAAAATTTTACGGCCACGCTGTTCCGACGCCCTCCCGCTATTCTCCCCCCCCCCCCCCCCCCCCCCCACACCCGACTCCCGATACGAATCGCTGCCGCCGTTTTTTTACGGCCGGCAGCGATTCTCAGCTGTTCGATGGGCCGAGTTCCCAGCCCTTTACGGCTGTTTTTACGAACGGCAAACACACCTGGTCTGGCCGTTCGTAAAAATGGCCGTAAACTCTCGATCTTTAAAACCATGGCACCGATTGGCACGGCAGTACCACGGCCGTGCCAAGGGTGCCATGGGCCCGCGATCGGTGGGCACCGATCGCGGGCTGCGGGCCCGATGCCCGCGCACTCTTTGTCCCTCCGCCGCCCCGCTGTATCATTTCGCGGGGCGGCTGAGGGGCATCCCGGCCCGCGCATGCGCGGGTTTCGCGCAAATGCGCGATGACGTCATCCGCGTATGCGCGGGTTGGAGTCTTCCAATCCGCGCATGCGCGGCTGACGTCATATGACGCGTCAGCCGGCGCTAACTCTGGCAAGCGGGCTTAACGAAATTCGTTAAGCCCGCGATGCCGGAGTTTACGGCGTCGGCATACTAGCCCCGACCGGGGACCAGAATCGGTTCCCGGTCGGGAAGGGGGGGGCTGGCGTCAAACCCGCCCGGATTTGACGCCAGCCTTACGATTTCTCCCCATATGGGAGAATCGCGCCCAATATGTTTGTTTCGTAGATTTTGTAAAAGAATTCAATTGGGTTGACTGGATTAAGTTCTTGACAATGCTGAAAGACATTGGAAAGGCTGAGAGATAAGAAATCTATACATGTACAAACAGCAACAGAGTAGCCAACCGGGAGTCAGAGTTACGTGTAATTGGAATAGGAGCTTGATAAGCATGTTGTTTATCACCAGGCCTCTTCAATGTCTATGAGGAAGTCTTGACTAAGGAATTGTTTGATCTGGTGTTCAGATTGTGTAGGGGTGAGCTGGGAAAATGATAGGGGAAGGGGGTAAGGGAGGTCGGGAGGAGGGGAGGTGGGGTTGGGAAGTGCTGTAATTATCCAGGGTAGAGTGGGAAAGGAGAGGTGCGACAATCCAGGAAGGAGATGTGGAGTGGGAGGGGATGTGCTGCAATTGGGATGGAAATCATGGGGCGTGTGGTGATTATGCATGTGCACATCAATGTGTACATAGTTATTGGTACAACCTCTGATCAGCAGGTGGCACTCGAGATCTGTCTCATGACATGCGTTACCCGCCAGTTGGTAGTAAGTTATACAAAAAGATAGTCGCACTTAGAGTAGCTCTAGGTGAATTCACTGAATTCATCTAGTAGTCATCGTCTGTATTACCGTTCATTAGTTACCTTTTCCATGTGTTTGTTAATAAATCATCTTTATATCTAAACAACTATATGTTCTGTGAACATCATTACAATGGTTATCATAGAATCATAGAATTTACAGTGCAGAAGGAGGCTATTCGGCCCATCAAGTCTGCACCGGCCCTCACAAAGAGCACCCTACTGAAGCCCATGTATCTACCCTATCCCCGTAACCCAGTAAGCCCACTTAACATTTTTTGGACACTAAGGGCAATTTAGCATGGCCAATCCACCTAACCCGCACATCTTTGGACTGTGTGAGGAAACCGGAGCACCCGGAGGAAACCCACGCTGACGCAGGTAGAACGTACAGACACCGTACAGACAGTGACCCAGCCGGGAATCGAACCTGGGACTCTGGAGCTGTGAAGCAACTGTGCTAACCACTGTGCTATCGTGCAGCCCTTCACAGAACACAATGGGGGGACAGGCGGCAACTGGGGAGGTGGGGTTGGGAGATTTTCTGAAATGGGGTGTTGGAGTGACATGCTGAGAGTGGAGAGTTTGTGCATCTGGATATGAAAATGAAAATCGCCATTGCCATTGACCCTAAATTAAAATCTTCTTCACTGGAGACCTCGTTGGGCAGGTGGTCTGTAGCTTGCCAGTCTTGTAAAGGCCAATATTAGGTGTGCCTTAGGTCTGCCAAATCCAAAACTGCGGATAAAATAAAGAGGATTCAAGTGCTTGCAATTTCTGCTATTGATACATTAAAAGGTCTGGATAATCAACACGTTTATTGGCCTGTAGTAAATAGTAGGACTCTTTTAAAGAAAGTGGAAAGCTATCAATGAATGTATATTTTTTTTAAAGTTTCTTTAAAAATACATCTTCCTGTCACTATATGGCTCATTTCTTCTATCCGGTGAATAGTGGATGAATTGGCATGGAACTTCCATAGCTTGGAATTGTGTGCAGAGGGGCCCTAAGAATTATTTGAGGGGCTTGGCTTAGCATGGGAGTGGTTGGAGGGGGGGGGGGCATGAGTTTGTATGGATGGGACATGAAGAGTGATTTGAGGTTGAGCGGTGCGAGGCATGAGGGCCTTTGTGTTTTTATTATATCTGGGATGAGGTTCCACAGCACCAAGATAAGTACTTTAAATAGCCCATCTGTACAATCTGCAGTCCCTGTGGCTGCCTCTGAACTTTTTTTCCCCAGTCGGATGGTCCACACCCGCCCTCCCACAACGTAAATCCTATACTTGCAGGTACTTTCTCCTCAGATAGGCGGACGGAGCCGGGAGTATTTTTGACTCCCACTACCCGCCTCATGGATGAAAATCTTGTATGAGAATCTGGTAACTATTATGTCCGGCTAAGTTGAAACAGCATTTCTGTGCAGCCTTTATGTTCTGTGGCAGAACTAAATAAACCAACATCTACATTTTGGATAAAATGCTTTGGGTTTTTTTCTCTTAGAATTGCATTCTTATAGTAAAGCTTTCTTAATTTTGTGAGTAATGAGCTTGTAAGTTTTTGGTAGCAAGATTAGTACATTGTTGTTCTGATACCATATATGACTCAAAACTAATTGTACAAACTGCTGACTTAAATGACAATACTATGCATAATTCAATTTCTAAGGTCCAAATGGGGAATATTTATTACAGGTAGCGAGAATGAGTTGAAGTAAAACCACTGAAAGCTGACATCTAAATAATTAGTGACTGGAGAACAATCAGCCTAGAAGATATCATAAGATCAAGATCTCATTAAAATGCTTATATAAGAGTGAAACATTTTGATGATAAGGGGGAAGGGATCTTCGAAGGTTAATCTTTTATACACAAGCAATAAATCAGCAATCATTCAAACGCACAGGGATAGAATCACAGTGGACAATGCAATCAGATTAAATGCAATCAATTAAGCTGTGGAGCTTTTCAGTAACCCTCATATGAGATTTAATGAAATAAGTTATCTGAAACCATAAAGCAGTTTTACATGCCCGAGGAATAGTTTCGGTAGATTAAATTACCAGCTAAAGAATGTAAGATTTTTTTAATATTAAACTCTAATTTATGAGCAAATTGCATTAGAAAAAGTGGCAGGAAGAATGCTGACAAATGCCAAACTGTAGGATATGTCGATGAGGTAACAGAGAAGGTTGATGAGGGTAATGGAGTTGGTGTGACGTATATGGCTTTCCAAAAGGCGTTTAATAAAGTGCCACATAATAGGTTTGCCAGCAAAGTTGAAGCCATGAAATAAAAGAGGCAGCATGAACACAAAGTTGGCTGAGTGACAGGAAACTGTAGTGGTGAATAGTAGTTTTCTGGACTGGAGAAAGTTACACAGGGGTCAGAATTAGGACCACTGCTGGTGTGAAGAAACAAACAGACCTGGGGGTTGTGCGCACAAAAATCCATAAAGGTGGCAGGTTACAAACGTAGTTAAAAATGTATATGGCATCTTGGAATTTATTGTAAGAGGTATATAGAGCACTAAAGCAAGGAGGTTATAATGAACCTTTATAAAACACTGGTTCAAGCTCAGGTAGAATATTGGGTGGTATCTTCTGCTGACAGAGTATTCTCAGTTGTTATGATCAAAAGTGCAAGAAGAATATTTAAGATTGTTAATGCTAAATTGGAAGGGAGGGTGAACTAATCAGAAGTTGCAAGAGGAATTAGGCTGAAAAAGATGACAGATGGCAGAGTTCAGCACAAATGTAAAAGCATACTATTTATGAAAAAGAAGTGAAAAGAGGTATAAATTATAATCGGAACAATTAAATTGTCAACTCACGACATAAATGGCTCTAACAAAATTTTCCTGTATTAATTATGCAGAATTTTATTGGCTGCAAAGCTTTGCTGTCAATCATGGCTTATTATTTTACAGTTTGTAATGTTTAATTATTTCCTTTTTCACCACTTTCTATTCCCGGAAACCCTAAACCATTAGGATGTGCACTCTCTCGATAATTTATTTTAATCTTCTGGAACAGAAGGATGAGGAAGAATTGTACAGGTTACACATAGAAAAACCTGGTTTCATCTAAATCAGTGTGCCCTGAACTACCTTTACACAAGAGGTGAATCTATAAGCCCTGTCACATTCTTTACGATGTGCCTCAGGTGACCTGACATTGCTGTCCATGTCTTACCAGGTGGGCCATCTCTAAAACTTTACATCTCCTTCACAACCTGGTCTTCTACTTCATCCAGTCAGACAACAGTGGGACCTTTGTCTGTGCATGCCACAACATGAGCTTCAAATTAACTATCTGCTTCTCAGCTATCTTAGGAGGCCAGATCAACCAAACTGCTGTGCACCACTACTCTCATTCATTTTATTCATTCTCAGGATCTGGGTGCCGCTGATATTTATTCTCTTTCCCCAGTTGTCCTTGAAAAGGTGGTGTCTTGGGCCTTTTTATTGAATGGCTGTGGTCTATTTGGGGTGCATGTTCCATAGTGTTCATAGATATGACATTCCAGAATTTTAACCCAACAACAATGACAAAACAGTGAACTCAAATTTAACACCAGCAAGCAGGGTATTAGTGATAGCTTTGGAAACTAATTTCCTCACTTTATTCATTATTGGGATTAAGTTCTTAGAAAATCCAAAGATCACAGCCCTGCGTATGCTGTAGCTCCTACAGTATCATATGCAAACCCTTCTCAATAAAGGCAGTAATTCTATATCTACCTTGCCTCCTAGCTTTTATTTCAGACTTTTCACTTTTTCTGGTTTGACTACTCGATTATTGGCTATTCACACATTAGTTGTTTCCCTTTAAGGCACAGCAATGACTGCTGCTGAACTGGATAGCCCAATTTGGCAGACGCAATGTTCCCGACAGAATGCCCAATCCACACAAGAAACACATTAATATTTAAATGAGTGGCTCCTGCAAGATAGCACAAGCTTCATTCCAGTGCACTTTTTTTCTGGAAGCCCTGCCAATTTGAAAATTAAATGCAAATGCTTTAACAAATCTGGCTGTTGAGACTAAAAAGCCCCAAAAATGCAGAGTCCTTTCAGTACAGACCCACCATAACTTCAGCAAGAATCTGGAGAAGGACTGTGAAAATATACAACGCAAAAGTATACAAGGCAAAATGTGGATTTGGCAAGCGTAGATAAAATATTACAGTGCAGAAGATGGTTGTTAAGCCCCTCTTGCCTGCGCCAGCTTTTTGAGAGCTCTATTCATTTCACACCCTGCCCTTTCCCCATTCCTGTTTTAATTTTTATACTTCAAATATTTTCCACTTCTACTTCCCTTTTAAAAGCTGTGGTGAGTGAATATTGCTCGCATTGTTGCATCGGAGAGGCCAATCCATGTTCTAAAAGCTTCTGCAAAAGAAAATATTCTAACCTCTCCCTATCTTTTGATGATGAATTTCCAGTTACTGTCTCAAGACCAATAATTCCTCCCTAACTTCTGTTATCAATAATTGTGAACTCCGTCATACATCAACTTGACCTCTTCTTAGTTTTATTTGTTCTGGTGAAAATATCCAGCTTTCCCGAGACTGTTCTTCTTCCTAAACCTCTTTCCCCGTAATATCTTACTAAATCTCTTCTCTTCATGTCCTTGACATGTTTCCGAAAGATAACTCCAGCTGAGCTAGAACCAGTTGAGGTGAAATGGGCCAAATAACCTTCCTCTCCTCTTTAATATCCATGATCATCCAAACAAGCTGTACGTGGTACCATGGTGATATGAAAGTAATCTATAAGAGACTGAAGTGGGATTCTTGTCGTCAATCATAATTCTGTTCCAGTTCCATATGAATTGTAGGTTGAGGAAACAATTTGAATGAGCTGTCCTAAATGTCCGATCACGGATTTAACGCCTGGTCTATAATGCAAGAATCCTTTTTAATGTTCGCAGCAGTGAGGGACTTAGCACTAGCCTCAGTATTAAGGAGAGTGTCCATTCCTGAATGCTATCTAATCCGCATTGCTGGAAAGTGTATGTATACAGCCATGGAGTGCTGACAGGATTCAGTTTATCTGTGATGGCCTCTGTAGGATAATTCCCAATAATTTACTGACAGTCTTGTGGCGATATGATTTGCATAGCTGTCTGCCATTGGGGCAGAACACCAGCTTACCATTGGCCCTGGTCGGTCATGTGCCTCTCGACCAGTTGGTTGAGACCAGTCATGTGACAGCTCTCCGATTGGTCAAGAGGCTGAGTTAACCACGTCTCCTTGCCGAGGTATAAATAGTCGAAACGCCCTGCGGTTGTCCATTTATTTTAGACAACCGCAGGGCTAAGTTCTAGCTTATTAAAGCCTAACTTTTGTAAAGCAACTCGTCTCTCGTGCAATTGATGGCTCATCAAGTCTCAGTTTCACAAATGACAAATGGTTATTTCAGAAATTGATCATGAGCTTCTGCACTATACTTCCATATATTGCAGGCTTCAGACAGAGAAGATGCTACGGGGGGTGATTTTGAGCACGCGTTGTCGTCAATGAGAACGCCAACGCGGGCGCAAAATCTGGCGAACGGAGAGAATCGCGTTTTCTGATTCTTTCTGGATTTTTCACCAGCATCGCCATTCTCACTGATGACTAACGTGTGCTCAAAATCGCCCCCATTACTTCCATTCCATCTTGGGATGGGATTTAAATATTCCCAGGAACTGATGGGCCAAAAATCTTTGTAAACACTTTCAGCCATGCATCCCTTCCCATCAGCACTAGTAACTACCTTTGCACTCAATTCTTCAACCTGCCTGTATTCTGTACTCTGATCACTTTGGTGATTGTGTCTAAGATGTTTCCTGGCTCCTGCAGAAGCCTTGTCTGGCATATCTCCACAGGAAGTGGGTGTAATTGCGGTATGGGATTCCTTATAGGACCAGAAATGCTGGATTTAAAAGTAGGCCCATCAGTAAGGATATACTTTGGTTAGGTTGACTCACAAAGTCACAAAGCTTTTTCCAAAATTGCACTATTTCCTGCCCATGTACCATCATTAATGACCTGGCACCTGAGTCATAGAGTCAGAGAGAGTCACAGGGTACAATTTAGTAGACAAAAGTTAAAGTCCACTTTTGAGTGTGCTTGGCAGGGTGTTTCTCAGTGATTGCAGCACCAAAATTTACCCCGCTGTTCACCGGCACTCTGCAGGTATTCTTGGCCTCTGGGAATTTCTCCCTGCTGTGGTCACACTTTAGTCGCTTTCCTGCTAGCAAGCTGATCAAGCTGATCCCCCATTCACCCTCCTCCTAACCTTGTTGAGGCCCATGCAGCCCCTCCTCACCAATGGGCAAGGCAACCCCAGTCCTGACCCCTGGCAGTGCCATCCTGGTATATGGTCACCCTGGCATTGCCAGCCTGGCACCCTGGAAGTTACCTGGTTTCCTGGTGTGGCATGGCCAGGCTGACAGCTCCAAGGGTCCCAGGTGCCAAGGGGAGTGCTAGAGTACCACCCTGTTGTGACCCCGATCCAGATCGTGCTGGTTGGAGCAAATCTGGTCCGAAGGCCCCGGAGTGGATTTGGAGCTTTCCCGGATCCACGTTGGGTGAAAAGTGATTGTGAATCATGCCCATAGAGTCTTTACAGCATGGAAAGATGCTCTTCATGTCCGTGCTGGCCATCAAGCACCTACCTTTTCTCGTCCCATTTTCCAACAGGTGGTCCATAGCCTTGTATGCTATGGCAGTGCTTATCAAATTTTTCCTGGGACCCACATTTACCAAGCAGCTGACCCTCGTGACCCATTCCAGCCGACCTTTGTGACCTACGGAAGCTGACCTTCGCAATCCATGCCGGCCGACATTCACGACCCATGCCAGCCGACCTTCGCGACCCACGCCAGCCGACCTTTGCGACCCACGCCGGCTGACATTTGCGACCCACGCCGGCCGACATTCACGACCCACGCCAGCCGACCTTCGCGACCCACGCCGGCTGACATTCGTAACCCACGCTGGCCGACATTCACGACCCATGCCGGCCGACCTTTGCGACAGGCGAGCCTGCTTGGTCCTCATGATCTCACCTGCTTTGACATGCAATGTTAAATTTCTGCTGAGGACTTCAACTGATGATTTAAGTTCTCACTACATCCTTTGAAAAAAACCAAGAATTTTGTCCTCGAACTTGCCATGCTTAGTCTTCAACTGCCTTTGAAGTATTGAGGGTTTTAAACCTCCATGGGCCAATGCTCCCCTGCACATAATACACATGGGGCGGAACTCTCCAACCTTCCGCGCCGGAATTACACCTGGCACGGAGGCAGAGAATACCCGTTCACGCTGGACGGCGCTTCCACTGACCAACCAGCCGCACACACATGGTCGAGACAGCGCCACTCGGGGGCTGTTGGAACAGGCCCCCACGGCAATTCTCCGTTGTCGGCCAGCCGAGCTCCCGCCGGTACATCTGGTACCACCCAGCAGGAGCTCGGACCCACGGCTGCAATGGCGGTCCTGGTGGGGGGCGAGGGGGTATCTGACTCCGGGGCCATCACGATCTGTGGCAGACCTACCTTACTCCGTGCGAGCCCACTGTGTGGCTCCGCCATGTCAGCGGCACCCGCGCTGAAGTCGGCTGCTGTGCGCATGCGCGGACCGGCTTACGGCCGCTGTGCGCATGCGCGGCCGCGTAGTCTGGACAGCGAGGCCCCACCGGCAGCCAGAGCTGCGGGACGTCGCTGGGGTTCTGCTAGCCCCCTGGAAATTGGAGAATTACCCCGGACCTTCGAGGAAAAAGTCCAGAGTGATTCTCGCCCGTTTTCCGGCTGGCGTGAGGACTTAGTCCCCAACAGGGAGGATCCCAGCCATGGGCTTTGCATCCTGATTTGCATTACCAAATTAACAATGCCATGCCTCAAGAAATCATCTTTTTACTGCTTTCTTCCCAATTTCAGTTTGTTCTTCATGAGTTGTTCACCAGAGGCCCTGGAGCTCTGGATACAGCTCACACCAGCACATGCTTTGTCCTGCCATGGATTCTCCTGATAAGCTCTCTCCAGCAGATTCAATTGTGAGATCTTGGCCTGTTTGTGTCTCTGGCCCTCCCTCCCTTATTACAAAATGATTCACCTTCAGTCCTTCATACAGTCCTGTTTCTTGCTTGGTGGCAGTTAAAAATGGAGGCGTGGACCTACAGGTCATGTGACATCAGTCCACGTGCTGGGTGCATGACCTGCACTCTGCCGCCACTTCTGGCGGAAAGACTCCAGCGTTTGCATTTCAAGGGTAGTAGCAGCCGGCAATCTGAAAAGCCATTTGCAGCCATTGGCCACTTCTCCCATGATCGGGAACGCCACAACTAGTCGCTCCATGACCCTCCCGACACCGGCCCACGACCCACCCCCAGGTCACAATCCTGAGCTGTAAAAACCCTGTGCTGTGGCATTTCAAGTGCTCATCTAAATGCTTCTTAAATGTTGTGAGGGTTCCCGCCTCTACCATGCTTTCAGGCAGCGAGTTGCAGATCCCACCACCCTCTGGGTGAAAACGTTTTTCCTCAAATCCCCTGTAAATCTCCTATCCCTTACCTTAAATCTAAACCCCTGGTTATTGACCGCTCTGCAAATGGGAAAAGTTATTTCCTCTCCATCGCATCTGTGCCCCCCTCATAATTTTATATATGAGTTTGCATCGCAGATTTTGCAGCAGAGTTTGGCAATAACAAATAACAGGCAAAAATTCCATTGTTACCACAGTACTTTCTAGAATTTCCACCCCAAGCTCGACTGCAGGCAGACTGAAAAACACACAAGAGTCTTTTACTGATCAACCATATCAATCACTGCTCACCTCTTTAACAGTATTGGTGAACAGAATGTCTTTGCTCAGGGAGTTGACTTTGGGAAGAAACTTCCCTTCTCGGCTGAGATTTGTGTACAGATCTATCAGCTTTAAAATTGGACACCAAATGATAAATTAGCTGTGCAGCCAGAACTGTCCTGAAGGCAAAAGATGGATTAAACTGAACAGCCAGCTGCAGTAAATTAGTTGTTGACGAACTGCTAGTGACGTGCAAAAGGAGCTGCGGAACCTTTTGTGGTTCGAAACAATAGGAGGGGCAGCACTAAACTGATCAGTATAATTAGCTTTGTAGAAAGAGCAGATTTCATGCATTTTGGTTTGGAAATCAGAATTTGTGCGTTAATTCCACATGCTGTCAGCTTTGGCTCAGTGCTTGTACTCTTGTCTCTGAGTCAGCAGATGTAACTCTCACTGCAGACATTTGAGCATGCGATTTAGACTGGCATTTTAGTGGAGTAATGAGATAGTGCTGTACTGTCCATAGTCTGTTTGAGATCAAATGTTATTTTGAATCCCTGACTGCTAATCAGGTGTATGTTACGTAACATTATTCAAAGAAATGCGACGAGTTCTCCGCAGGTCTGGCAGCATCTGTGGAGAGAGAAAATGAGTTATTCGGAGGAATTTTCCCCAGGAAGGGG
Organism: Scyliorhinus canicula; assembly: GCF_902713615.1. Classification (NCBI taxonomy): domain Eukaryota; kingdom Metazoa; phylum Chordata; class Chondrichthyes; order Carcharhiniformes; family Scyliorhinidae; genus Scyliorhinus; species Scyliorhinus canicula. The sequence goes on along the minus strand of NC_052151.1, from coordinate 135,185,859 downwards.
AGGCTGTGTGTGATGGAAGCTAAATCCCTTGAAACTGATGTTGGGTTAGGGCAGGAAAGCCCCCACAGCGCCAAGGACCCAGGTTCAATTCCGACTCAGGTGACTGTAGGAGCGCGACCCACCGGTTGCCTTGCGCTCTCTTTGAGCGCGTTGCGGCCGGTGAACTCGGGAGAGCCTATTTGTGGACTTCCCGATGGTCTTTGCGCCTTACGTAATTCACCCAAGTCCCACGATGCTTTGCATTCTGAAACACGCCCATAAGGAGTGTGACCAAACGGCAAGCGCCAAAGCTGGTGTTCAACCGGCTGAGGCAAACTTACCCGGTATCCACCGGTAACGCAGGATCCACTAGCTTCCCCAGCGAGGCCGCAGCGGGGCGCATTCAGCATTGGTGCACACAAATGTGGACCAGGCAGAATGGCACCTGGGGAGTCTCCCAGGCCATCGGAGACCCCTGCATGGTCAGGGTAAGTGCAGGGTGGCTTCCTGCCCCTCCCCCTGGAACGTGGGCATCTTGGCACTGCCGAGCTAGCACTTTGGCTTGTTGCCATGGCACTGCCAAGGTGCCCAGAAGGCACTGTCAAGCTGGCAGGAGCACCGCCCCAGTGCCAGGGTGGCACTACCAAGGGCCAGGGGAGCGAGGGGGGCATGCTCATGAAAGGAGGGTGGAGGGGGTAATTGAAGGTTGGGAGTGTGCAGGGCAGGTAAGTAGGGACCTCTGGGAGGTTGGGGGCCCTGGAAAGGAGGGGTGCTATAAGGGGGCTTGGGCGTGGGCCTGAAGAGGGAGGACCCCCAGGGGTCCCACAGTGGGGTGTCTTCAGTTGGGGGGTCTGGGTAGTGCCCCTGTGTGTGTGTATGTGGGGGGGGGGACTGCCCATGGGTGGGAGACAACCTTACTTAGAAATCGGGGCAACTTTTCAAAATGGCGGCCCGATCTCAGAGTTCACAGAGTTCAGCTCTCTGTGCTAAAAGCTCAGTGCTAAAACGAATTGTGGGATAAACTGGTGAGAAACTCCCCAGAGTCCAAAAAAGTGACTATGGGCATGATTTTCCCAAAAGGGAACAAAGTTCCGGAGCAAGCATGTTTGCAGCGTGTTTCCGGGCATTCACAGTGCTGAAAAACACAAGGCTATTAAACGCGACTTGCTTTGAATAATGGACCTAAACAAGGAACATGCGACCGAGGCCATGCATAGCCTCGTTGTTTGCAATGGGGAGACCCACGCGCCGGAACTCCCTGTTGTAGCGAGAGATCAAGACGCCATTTTTAAATGGCGTCCCGATTTCCGAGGCCCACAAACAAAAAATCCCCGACCTGCTCCGAGCCCGAACGCAACATGGGAGAGTCCCCTGTCCTCACCCCCCCAATAACACTCACGGCGGGCAACCCTAGCCTGATCGCACGCTTGCAGAAACTGCCACCCTGGCAGTGCCACCTGGGTACCTTGGCAGTGCCAGGCTGCCACCCAGGTGGCACTGCCAAGGTGCCCTGCTGGCACCAGCAGTGCTAAGGCACCACCCAGCCCAAAGGGCATGCAGCTGGGGGCCTCCGATCCTCTTGGAAACACCCACGGGTTTTCGGGACCACTTCCGGATACCGCTGGCCCGATTTCCCGAGGCAAAGTGAATAAATCCCAAAGCCTCGGGTACTTCAGGAGTCTGCACATTAGAGTAAGGATTCATTCTAATATGCAGATTTGCCAAAACTGATCTCACCCATTGTGGGCGGGATTCCCCTTGCAATGTCTCGCGAGATTGCGTTGAATTTCCCGAGGCGTTGTGAGCCGGGTCGATCCCGGGAGCGGGACCTCCCAGCTTTCACCGGCGAAGCTGCACCAAGCTGCCAAGCCCTCCATAGTGAGCTGCTTTTCTGGTGCAGCATGGTCAGAAGATCACACCTGAGTGTCATGGAATAGCGGTGGGGAAATCTCCGGAGGGAAACTCCCTGAAAAACCTGCCACAAATGAACTCAGAAATGTTTCGGGAGAATCGTGCCCTCTGTGTGGCTTGCACTTTCTCCCCGTGTCTGCGTGGGTTTCCTCCAGGTGCTCCGGTTTCCTCCCACAGTCCAAAGATGTGCAAGTTAGCTGGATTGGCCATTCTAAATTGCCCCTTAGTGTCCAAAAGGGTAGGTGGGGTTACTGGGTTATGGGTATATGGTGGGGGCATGGACCTAGGTAAGGTGCTTTTTTCTAAGGGTTCAATGGGCCAAATGGCTTCCTCCTGCACTGTAGTGATTCTATGAACCAACTGAGCTAATGAACCCTGATGGGATAAGGCTTTCCATTCATGACATTCTTTGGAACAGAGCGAATAACCAAAGATTTATGAAGTGTCAGTTCCGATGACAAAACCGGTGCGACTCCCACTGGCACAAGCAGCAGCAAATCTCACAGAATATTGAGCCTCTTTAACAAAAGCTTTTATTCTCCTCGTGAACCATGTCATGCTCGTGGCAGCCTCCTGCTGATTTGCTCACCCGGAGGCAACTTAAATCACTGCAGTCAGTGGGAAGCTCCATTTAAACGCCTACGCAGCACTTGTTCCAGATCCATTTGAGGGAATGGTAGCCAGGAAGCCTACGCCTGAATTCTCCAAGGGAGCCCTCACCAGACAAGATGTCTCCTGCAGACCAATAAGATATAATTTGTTGTCAAGACAAATGTCAATTTAACTGTAACGTTTTTTTCAAATGTAGGCAGCACAGTAGCACAGTGTTTAGCACAGTTGCTTCACAGCACCAGTGTCTCAGGTTCGATTCCCACTTGGGTCACTATCTGTGTGCAGTTTGCACGTTCTCCCCGTGTCTGCTTGGGTTTCCTCCGAGTGCTTCAATTTCCTCCCACAAGTCCCAAAAGATGTGCGGTTCAGTAATTTGGACATTCTCCAAACCTGCGGCTATGTTTTTCCGGTGGAGGTCCAGCAGATGTGCAGCATAAATCTCCCGGCCGGGTCCACAGGCGTACGGCGACGGCCTGCGGAGCTTCAGGGAGGGCCTCGGGTGACGTTCTGAGGACGTACATACGGTGTGCGACGCACTCCCTGAGTACAGCGTTGTTGAGACGGGGGAGCATTGCAAAAACGGTGCCGCCCTTGATTCCAGCGTAAACGGGATTCTCTGGCCGAACACCAGTTCAGCGCCAGCGATCGGTGAATCCCGACCTCTGAATTCTCCCTCAGTGTACGCAAACAGGCACCAGAGTGTGGCGACTAGGGGATTTTCACAGTAACTTCATTGCAGTGTTAATGGAAGACAACTTGTGACAATAATAAAGATTATTATTATTATTATTAATTACTTGCTGCTTAGGTGATGTTGTGTAAAGTTGCAGCAGAGACGGGACCTCCTATACACGTGTTCCCGCAGTTGTCTCTGCAGAAAGGTCACCAACGCCACACAGGAGCCATGTTATTAGATAGACGCCAGCTCGCGGCAGCAGAGGATGGGTCAGCAGTGCCACAGGAAGGTGACCTTCTTCTCACAGCCAGGGTAAGTCTGCCATCTCCAGTCTCTCTCTGTACACCATCACACACCCCTCGCACCCCCAATGTGACCTCTTACCCAGTCACCTTGTGAGCTGCCAACTCCTGTGACGAGGCCCTCTTTACCCCCACCCAAGGATCTACCCTGCTCCTCACAGCCCCGCTCCCACTCCAGTTATACGCAGACCAATACTCATAACCATCAGAACTGACCGAACTCCCGCCTACACTCTTCCCATCTGTTTATCTGCAGGATAAACCAGAGCATTACAGATGTGAATGGGAACAGCCACCTGGAGCCATGCGCCAGCTCAGATGCCTCACCCACTTTGAGGAAAGAGCCCTGGAGCTGGCTGGGGAGGAGCAAGACCCCACCTGTGCAGAGGACAAAATGGGGGTTGCAGACAAAACTGAGAACCCTCAAGCCTCACTTGAGTGAACATTGTCACATCATTTATCCTGATGGATAATGCCATCTCCCTTCCCTTGCAAAGGCAATCAGTCAAACAGCCAGCACCATCCTTGGGGACCATGGACATGTGCAGATCCAAGGGAAATACTTTGGACATCACCATTGAAGAGACGTCACATGTGTCACCGGCACCCTCCACCAGCGCTGATATTCACATCTCGGTGGGATTACACAACAGGCAGGCTTCTGGGCCACTCACTGATGAGTATCTCACAATTAGCAGGTTGAGGCTGGATGTCCCAGGGACCTGTAATGGACATCTCCCCCGTCATGGAGTGCACGATGTGCACCAAGGTCTCCACTGCGGACACCACCCTCGCAGTGTTGGCCTCATTGCTTTAGAGTGATGGTACCATCTCCTCGGACAGACGGCAATGGAATTCCTTCAGTCGGCCTTGCAGTCCAACGAGGGTTGCTGTCATCCCTTCCTCATACTCACGACTCTGCCTTTAGGATCATAGGAACATAAAAATTAGGAGCAGAAGTCGGCAATTCAGCCCCTTGAGCCTTTTCCGCCATTTAACCAGATCATGGCTGACCTCTTTCTAGTCTCAAATCCACTTCCCCTCCTGCTCCCCGTACCCATTTAACACATTTTTTTTTTCTGTTTTTATATCTTTGCAGATCCAAAGCTCTGGGACGACTGCGCCCAGGGGCATCTCATCAACCAGGGACTCAGCAGAGCTGGGCTCCAGCGTCCCTCCGACTGCCAGTTCCCTAAGATGTCCCTGCCTCCATCTGCTGAGGATCTTTGATTACAAGATGCTCACCAGTGAGTGACCTGGTCAGTCTGAGCCTGGCACTTGGCCAAATTCTGTAAGGTTCCATCCAATGTTTTTCAAAAATGTTGTTCTCACCTGCTTTGTAAAGTTGAGGAATCTCTCTGAAGTCAACAAAGATCGAGAGAATGGTTTAACGGAAATATTTCAAAGTGTCATTTTGGCAGGGTGTTTCTCAACAGCTGCGTTGGCGAGATCAGGGCACATATTCACCAAAAATGAGCCTACACTAGCATCTCACCATTCCTGGCCATATCACTGCCTGACTCACCAGACCTGTGCATCAGCTTCCCTCCACTAATAAGTGGGAGCTGCTTTTAAACCACTCACTCCCAAAAACACACAAGCATGGCAGCTGATTGTCGTGCTTGTTCCTCAGCACCCCCTGGCAGCCACCAGTAATGTTCAGGTGCAGTACCTACACATGCCACCTGCTATAGACCTCGCTGACCCATCAAGTGTGCGGCTCACAATACCTTCTCTTTGTCTCCGCAGGAGAAGATAGCCCATAATAAGCGAGAAAGGGCCAAGGCGGGTAACAGATACCAGAGATCAGAGTATTCAGCCCCCATGAGGAACGGGCCCTGAAAATTGTGGTGTTGGCTGAGGAGGGAGCAGTCACCAACAGCGAGGTTGGCTGCACCACAGAGGTGAGGATCCATTGCCCCTTCACCCAGATGACCTGTCTCAAGCGAGTTACTCATGTCAGACAAAATGATCCTTCCCTCTGACTGACCACCTGTCCAGTGTCTTGCAGGATCTCCATCTGATGAGGCCCGGCCATCCGGAGTCATTCCCATCATCCCCACCACCACCGTCGAGCCGTCACAGCTATCACCTCCATCTTGGGAGGTTGCATTTGTGGACACAATCTGGTGAGCACGCAGCTGCTGATGCACATCAGGTGGAATTAGGAAGATCCAAGGAAGACAGCAGTTGGAGGACTGCTGGATCCTAGGTCCCAGCTGGCCAAGCCTCTGGACAAGGTTCTCCCAGAGCTGATGCAGATGATAGGTCAGAACAGTGACATTCAGGAAGGGTCAGAACAGTGACATTCAGGAAGGGTCAGAACAGTGACATTCAGGTGGGATCAGAACAGTGACATTCAGGTGGGATCAGAACAGTGACATTCAGGAAGGGTCAGAACAGTGACATTCAGGAAGGGTCAGAACAGTGACATTAAGGAAGGGTCAGAACAGTGACATTCAGGAAGGGTCAGAACAGTGACATTCAGGAGGGGTCAGAACAGTGACATTCAGGAGGGGTCAGAACAGTGACATTCAGGAGGGGATATCAGATACATTCCAGCAACTGCTCGAGTCCTGGAATGAGCCGGTGGCACCTAGGTTGAGGGCAACGGTGACGGTAATGGCCACTGGTGGTGTGGGTCTCCCCCTTCACTGGGTGCCAAGTCTATGAGGACATGGCACAGGTGTTGCACTTTCTCTCTGCTGAGACGGAGTCTTCTGCGACATATGATGTCCATCATCTCATTGAAAGACCAGTAATGCCTGTACACCTTGGGCCATCGCTGGCTACTCCCTCTGGGTTCTTCCTCAGCCTGATGGAAGGTCAGTTCTTCAGGGTGCGGCCCCCTGAACGTGGGGTGTTGTCTCCAGCCTGTGTCATCGCTGCTGCCTTCTCCAATGCCTGGCCGCATGGGCTTCCACCAGCAATGCGAGGGCAGCTGCTGCGATACCAAAAACTATTTTGGTATCTGTCCTTGAGGTTGTAGTGAGTTGTTATCTTGAACCTCTGCAATCCACATGTTTTAAGAAGACCCATCATGTTGTTATGAAGAGAGTTCTAGGATTTTGACCCGGTGGAATGTGAAGGTACAGTGATATTTTTACAAGTCATGATGGTATGTGACTTGGAGGGAAAATTGAAGGTGGTGCTGTTCCCATGTGTCTGCTGTTCCAAGGTGGCAGCAGCAGTGCCAGGGCACTACCCTGCTTAAAAGACACAGTTGGGGTCTCAGATTCCCTGGGAGACTCCCATGAGTGCCATTCCAATTGGTCTCTGTTTGTGGGGACTAGCGCTGAACGGCGCTCGCCTGAGGTCTCTGAGGTGTTGAGTCCCAAAGCCTCAGGTACCTCGGGAATGTGCACATTAGAGTGAGGCTTCCTACCTCACTCTAATTTGCAGATTTGCTAAAAGGTGATCCCGTCCATTGTGGGCAGGATTCACATCGCAACATCTCGCGAGATTGCCTTTAAATCGTTAGGCACTGCAAGCCGGGTAGATCCCGAGAGCGGGGTCTCCCAGCTTTCAACGGCCCTGCTGCACCGCGGTGAGCTGCCTTTCGGGTGCCGATGATTTGCGTGGCCGATGATTTGCGCCCTAGGTGTTGGTGGTGGGATGCGAATCAAGCGGGCTGCTTTGTCCTGGATTGTGTTCAGCTTCTTGAATGTTGTTGGAGATGAACTCATCCAGGCAAGTAGAGAGTATTCCATCAAACCCCTGACTTCTGCCATGTAGATGGTGGACAGGCTTTGGGGAGTCAGGAGGTGAGTTACTCATTTCAGAATTCCTAGCCTCTTACTGGCCTTAGTAGCCATAGTGTTTATGTGGCTGGTCCAGTTCAGTTTCTAGTCAATGATAACCTCCAGCAGATTAATAGTGGGGTAATCAACAATGGTAATGCCAAGGAAAGGTGGTTAGATTCTCTCTTGCCTTTTATTTTTGTGGCACAAAATGTTCTTGTCACTTACCAATTCAAGTCTGAATAGTGTCCAGATGCTGCAGATGGGAACAGACTGAGATGTCACCAATGGTGAATATTTTGTAATTATCCGCAAACATCCCCACTCCATTGATGAAGCAGCTGAAGATGATTGGGCATAGGACATTACCCTGACGAACGCCTGTAGCAATGTCCTAGGACTGAGATGGTTGACCTCCAACAGCCATCATCCTTTGTGCTGGGTATGACTTCAACCAGTGGAGAGGTTTTCCTGATTCCTATTTGCTTCAGATTTGCAACGCTCCTTAGTGCCATACTCAGTCAGATGCTGTCAAGGCTGGTCACTCTCACCTCAGGCCTTGAGTTCAACTCCTTTGTCCATGTTTGGACCAAGACTGTAATGAGATCAAGAGTTGAGTGGCTATTGTAGAACCAGAACTGAGCACAAATGGACAGGCTATTTCTGTGCAAGTGCCGCTTGATAGCACTCTCAACGACACCTGACATCACTTTGATAATGATTGAGAGTAGACTGATGGGTTGGTAATTGGCTGGTTTGATTGTGTCCTATTTTTGTGGACAGGACATATCTGGGCAATTTTCCACATTACATCACATTTCCTCATACAAAGAACAAAGAACAGTACAGCACATGAACAGGCTCTTCGGTACCTGCCTAAGCTAAAACCGTATGCATTTCCATTCCTTATCCTTGCGTATCCTTCCATCCCACCCTATTCATATATTTGTCTAGATGCCCCTTAAATGCCGCTATCATCACTCCCCCACCACCTCCCCAGGCAGCGCGTTCCATATACTTACGAACCTCTGTGTAACAATAGTTGCCTCGCACATAGAACATAGAACAGTACAGCACAGAACAGGCCCTTCGGCCCTCGATGTTGTGCCGAGCAATGATCACCCTACTTAAACCCACGTAACCTGTATACCCGTAACCCAACAATCCCCCCATTAACCTTACACTACGGGCAATTTAGCATGGCCAATCCACCTAACCCGCACATCTTTGGACTGTGGGAGGAAACCGGAGCACCCGGAGGAAACCCACGCACACACAGGGAGGACGTGCAGACTCCACACAGACAGTGACCCAGCCGGGAATCGAACCTGGGACCCTGGAGCTGTGAAGCATTGATGCTAACCACCATGCTACCGTGAGGCCCCCGACATCTGTTCTAAACTTTTCCCAATGCACTTGAAACCTATTTCCCCTAGTCCTTGACTCTTCTACCCTAGGATGTACCATAAACCCTCCCAACTCCTTCACCATCCTCAATCTTCCCATCAACTTGGGGCTCAACCTGTCCACCTTCGACTCCATTACACAGTTGAAATTCCTACCCATAATCAGCTGCTGCATATCCAAGTCTGGAATCGCCCCAGTAACCCCTTTACAAACCCAGCATCATCCTAATTAAGCACGTATATGTTAATTACCACTACCAGCGTCCCTTCCAGAACCCCATTCACGATAATATACCATCCCTCCAAGGTCCCGCACCTTCCGGGCCCCCACGAACTCTGTTCTCTTACTCACCAAAATGGTCGGGTACAACACCCTGTCATAATATACACACAGGTATATGATGGTGTACAGACAGGCAGTGATTGACACACAGGATGACCAATGAACACAGAACACAGCAGCCAATCACCAGACAGGCCTCGACCACTATAAATCCAGAGGGCACTAGTTTTCCCGCTCTCTTGGGATCCAGCCTCTGAGACAGTCAGAGCCCGCGAGCAGCAACTAGAACATCCACCATGTGGTGATAAGATAGTCTGATCAGGTTAGCCTCAGGTCTCCTGTCAAGTCAGCATAGTGTCAACTCACAGTTAAAGTATTTATGATAGTTAAGAGTTCATTAAAATCGAGTTGCATTTCTTCAAGTGTTGGAAGCCTGTCTCTCACTGCTGCAGTAAATGCAGTCCTCGCAGACCCAGCTTACCCAACACATCACACTCCATAACAAATGGGCCCCTGTACAACACCACCTTGGCATTGTTGAATTCCACATGCCTCTTCGCCAGCTCAGCACCAATGTCCTGGTAAATCCGGACTCACATTCACAGACACACTTCACCCTGGACCACCTCAGGATCTTCTCCGTGTCCATGAACTTAGCAGCCATACAATCACCACCCGCAACAGTTCCCCTTCTTTCGGCTTCTGCCTGAAGGACCTGTGGGCCCTATCCACCTCGGGGGGCTTCTCCTCCTTCTCCACCACCAACCCGGCCAGCATCCTCGAAATGTACTTCATGGCACTCTTTCCCTCCACACCCTCTGGCAGACCCACAATCCACAAGTTCTGAAATCTCGACCTGTTCTCCTGCAAGTCACCCACAGCGACTTGCATAGATACCCCAGGATTCCCACCTCCACATTCAATGGCACAATAGGGTCAATCTGGTCGGCCACCATCTTTTCCACCTCATGGATCGTCTCCCCTTGCGCCTTGAGGCACCTTGCCACTGGATCCAGCAACCCTGGCAGAGGTGCCATTACTCCCTCAATTGACCTTGAACAGTCATGTGTATCTCCTTCCTCTGCTGCTGAAATTCCTCCTTGATGAAGCTCATTAATTGCTCCATCTGAGGTTTTCCTATCGATGGTGACCCTTCCCCCTCTGCCATTTCTCGAAATTGGTGCTGTGCCACAGGTCTCCTCCAACTCCTTAGCCAGGTCCTTATTGTCTTCTGCCACAAAAGTCCTGAAAGACGTGCTGTTTGGTGAATTGGACAATCTGAATTCTCCCTCATTGTACCTGAACAGGCGCCGGAATGTGGCGACTAGGGGATTTTCACAGTAACTTGATTGCAGTGTTAATGTAAGCCTACTTGTGACACAAATAAAGATTATTATACATGCCAATTCTAGGGAGAACCTTTTCTCCTGCACCTTCCACTCCATTTTTCTGCCAAATACTCCGCTAGCGGGTAAAAAGTGCCAAAACCAACGCCTTTGAGTCAGAGGTATCCTATGTGCAACCATTCACTCCATGGCTGCTTTCTCTTCCTGTGAGTTGTTTAATTGCTCGCCAGCATTCATGGATCCGTCAGGACTGCAGAGATTTCACCCTTTGGCTGTGGGATTCCTTAGTTGTCTATCACTTGCTGCTTCTGCAGTTTGGCATGCAAGTAGTCTTGTGTTGTAGCTTCACCAGGATGATAACTCATTTTCAGAAATGCCTGGTGCTGATCTTGGTTTGCTCTCCTGCACTCTTTATTGAACAGGTGTTAGGCCTGGTAATGGTAGAGCTATGGATAAGCTGGACCATGAGGTTGAGCACAATTCTGCTGCTGCTGATAGCTCACAGTACCTGAAATATCCAGTTTTGAGCTGTTAGATTTGTTTGAAATCTATACCCTTTAGCACGGTGGTGGTGCCACACAACACAATGGAGGGGAAGCTTAATGTGCAGGTGGGACTTCATCTCTACAAGGACTGTGAGGTGGTCATGCGTACAAATACTGTAATGGACAGATACATCTGCAGCAGTTCCAGTGAAGGAAAGATCAAGTATATTTCTGCCACGCCAAGGACCCGGGTTCAATCCCGGCCCTGGGTCACTGTCCATGGGGAGTTTGCACATTCTCCCCGTCTCTGCATGGGTCTCACCCCCACAACCCAAAAGGATGTGCAGGGTAGGTGGATTAACCACGCTAAATTACCCCTTAAATGGAAAAGAAGAATTGGATACTCTCAATTTATTTTTTTCAAAGTATGTTTCTGCCTCTTGCTGGTTCCCTCACCACCTGCCACAGACCCAGATTGTGATGATGGTTTCTAGGACATATGGGGCGTGAAAACCGGCACCAACCACTCCGGCGTCAACGGCCCCCGAAACTGAGGAATTCTCCACTTTCTAGGCGGGTAGGTTGACGCCGGAGTGGTTCCCGCAGCTGCAGCCGACGATAAAGGGCCAGCGCGAGTTCACGCACGCGCGGAACGACCGGCGTATTTCCGCGCATGCGCAGCGGTTCCCTTCTACACGCCGGCCCCCGGACAATATGGCGGAGCCCTACAGGGGCCTGGCACGGAGGAAAGAAGGCCCCCCATGGAACCAGCCCGCTCGCAGATCGGTAGGCCCCGATATTGCGGGCCAGGCCACCGCGGGGGCTCCCGCCCGGGGTCAGATCCCCCCGCCCTCCACACCCCCCACCCCCCCCCCCCCCCTCCACCCCCCACCCCCACAGGATGGCCCCCACACACTTCCCTGCCAGGTCGCACCATGTGTGAATTGAGTAATCCATGCAGCCGGGTCTGGGCAAAAGTTGACGGCCACTCTACCCGTCGGGGCCCGGAAAATCGGCGGAGGGGCCATTATCAACTGCCCCCGACCGACGTGGCAGGAAACCCGCTGCCTCCCGAAAAACCGTACCTGAGAATAGGGAAGCCGGCATCGTGGCGGTGGGGCGGGATTCACGCCTCCCCCCGTGGATTCTACGACCTGGCACAGGGTTGGAGAATCCTGGCCATGATGGCTATGCTGTTGCTTGACCAGCCTGTGGGGCAATTCTCTCAATTTTGCCACACAATCTTAGATGTTAGCAAGGTGGACTTTTCAGGGTCTACAGGGCTGGCTTTGCCATTCTCATTTCCGGTGCCTTGGCCAATCAGGTTTCCTTCCATTTGGGATTCATAGTAGTTTGATACTGATTGATTTGCTCGGACAGTTCAGAAGATAGTTAAGAGTCAACCACATTGCTGTTGATCTGGAGTCACACATCGGCTATGCCAGGCAAGGACTGCAGATTTCCTTCCTAAACCAACATTAGTGCACAAAGTGCGTTTTATTCAAAAGTGGCTTTGTGGTCATGGCTGAGACTAGTTTTTAATTGAATTTAAATTCCACTGGTGGCATGGTGGCACAGTGGTTAGCACTGGTGTCTACTGCATTGAGGACCCGGGTTCGATCCTGGCCCAGGGTCACTGCCTGCATGAAGTTTTCACATTCTCCCCGTGTCTCCATGGGTTTCACCCCCACACCCCAAAATGTGCAGGTTAAGTGGATTGGCCACACTAAATTTCCCCTGAATTGGAAAAAAAGAAATTGGGTATTCTAAATGTAAAAAAAGGATTTGGTCTGCACCAGTTGCCATGGTGGAATTTGAACACATGTTAAAAAGAAAAGATGATGCGCACAAGAAGTGCAGCTTGCCGCAAATTATCTCAGGACATAGCTGGCATGGTACATGACCAGACAAAGCACCCGACCATCTCATGCACTGCTGCTACTCGTAGAACCTAGGAGGAGCAGTAGATTATGATTAATGAATCACATAGTATCAGTGAGTGCAAAATGAAACGGTTTTAAAAAGCACTAGGCACATGACAATTATGGTTTTACCAAAAGGTTTTGTGCATGCGGACATTGCTGGAAAGTCACCTTAAAAAAATGAATTTGGCAAAGACTTGAAAAAGAAAGAAATTGCAGGTGATGTTGAATGAACAGGAAACGGGACTAATTCCGATGGCTCTTTGAAAGAATCTTCTTCTCTACTATATAATTGTATGATTTAGAAGTGTTTTTTGTCAGTGATCAAATAAAGAAAGTAATCCACGTCAATTTCAGATTTGTGTTTGATTAAAACGCATAAATCTGAAGGGTCTAATTTTCTTGATTCGGGGCAAAATTCTCCCCTACCCAGCGGGGCGGGGGGTCCCGGCGTAGCGGAGTGGCGCCAACCACTCCAACGTCAGGCCTCCCCAAAGGTGCGGAGGAGTGGCTCCCGCTCTGCCGGCCGGCGTGAACGGCCTTTGGCACCACGCCGATCAGCGTCGGGGCTGGCCGAAAGGCCTTCGCCGGTTGGCATGAGTCCGCGCAAGCGCCGGAGCGTCAGCGGCCGCTGGCGTCACCACCGGCGCATGCGCGGTGGAGGGGGTTTCTTCCGCCTCCTCCATGGTGGAGGCCGTGGCAGCGGCGGAAGAAAAAGAGTGCCCCCACGGCACAGGCCCGCCCGCCGATCGGTGAGCCCCGATCGCAGGCCAGGCCACCGTGGGGGCACCCCCCGGGATCAGATCGCCCCGCCTCCCCCCCAGGACCCCGGGGCCCGCTCGCACTGCCTGCTCCCGCCGGCACAGAGGTGGTTTAAACCACGTCGGTGGGAGAGGCCTGACAGCGGCGGGACTTCGGCCCATTGCGGGTTGGAGAATCGCCGCGTGGGGCACGCCGATAGCCGGGGCGCAATTCCCCGGCAGAAAATTTCGGCCACGGCGGTGGTGGGATTTACGCCAGCCCAGGGCGATTCCCCGACCCTGCGGGGAGTCGGAGAATTCACCCCTCTGTTACAAACAGGAGAGTTGGTAGGGTGGTTTCCCCCTTTCTTCCACATCTTGACTAATTGCAACAAGACATGTTTCAAAGGAGAAGTGTTTAACTTATTCAGTTCTGTAACGTTGAAATAGGTTAGGTCTTCGAGCAACTTTAAAGAAAAGACTAAATATATTTTTCTCAACAGAAAAGATTATTACAAAAAAAGGTAGCATGCAGTCAGCTTTTTAGAAAAGGTCCAAAAAGTTATTATCGTGCTTGTCTTTCAAGATGGGAGCTGGAAATGTTGCAAGCGTGATGAATTATTTTTGGTTCACTGAAGAAAATGAAGGTGAAAGTTTCTCCTAGCAATAGTTAGGTTTCTGGCTCTTCCACTGGTTGAAGATGTCAATGGATGGGTGGCGGGTTCGCGTGATGTACTGGGCTGTGTTTCTTACGGTCTTGGGCTGAGCAGTTGCCAAACCAGGTTATGATGCAGCCAGGTAGGATGCTTTCTGTGATGCATCTGTAAATATTGGTAAGAGCCAATGTGAACAAGCCGAGTTTCCTTAGTTTCCTGAGGAACTATAGGCGTTGTTGTACTTTCTTGGTCATAGCGTCGACGTGGGTGGATCAGAACAGTTTGTTGTGTGCACCAAGGAATTTGAAGCTGGCAACCATCTCCACCTTGGCAGCATTGATGCAGACAGGGGCATGTACGACACTTCGCTTCCTGAAGTCGATGACCAGCTTTTTAGTTTTGCTGACAGCGAGGAAGTGATTGTTGTCGCTGCACCACACCACTAGGTTCTCTATCTCCTTCCTGTACTCTGACTCATCGTTGCTTGAGATCCGACTCACTATGGTGGTGTCATCAGCAAACTTGTAGATGGAGTTGGCGCCGGATTTTGCCACACAGTCATGTGTGTTTAGGAAGTATAGTAGGGGGCTACATACGCAGCCTTGTGGGACCCCAGCATTGAGGAATATCGTGAAGTAGTGGTCATTGTTTATCGTTACTGATTGTGGTCTATGGGTCAGATGAAGGATCCAGTTGCAGAGGGAGGAACCAAGTCCCAGGTTTGGAGTTTGGATATGACCTTGGCTGGGGTTATAGTATTTAAGGTGGAGCTGTAGTCAATAAATAGGAGTCTGATGTAGGAGTCCTTGTTGTCGAGATGCTCCAGGGATGAGTGTAGGGCCAGGGAGATAGCTTCTGTTGTGGACCAGTTGTAATGGTATGCAAATTGCAGCAGATGAATGCAGTCTGGGAGTATGGGGTTGATGTGTCTTATGACTAACTTCCCAAAGAACGTCATAGTGATAGATGTCAAGGCCACCAGATGGTAGTTTTTGAGGCACGTTACCTGGTTTGTCTTTGGCACCGGTATGATAGTGGTCTTCTTGAAGCAGGTGGGAACCTCGGAACGGAGTAGGGAGAGATTGAAGATGACCGCGAACATACCCACCAATCGACGCAGGATCTGAGTGCACGACCAGGGACTCCACAGGACTTGTTGCTTTCCGAGGGTTCATTTTCAAGAAAGCCAATCTGACTTCTGAGGCTGCGAAGATAGGAATGGGT
The DNA here is from genome assembly GCF_902713615.1 of Scyliorhinus canicula. Taxonomy (NCBI): domain Eukaryota; kingdom Metazoa; phylum Chordata; class Chondrichthyes; order Carcharhiniformes; family Scyliorhinidae; genus Scyliorhinus; species Scyliorhinus canicula. The sequence goes on along the minus strand of NC_052151.1, from coordinate 135,170,577 downwards.
GTGTCCGAGGCTGCTGAGGCAGTTGACAATGTTGATTTCCTGCTCGAAACGAGCACAGAGTGTGTTGCGTTCATCTAGGAGAGGTGCTCTGTTGCGAGAGATTCTGCTCAGCTTTGCTTTGTAGCCCATTATATTGTTCAAGCCTTGCCACAACCGACGAGAGTCCGTGTCGTTAGTTTGTGACTCTAGCTTAGTCTGGTATTGTCTCTTAGCATCCCTGATGGCTTTGCAGAGGTCATACCTAAATTTTGTGTCTTGGTCAAGATCACCTGTCTTGAACGCCTGAGACCTGGACTTCAGTGGGGAGTGGATCTCCTAGTTAAAGCATGATTTCCAGTTGGGGAATGCACGTACTACCTTCTTTGTAGACAATCTTCTACACACTTACTGATAAAGTCTGTGACGGAGATATCATACACATCTAGGTCGGCCACTGAGTTTTTGAATGTGGACCAGTCCACTGACTCCAAGCAGTCACGTAGGAGCTCTTCTGTTGCCTCGCATCAACATTGACGACCTTCTTTACCAGATTCTCCCGCTCACTAGCACATCCAGGGGCAGCACGGTAGCATGGTGGTTAGCATAAATGCTTCACAGCTCCAGGGTCCCAGGTTCGATTCCCGGCTGGGTCACTGTCTGTGCGAAGTCTGCACGTCCTCCCCGTGTGTGCGTGGGTTTCCTCCGGGTGCTCCGGTTTCCTCCTACAGTCCAAAGATGTGTGGGTTAGGTGGATTGGCCATGCTAAATTGCCCGTAGTGTCCTAAAAAAAAAAGTAAGGTTGGGGGGGGGGTTGTTGGGTTATGGGTATAGGGTGGATACGTGGGTTTGAGTAGGGTGATCATTGCTCTGCACAACATCGAGGGCCGAAGGGCCTGTTCTGTGCTGTACTGTTCTATATTCTATGTTCTAAGTTTCTGCGTACATCCCTGCGATGTTTGAGGGACGTCCCCCCGGCTGAGGGGCTGGTTGCTAGGCGACAAGCGTTATCCGCTGAGCTGGGAGAAGGAGCACCATCTTGCGGTCCTATTTTCCAAAATGCTGTGGGGGATGGTTCACAAGGCACATTTGACGTTTGTGTAGCAATGGTCAAGGATATTGGGGCCCTGATGGGGCAGGAGATGTGTTGGTGGAATTTTGTCAATACACTCTTGAAGTCAGCCTGGTTAAAGTCCACGGTCACGAAGAACAAGGCCTCCGGGTATTCTGTTCCATTGTTATTTATAACTGTCTGCAATTCGGCCAGCGCATTCTTCACTTTTGCCTGGGGTGGGATGTAGACCATCATGATGATGGCAGAAGTGAACTCCCATGGGAGGTAGTACGGGCAGCACTTCACAGTTAGGTATTCCAGGCCAGGGGAGCATTGTTCGCCAGAGTCTCCACATCTGAGCCCCAGGAGGAGTAGGTGAGGAGGTAAACCCTTCCATCCATTGCCTTGCCAGAGGACGGCGTGCGGTCCATCCAGTGTATTGAGAACCGTCAGGTTGAATTTTTTCAAAATAAATTTAGAGTACCCAATTATTTTTTTCCAATTAAGGGGCAATTTAGTGTGACCAATCCACCTAACCAGCACATCTTTGGGTTGTGGGGGTGAAACCCACAGAGCAACGGGGAGAATGGGCAAACTCCACATGCACTGTGACCCAGGGCCGGGATTCGAACCCGGGTCCTCAGCACCACAGTCCCAGTGCTAACCATTGCGCCATGTGCTGCCCAGAAGCTGTCAGGTTGTATGGCACAGTCCAGTGAGGCAAGGGTGAGCAATGTCTCTGTGAAATAGAGCTCACTTCACTCTGAGAGGTAAATCTAGCGTTAAGCTCATCCAGCTTGTTTTCGATCGTTTGGACATTTGCCAGGAGTATGCTGGGGAGGTGAGTCTTGAAACTGCTTTGTTTAGTCTCAACTGCAGACCACCATGATTCCCTCGTTTCCTAGGTCGGTGGCTGTTGCTGGGAGTTCCCGGGATCAGATGTGAGACGTCTGACCACCTGGAAGGTAAGCGGTTGCGTTTGGAGGGGTCCTGGGCTCTGGTTGTGGTTTTTGGGTCACTGCGAGGGCATTTTCGCGAACCAATCAGGCCCCGGGCTTCATGAGGACGTTTATAGTTTTCAGCATGTTCAGGTCCTCACATGGGGTCTTTGCTGATTTGGGGGTGTTTAGGTTGGGTTTGGGTCGCTGGCAATGTCTTCCTGGGTCAGATTGGACCAGGTCATGTGTCGGTTACAGAGTCAGTGGTCGTGTCAGGCATTCCTGAGGTTAGGCCTCGATCTAGGCTTGGTTGTGCCTATTTGTCGATCCTCTCTCCACCTTGCGGTGAGTCAGGGCGCTGGGTAGACGTCTCCAGGTTGGGTCGGGCTGGGTCGTGTTGTGTTATGCTTCTTCGTGTAACATAAGCTGCTTCCTTGATGTATGCTCTGAGAAAGGAAGGTTCAGACTTGGAGATAGATTTCACACATTTATTGAACAGTTAACAATTCTCCTACTTGAGTTCAACTCTCCTGCTAATCTTGCTATAGTAACTCAGTCTAACTAACCAGTCTGCTCTAAGCCACGTGGCGGGTGTGATGCTTCTGATCTGCCCCTGTCCTTTGATATATGGGTTGTGTAATGCCCCCTTGTGGTAGTGTCACCTCTGGGTGTCTTGACTGCCCATTGGTCGTGTCCTATTCTGTGTGTTCATTAGCTGTATGTCTGCATGTAATGATGTCCCTGGTGCTCCCTCTAGTGTTTACTTAGTTGTAGGGTATTTACATTAACTCCTTGTGTATTTACAGTGATGCATATCACCACATCCTCCTTTTCTCGTGTTACATATTTCTGTACTTTGTTAATGAAAATTGAACAAAATAGGTAGATAAGTGATGGCAGGTACAAGTTATGATGACAGTGATGATTATACAGTACCAAATAATAGTTATGAGTCCAAAGTTCATGAATTTACATGGTCGAGTGGCTTTCTTGTGCATTATGAAAGTGTCGATGTTGATGTTGTCATTCCTTTGTGAACGCTGTCAGTGTCCTGGTGTTTACGTAACCAAGAAGTCATCAGGAGGTGTTCAAATGGTCATATCACTTCGTCGTCTGAGGTGGACTATTTTTGTTTCTATGCTTGTGGTAGCAATTCTTGATGACATCTTTCCTGAAAGCTGGTTTGCTTGTCTGTAGTGTAGCAAACGTGAGTTGGTAAGGTGCATTGTCATACAATGGTTTGTCATTGTACTGAGCTGAGCAGTAACATTGTCCTTCATGGGCAGAGTTGTACCATGTTATACCAGTTGTTGTTCTATCGTCATAGTGATTGTTGTTATTGACATGCTTGTTGTTGAGTTTGTTGCCTCTAGTACGCTTCTTGTTGTTGTCTTTGTTGTTGTTTTTGTAGGTTGTTGTTGTTGTTGCGTTTGTTGCGCTCAATGACCACACTGAGTGGAGAGTTTGAGTCCTTCACAAAGTTACTTGTGTCAGTGTCCTTTGTGGCATCTGCTGTTTCATTGAGCGTGCCGTTTCTGATTCCTCGGCGCTCCCCGTCTGGAGTCATGTCCGGTTCACTAGAATCATCTTTGCTTGTCGATGCTTCCCGTCTGGAGTCCTTTCTGGTTCACCTGAATCAGCTTTGGTTTCTTGACACTCCCCGTCCGGAGTCATTTCAGGTTCACTTGAATCATCTGAGGTGTCTTGATGCTCCCCGTCTGGAGTCAAAACGTTCAGGAATGCATTTTCTTGTGGAGAGGCTCGAGTGGATGAGGTTTGAATTAACATGGTGTCACTGGAGTCACTAGTAACCTCACTTTGATTGTCGAGTGCCTCTGTACATATCAGCTGAGGTCTGTCAGTCTCGCTGAGATGCCGCACATCTTGTATGGGAATTGTGAAGCCTTTGTCACTTGTTGCACATACAGTGGGTAGACCTTCAGTGTCTTCTTGTCGGTTAAATGAGCTGGATAGACTGTCAGAGTCTTTTTGTTGTTCACATGAGCGTGGCAGACTGTCATAGTTGTCTTGCTGTGCACTTGAGCGTGGCAGACTTGCATCGTCTGCTGCTGGTTGCTCAGATAAGGTTGCTAGACCTTCATGGTCTTGTACGCAAGGACTGCGCTCTGGAGTCTTGCATTGCTTCCATCGTGGAGTCTGTCAACGAGCTCACTGTGGAGGCTTGTACCGCTCTCTCTGTGGAGTCTGGCATCGTTCCCTGTGTGGAGTCATGCAGTGGTCTCGCTGTGGAGTCTTTCTGTGTGGAGACGTGCAGTGGCCTCGCTGTGGAGTCTTTCTGTGTGGAGACGTGCAGTGGCCTCGCTGTGGAGTCTGACATCGCTTTCTGTGCGGAGTCAGGGACTCTTCGTGGTGCGTGGACCACTCTCTCTGTGGAGTCAGGGACTCTTCGTGGTGCGTAGAGCACTGTTGTGGCGTCAGGCCGCTCTCTGTGGGCTTTTACCGCTCTCTATCTCTTGGCGTCAGGCCACAGCAGAATCCTGTACTCATGGGTCGGGATGTTGTCTATGCTGGGCTGAGGATCCTCAAATCCGAAGAACCTGTCCATGACTGTGTCGGATGCTTCACTGTACAACACATCTCGTTGCGGTTCGGATTTGGTACTGAGGTCGCCTCGTCCAATGATGAAATCATCTTCCGAGTCGTAATCTTCAAGGACCATATCATCACTTTTTGTGTTGGAGCTGTCATTGTGCTCGCTATGTCCAAGGAAGAAATCAACGTCTGAGTCGTAGTCTTCAAGAACTAAATCATCTCTTAGGGTGGTGCTAACTGCTTGTTGTAGGATTCTACAGAGGTTACTTTCAGCTACTGTTCGAAGTTCAGGCATTGTGCTGTCGTTCCAGGTGAAAGAATTGTGTTTTCTGGTTTTAAATTTTTTTTCATTATTTTCAGGAATTTCCCCTTTAAGTGGGCATGGTCCGGAGCCTCTGACGTCATAATACTTGTGACGTAGAGCGTAGGAATGGATTGCGCATGCGCAGATTGCTTTTTCTTTACTGTGTGCCCTTTTTGCAACTGCGCATGCGTGGCTTCCTGCGCTTGCGCCACACTGTTTTGCCGGTTCACGTCTTCTGGAGAACTGCGCATGTGCGACTTCTTTCTCAAGATGGCTGCCAATCAAAATTGCTGTTTGCTTCTGTTGCAAGCCTACCTTTGCCTCATGGTGAGTATAGGCTCCAGTTTTACCGATATCTTCTGTTGTGTTTACCTCGCAGCAGTTTTCAAACTTGTCCAGGACTGTCTGGAAGTCTCTCTTGTCTTGCCCTTTGGAGTACTTGAAGGAGTTGAAGATTTCTGTTGCACTTTCACCCGCAATGGTGATTAGAAGCTTTATCTTCTCAGCATCGGCCATTCCATCTAACATGTAGATCTCAAATCTCTGCTTGAATGCACGCCAGTTGGCACTGAGATTGCCGTGGTACCTGCGCTGCTGAGGAACCGGAATCTCAATCATCTTGCCTGGGTGCTGTTGCTGGTTGACACGGATATCTTGAGTTGAACTATACCGATTCAACAGGCACACAGGCACCATGTTATGTTAGCTTCTTGATGTAGCATAAGCTGCTTCCTTGATGTATGCTCTGACAAAGGAAGTGTTCAGACTTGGAGATAGATTTCACACATTTATTGACCAGTTAACAATTCTCCTACTTGAGTTCGACTCTCCTGCTAATTTTGCTATAGTAACTCAGTCTAACTAACCAGTCTGCTCTAAGCCACGTGGTGGATGTGATGCTTCTGATCTGCCCCTGTCCTTCTCTCTAATTGACGCCTGTGGAAAGAGAAAGAGCATGTGTGCCGTGTCCTTTTATATATGGGTTGTGTAATGCCCCCTTGTGGTAGTGTCACCTCTGGGTGTCTTGACTGCCAATTGGCCGTGTCCTATTCGGTGTGTTCATTAGCTGTATGCCTGCATGCAATGATGTCCCTGATGCTCCCTCTAGTGTTTACTTAGTTGTAGTGTATTTACATTAACCCCTTGTGCATTTACAGTGATGCATAATACCACAGGTCACATGACTGGGTGCCGGTTCGGACTTTCCAGGTCAGGCACTTCAGAAGCCGGGGGCACTTTATAAGCTGGGTCGAGCGCTCCAGGAGCCAGATCGCTTTCTAGGCAAGGTCGTGGTCGGGGCTCTGTGTCAGGCCTCTTCCGCTTCCAGATTGAGGTCAGGGTCGAGTTGCTGAACAAGTCTTGCCAGGTTGGGTCATGTGGGTTGGTCTATGGACGTCAGAAGATCACCAGACCTGTAAGTAAACATAAAAGAGTATGGTTAGAGAAAATATTAGTTTTAGAATTCAGTTATAAAAAGTTAGTATGGTTATAAAAGGTGTCGGAAGATGATCTGTGGGGGAGGGTGCTATGTCTTTTCGTCCGACGTCATTTCGTCCAACGACACTTCGTCCACGTCTTTTGGTCCAACGTCTTTTTGTCCGCACGTCTTTTGGTCCAACGTCTTTTTGTCCGATGATTTCTTTCGTCAAAGACTTTTTGTGACTTGTTACGTTTTTTTGTCGGATGATTTTTTTGTCAAAGACTTTTTGTAACTTGTCTTTTTGTAACTTGTAGCACTCCACTCCACTCCCCACATTAACTTTTTGTAAATAGAAATCTTCTCTAATGCACATAGCAAGGTATAATATGCAATAAAGGATTTTTATTACCGGTCTCTTTCCTTTAACGAGCCTCGTTAAAGGATAGTTATTATCGTTCTCTTTCCTTTAACGAGCCTCGTTAAAGGATAGATATTATCGTTCTCTTTCTTAATTCGCCCATCCCGAAATGGCAAAGTTCATTGTGTCAACGAAGAGTAAACGGAAAGTAGCTGATGGAAATAACTATATCTACGATTTTCATTCGAGCAGTCCAAACCTAGGAAAAGAATACTGGAGATGTGAGAAAAGAAGCGTTCGGCTGGTGGAGCTCATTTGAATATCTGGAATTTAATCAAAACTCTGAAGGAAGAGGAAGGGTTCATAATAGGCAAAAAGGCTCAAATTCTTCAGGGAGATCAGTCGACTTCATGTACGTGATATAAGAAAATAACTGAACGCATCAAAAGATTGGTCGTTGAATATGATTCTACAACAAAAATTGATTTCTTGAGGAATGTTGCTTAGAATTTACATCAATTTTAAGTAATTTCGGGAATTTTAAGTAATTAGTAAACTTTTAGATTTTTTAACTGCATTTTTAGATTTTTAAACTGCATTTTTCAACTTGCATTTTACTTGCATTTTATCAATTACTTGCATTTTAGCAATTAAATTCACTTGCTGTATTGTACTTGAATTTTATCAATTAAATGGTTTTATACGGAGCTAATTTGTAATTGGATAATTGGACGAAGTGACGTTGGACCAAAAGACGGGCGGACAAAAAGACGTTGGACCAAAACACGTGGACGAAGTGTCGTTGGACGAAGTGACGTCGGACGAAAAGACGCGACACGGTGGGGGAGAGCTCTCATCGAGTCGCCATGCTCCACCGCCATCTTGAGATCCATTGGGCGAGATTTGAGGCTGGGTTTTTTATTTGCTAGGCAGAATCTCATCGCCCTGTGGTCTGTTTGCCTCCAAGAATGACTGACTTGAGGCTGCTGCTCAAGATGTGCACTAATATTTTATCACAAGCTGGTTTCTGTCAGGCGACCATAGAATTGGTGATTCCAATTGTCCACACATATGGCCCCGGATGACATTACATTGACACACAATGAGGTTTGAATCTCAGCCATTTGAACCTTGTTATGATAGAATGCTCCCCCCAACCCCGCCCCCCCCCCCCCCATACCCATTTTTGCGAATTTATTTCTGCATCTACTAAGTGTGTGCTCATCGCAAATCAGTTATGTAAATATTTAGACAATCGTAGCTGTTAACTCCACAAAATAATGCTATTGCCTTTTTGATGTCTTTTCAATGGAATGTTGCAAAATATTTGTTTACATTTTACTGCCGTGACCTAAAGCAAGCTACTTACCACCTTGGGCACTTTCATGAGCTTTTGCAGTCATGAAGAGAAGTCACCTGACCCCCTTGTCTCCATCTTCTTATAATGTGATGCACAATCAATGGACACGAAACGTAGGAATAGTCTGAAACGAAAGGCTTTAATCAGCAAGAAATGTGCCCAGCAGCAGGAGTACAGAAATGACCTGGCTGCTGGGGAACACGGGTTCTTATACCCCACCTCGCAGGCGGAGCTACCTTCCTCTCGACCAATGAGAATACAGAGGACATGATACTTGGGCCAATGGGCAGCGCAGATTGACCGCCTCCGCTCCCTCCACACGAATCTCTGCCATCCAGGGGTCACCCGATTTTACCATTTTATTAAGACCCGCAACCTGCCCTACTCCGTTGAGGAAGTCAGGACCGTCACCAGGGACTGCCACGTCTGCGCCGAGTGCAAACCGCACTTCTACCACCCCGAACGAGCGCATCTGATCAAGGCATTCCGCCCCTTTGAACGTCTCAGTATAGACTTCAAGGGTCCCCTCTCCTCCAACAACCGCAACACATATTTCTTGAATGTTATCGATGAGTACTCCCGCTTCCCTTTCGCCATTCCCTGACCCGACATGACCACAACAACCGTCATAAAGGCCCTCCTATCCATCTTCTCCCTGTTCGGTTACCCCGCGTACATCCACAGCGACCGGGGGTCCTCCTTTATGAGTGACGAACTGCGTCAATTCCTGCTCAGCAGGGGCATAGCCTCTAGCAGGATAACCAGTTATAACCCCCGGGGTAACGGTCAGGTCGAGCGGGAGAATGGCACCATTTGGAAGACCATTCTGCTGGCCCTACGGTCCAGAGATCTCCCTATCCCCCGTTGGCAAGAAGTCATCCCCGATGCCCTTCATTCAATCCGGTCTCTCCTCTGTACTACCACTAATCAAACACCTCATGAACGTCTTCTTGTTTTCCCCAGGAAGTCGTCCTCAGGATCCCCTCTCCCGACCTGGCTGGTCACTCCCGGGCCCATCTTGCTCTGGAAGCATGTGCGGGTGCACAAGTCCGACCCGATGGTTGAGCGAGTCCAGTTACTGCACGCCAACCCGCAATATGCGTACGTGGAGTATCCCAACGGTTGGCAGGATACGGTCTCGCTTCGGGACCTGGCACCCGCCGGCATGCAGCCTTCTCCTCCTACATCAACACCTCCCCCCCCAACCCCAATTCCCCCCAGCGCCCCCCACGCCCCCACGACCCAGCGCACATACCCCCTCTCCCCCGATTACAGCGTCTTCACCACCGGCCCGGGGTACGGAGACACATCTACGACCGACGCTCCCGGAGGCAAGGACGACCATCGGCCCAACGTCACCGGCTCCACTGCAACGGTCCACCAGAACACCACGGGCACCCGACAGGCTGATCGTGTCCATCTGATGCGACCATGGGACCTTTATTTTTGGACTCTATTGTTATTTTGTTGCGTCATAATGTAGTAGTAGTATTGTTTTTTGCCACGAGCCAGTGGGCAGCCCACCTTTCTCGAGTGTCTCTGCTCATACCACCAGTCCTCGGAACCCCCCCCCCCCACCTTCTTTCTCCACAAGGGGTGAATGTGGTGGTATGAATGGGAGCACTGCCATTGGTGCAGAACATTGGTTTCCCATTGGTTTAAAGCCACAGTTTGGATCTTCATCGTGTCTCGGGTCCAATTGATGGTACATCAGTGTGATTTCTAGCTACCTGTTGTTTTAAATTGCTGGCACCATTTTAAAAATAGCCAGTTGAAATCCCAATGATTTGTATTGAGGAGGCCACATTTGGAGAGACTTCCTGATTTATTTCTGATAGGTGAGACTTTGAATTATGACCTGGAAACAGGAAGTGTATAATAATAATAATCCTTATTGCCACATGTAGACTTACATTAACAATGAAGTTACTGTGAAAAGCCCCTAATCGCCACCTTCCGGCATCTGTACGAGCACACAGAGGGATAATTCAGAATGTCCAAATTATCTAAAAGCATATCTTTCAGGACTTGTGGGAGGAAACCGGAGCACCCGGACGAAACCCTGTAGACACGGCAAGAATGTGCAAACTCCACACAGACAGTGACCCAAGTCAGAATTGAACCTGGGAACCTGGAACTGTGAAGCAACAGTGCTAACTATTGTGCTACCGTGCTACCCACTGTGGCACCCATAGTCAGAGCTGACTTGACTTTGGGGGGGGGGGGGGGTTTCCCCTGAAGGTTTATTCAGATTTTGTTGATTTTGAAAGTTCTTTGGACATTTGAAGGAATAGCCAAAAGTGAACATGTGGGTGAGCGCCTGGCAGAGTAAAGTGTGGTGAGGATGGGTATGGAGGATGATGGTGGGGGTCATGGGCCAGTAAATTGACCTGTATTGCTTATTTATTATTTCAAACTGCTCATGTTTTTATCCATGAAGACAAGTCTCAATGCCGGGCGCTTTAGAATTGCCCCTACTCTATCTCTGGGCCTGTTTCTGCCTCTGGCCTCGCTCCAGATGCAGTGAGTCCACCTTCAGCCAATGCTTGCTTCTCCAAAACAAAAATAGAACAGGAGGACTCCTGCAGGATGGAGATGGGCTCGTGGGGTTAAGAAAGTTCCATATTCATGATACCCCTCTCAACCACAAAAATCTGGACTAGAAAGTTACTATCATACTCTGACATTGTCCTCACAGAAACAGTGGACTGATTGTACTGCCATCCTGCACCAACCATGCTTTCAGTGAGGGAGGGATTAGCCCATCCCTCAGCTTTCCCCCATGATATGGTGGGGAGGGAGGGGGGTGCAGTGCCAAAATCAGCAGCCCATTCACCATTTGCCTTTTTGATTGTTGTGCCATTTGATGTGCCGCTTGTAGTGTGTTCAATCATAGTTTGCCTGTTAATTCATATTTACTTCCAGTTAATTCTGTATGTTAGTCGATAAGGTAGATAGTGTTGACTTTGCTTTGTTGATTTTTCTATAGTAAAAATTCTTCTGTTTGTTTAAAGTCATGAATCTTGTGGCTTTATTCTCTTAGTAACTAAATTGAATTTCCAATTTTGCCCAATTTAACCAGATCGTAACCAAATTTGGGGGTCTCATCAAGGACGTTAACATAAATTCTTTGATTGTAACACTATATTCGACGAGCTGTTTATGAGCTCTGGTTCAATGCACACAGTTCACTGATAAAATTGATATTAAGTTTGGCCACCAAAATGGCTCCAGTCTTTCAAGGACACAAAGCAGGTGATATGATCGTAACACCTCTCCCCCGCCACCACGCCCACCTCACCACCAATGCCCACACAAGTTACAAATTACTCCTCATTTACCAAATAATGTCAGTTTAAGCAAAAGCAATTTCATTCTGAACAACCTTTATTATTTGCCAGCATTTTCATGTATTAAATCCCTGAGAAACCTTAGCACTTACCATTAATCTGATCACTTCCTGCCTGACATAAGTCAAGTTGAAACCCGACATAGTCATTAAATTATTGTGTTCTTTTTACCTTCATTCTGTTCCTTGATACTGCTGTACCACAATCTCAAACCCAAAACCTGCGGGCATATGTCTGCCAAATTCAATTATTTACTTGAGATGCAAGGAGCTCTCTTTATGAAAGTGGATAATGAAGGTTGCATGATAGTACTATCTTGGGGCTTAGTACTATCTTGAGGTTTCATTGATATTCAATGAACTTATGACATGGAAGTTTCTAATATTTTATTTATGCCTTAGAAAATTAATGATACACTGCAGCTACCCTGATTATATCCAAACTGTGAGGTTGAGAGTGTCACAGTCACCGTGTCAGAACCCAGGTCCTGCTGTCACCTTGAGTTAAAATGACTTCAGTGGTCACTACTATCTGTTTTAGGCTGTGAAGAAATTTAACTATAATTGGCCAACTCCTCAACCTCTTTCTTTTTCAGCAGTTGAGCAGGCAATATCCATGTGAGACATTGGCTAGCATTTCTCAGTACCAAGTTACCAGACATAATAACTTGAAAATAATCTAGCAAATGAACTTATTGGACCCATGGATAGATGCAAATTACTGCGGATGCTGGAAACTGAAACCAAAGAGAAAATGCTGGACAATCCCAGCAGGTCTGGCAGTATCTGTAGGGAGAGAAAAGAGCGAATGTTTCGAGTCCAGATGACCCTTTATCGACAAAGGCTCAGCTGGACTCGAAAAGTTAGCTCTTTTCTCTCCCTACAGATACTGCCAGACCTGCTGAGATTTTCCAGCATTTTCTCTTTGGTGATCAGACCAATGATTTGGATCAAAATGTGGGGTTTTATAGGCAGTATATTTGTTTTATCATATGAGGCTTTTTTTACTTTTGATGTTACTTTTGATGGGTCCTGCGTCTCACGATTGCTCTTGTCGGTGAGAGGTTCTCTCTATTCTTGAATGGTTTTCCACTGTGAACATTTTTGATATTTATAATGAGCATTAAAATCAAATAAGGAATCCTTCTTCTGATATGTTAATTACCTTATATCATGTGCCCTCATACCACCAAGGCAACAGAAAATTTCACTGGACTGTGCCTTAGTCTATTAACTGTCAAATAGATTTATTAACCAATATGTGCACCACAGTAATGACATAATTTAAAACTACAGCAGATACAGGCAGAATGATCCCCCAGTGTACCGCAAGAAATAATAAACATTCACATTGTATTAAACTACAATGAGCACTAAACTGGACATTTTCTGAGTATTAACTTTTATGATGAGGTTTGATACTGATGCTTTCCGGTGTCTCTCTGGCCTATCCAAGGCACAATAAATTAAGTACCATTCTTATGAGCTCCAAACGAGCTGCCAATCATACAGATATACAGGTAAATTCCACAAGACATTGATTTTGAGCCATATGGCTGTGCCCCGGCTCAGGTACAATGAGGCACTCTTTCCTGGTGTGGTAGCTGCGTATATTAAATTGCCTGGGTTCAACAAATGGAGCGAAATTGGGCAAACAGAACGTCCTGAAAGATGTGCTGTTAGGTGAATTGGACATTCTGAATTCTCCCTCAGTGTACCCAAACAGGCACCGCAGTGTAGCGACTAGGGGCTTATCACAGTAACTTCATTGCAGTGTTACTGTAAGCCTAATTGTGACGCTAATAAAGATTATTATTATCCCCATTAAATGGTCGACAATCTTTGTATCTATTAGCAACCACCTAAAAAAATGCCTTTGGCAACCGCTTATGGCATAGTAGGAATTCAAAGTATGAAAGAAAGTTAAGAAATCAGGGGCCCTTCATTAATTTGAGTAACACAAATTTATAACCGTTACTACACTTGAGAAAGTATTCTGTTCGCTGCAAAGCACTTGACAATGCTCAGAAAAGCGCTACATAATTAAAAGCCCTTTCTACCTTTCTTCTTTCTATATTACTATCATTCAGGAATTATGCTGCTAGAGACAGGTGATTCTGTAAACTAATGCAGATATTGCTGCACAGGCCATGCTGCCGCCATCGGTCATTTGGTTGAGGGCCGTGTGTTATTGCAAAATCTTTAAAATTGCAATTTCATATTGAAAGAATTTCCATGCTTTTAATTCCCCTGGTGCAACACAACACAAACACTGCCACAAACACAAATGATGAATTAATATGTGGCTGTTGTCTATGCTGATGAAAGAAGTGTTAATACAAAGCAATGCAGCATCAGTGCTACACATTAGCAGTGTCACGATTCATCTCCACTTCTACATAGTTCGTACACTGGCTGAATAAAAAAAAAGTTAATTACAATAATTCAAAAATTGTGTTTAAACAAATCAGTTGAGTAACAAAGCTGGCAAGAGTTGGTAATGGAAACAAATGTGCCCCAGAACATACACAAAAGGAAAATTCAATGAAATAAATCTCAATTAACTGAAGTAACCATTGCTGCAAAGCACCTTTAAAGAATTGCAGTTCGTGGTTAATTAGAGGCGTTGTAAAACTTTTTGAAAGACTTCGATAAATAATTAAATGAAGTACCCCAAGGAAAAGCTGATATAAATGGTGTCTGTGTACCTTTCCCCAATAACTATCATTCCCTTTGGCTAAAATTGACTTTGTGTTATCTTAGTGGTTTGTTCAGCAATGGCTGCCCTGTGTATTGGGATTATTGCACTGCAATTAGTGCTTCCCCAAGCTCATTTTCACAGCGCTGTGGACAACTATAGAGAATGATGTGGGATGTGGGAAGTAATTCATCTATTTTAATATCCTAATCTGCAGAGATCAGTCCACTCCCAGTTTTTATCTCTGTTTATTTCTAAAATCATGTAGATTAGGATAAGATCCAAAATAAAAGATTTCAATGTTGATGTTCCAAAATACTTTAGCCTATTTATCTCCATTAAAATTTATAAGCCATTCTTGAGGTATGTTGTTTGAAATTGTACACAATTATATATATGCAATTAAAATTTGATTTAACATTTTTTCTCTATCTGGGATACAATCTAAAAACATCAAAAAGCATGTGTAATAAAATAAAATTATAAGAGATGGTGCTATGTCCTTCCTGTTACCCTGGGCGAGTGTGTGGTCAATTCCAGCCCCAATTGTTCTGGATTAACTCTTAATTTTTAAAAATATCCGAAATCTTTGGTCTTTGATCTTTGCCTGCCCAATAGGTACAGTGACCAGGTTTTTAAATTTAAACACAATTGACTTCATTGATAACAATAACTATAATTAAATAGGCAGAACTTACAACTGGTTAATTATAATCTAATTTCTACCCCCCTTCCCCCTTAAACTCACCACACCCTCTATGTACACACACACACACACAAGACAAACACAGAGGGGAAAGAGGGGTGTAAGAATAATACTAAAAGTAAAAAGATATGAGTCTCTGTTTAGTAAGGCATCTTCCAGTTAAACCTTTCTTCAGTCTTTGCTTTCCGCCTGCAATGCTTTTCACTGTAGATTAATCAGGGTCGAGAGATCACTGCAGACTCAAACAACAGGCAGGAAACATTTGGAAGAGAGAAGAGAAAACAGCACAAAACGTCTCCTCTCAGCATCCAGAAGCTTTCTGCTGGGTTCGCTCTCTGAAAACACCCCACCTGGCAGGATCCAACCTCTCTCTGTTGCAGTCCTTAGCCAATCCATTGGCCAGCAGCCAATCATTTGAACCAAATCCCTCCAATTTCTCGGTTCTTCTGTTCAAAATCTAAATCTTTATAGCACAGTGTACTGTTTTGCAGCTTATGACTTCCTAATTTCCTCTGCTCGATTAAAGGTATGTCTCCCTTAAAGACCCATGGATCAAATACAATAACGACAAAATAAAAGAAATAGGAAATAAGGGAATGAATAGCAAGGGGCTTTACATTTCACCCTTAAATCAGAGTTTTAATGTGGGCCAGACTGTCATAATTATAGTAATAATAATCATCTTTATTATTGGCACAAGTCGGCTTACATTAACACTGCACTGTAAAAATCCCCTACTCGCCACACTCCGGCACCTGTTCGGGTACACAGGGGGAGAATTCAGTATGTCCGATTATTGGCATGATGTAAATACATATGGTTCAAACAAAGGTTTCACCTTTGTTTTTCACCTCATAATAATAATAATTAAAGATCCTGAAATTTAATCAACTTGGGAAATCTGCAGTCACCAATTCTTAGTAGGTCTGGGTTGACAATTCATTCTTTCAAATAAATCAGCAAAATTCAGAAATAAATCTCACTCAAAAAGAGAAAATGGGGCAACAAGGTGGCACAAGTGGTTAGCAGGGTTGTGTCACGGCGCCGAGGTCCCAGATTCGATCCCGGCTATGGGTCACTGTCCGGGTGGAGTTTGCACATTCTCCCTGTGTTTGCATGGGTTTCGCCCCCACAACCCAAATGATGTGCAGGGTAAGTGGATTGGCCACGCTAAATTGCCTCTTAATTGGAAAAAATGAATTGGATACTCTAAATTTATTTTTTTTAAAGGGACAATGGGGGGGCGGGATTCTCTGATCCTGAGGCTGTGTTGACTCCATCATAAACGCCGTCACGTTTCTCGACGGCGTCAACATGCCCTCAGGAGCAGCGATTTTGACCCCTACAGGGGGCCAGCACGGCACTGGAGCAACCCACGCCGTTCCAGCTGTCAATCCCGGCATCAGATGGGCACCGCGGATCTGCGCATGCACAGTAGGACCAGCGCCAACGCATGCATGCGCAGTGGGACCGGCGCGATTGCCCCAACGCATCATTGCGTAGGGCTAAGAGCTCTTTCTGTGCGTAAGAGGACGGCGCCAGTGGGACTCGGATTGTTTGCGTGCCCACTTAACCCATCCAGGGCAGAGAATCGCCGGGGGTGAGGGGGACCGTTGAGCGTCCCCCAACCGGCGCCGCGCCGACTGCGCCAGCGCCAGCGCCAATGGCACCGATTCTCCACTCTCCGGAGAATCAGCGAACCGGCGTCAGGGTAGCGTCGTGTGATTCGCGCCCATGCTGGCAATTCTCCGGCCCGGCCTGGGCTGAGAGAATCCCGCTCGGGGTCTTGTAATAATTACAACGGTGGCACACAACCTAACCCTCAGGAGAATCAGGCATGAATTGCTGACATTTGAATGAAAATGAAAATCGCTTATTGTCACAAGTAGGCTTCAAATGAAATTACTGTGAAAAGCCCCTAGTCACCACATTCCGGCACCTGTTCGGGGAGGCTGTTACGGGAATTGAACCGTGCTGCTGGCCTGCCTTGGTCTGTTTTCAAAGCTAGCGATTTAGCCCAGTGTGCTGAACCACCCCCTCAGCATCTCTGAGCTGCCCAGTAAGCCAAATGCACATTGGTGGCCGGATTCTCGTTTTTGGACTATGTCCCCACGCCATCGTCAAAACTGTGGACTTTCCCGCCAGAAAAAGGGCAACATATTCCTAGTCCTACAGAGGGCTAGCAAAGACTTGGAGTAAATCCAGCAGCTTTTGCTGCAGTTACAAGCTCCCGCACTTCCGGGTCGGAGGTCGCGCTTGCACACGGCATCGGCCTCCAGCAGCCATGCCATGCTACATGGGGGACTCAGATCGCAGAGCTGGACACTAAAAATCAACCCCCCGATAAAAGCCAGCCCAGAGTGGAACCAGCATCTTTGGTTGGTCCCAACCCCAACCGTCCGCCCGAACATTGCCCGGCCGCGTAGAAGGCTCCCCCTGCCCTCCAATCGGCCCGCCCCCACACCAGGACAGCCACGGACTGAGCAGCTGCCACGCTAGTATCCTGACCGGCAGGGCCATATTAGATCCACGCCGTCAGGACTTCGGCCTTTCGGGACGGAGAATAGCAAAGCGAGCCTCCAGCAATGGCCGAACGTAGGTGCTTTGCAGTGCAGCATACTCTCCGGAGTATCGGGGAACGGGCGCCAGTCCCGATTTCATGCACCAAAATGTATTTTCCGCCCCGGCACCGCCCGCGATTTTGGAGTCGTCTGCGGAGACTCCAGCCCAGGTTTTACAACCCTTCTGAAAATTCGGTTATCATACAAAATGTAGCTGAATCATTGCAGCTGCACATTCCACCCAATTATAATTGGTCTTCAAGGGGAGACAACAATGCAAATGAAAAAGAAAACACTTCAGAATCCGAGTCTTTGCCTCTTACGACCTTTCTGGCATCGCTGTCTGTTGTAACACCCACGAGACCCACGGGGACGACCCGATTGATCTCACCGTTGGGCTCGTGGTATATGAGCTTCCCCACTGAGTGGCAGAGGTCCAACAGCGGAGCTTGTTAATTTCTTCAGATAAAAGCCAGCCCAGAGTGGAACCAGCATCTTTGGATGGTCCCGCATGGGGCTATTTGCGTCTTTACTTTGGAATGAAGTAACCTATTTCTAACTTTTTGGTACGCCTTGTAATTCCAATACCACCAATACCACTTCCTTTACCCTTGTGCCCAACCTTCTTCACGCTTCTGCCCATCAACCCACGGTGAGGGCATAAGAAGCCGAGTAATAATTTGATCCTGGTGCTCCCACCCTGCACCATGAACGATGCTCTCAATTGAGTAAGCCCCGTTCTCAGTGGAAAGTTCATCTTGCCGTGTTAGGTACACTGGTATAACACTGGCTGCAACTGGACGCAGCTTAGATCTAAAAGATACTCCAGACCTTGAAGTTTGTTCCATCAGGTTTATTGAACTAATCGCACAGTTAGCACAGTTCTCTGTGAGTTCGACTCTCTGCTAACTTAAGTGTGGTTACTCTGTCTGACTGAACCAGACTAGCTCTTAGACACATGGTGGAGGTGTGAGATTGTAACAACACCCTTGACTGACTCTCTGGATGTTCATCAGTTGAAAGAGGTGGAGTGTGAGTTCCTTGTGTCTTTCATAGTCAGATCCCACCCCTGAGTGTCCTGCCTGCTTATTGGTCATGTCCTGTTCTCTGTGTCTATTAGCTGTTTGTCTATGCCTGTATATCATTATGTGTGTGTCCACATATCATGACATCTCCCTTTTATTTATGTTTGGATGACTTTTGTGTCTACAAGAATATATGCATGCAGTGGATGTGAACATATGTACATGTGAAAACAGCTGTGTAATGCAAGAACACAGAACATAGCAAACAGAACAAATGTTCATAAGTCCAGTCTCTGTGGCTTGCGTCTGATCCTATTCGACTGCCGAAGAGGTGGTGGTGGGGACAACAGCGCCTTGATGGGCGGGATTGAAGTCTAACTGGTGGCCTTGTGAGTGGAGGTACCAGAAGGTGACAAAACAACAGAAGGAAATGGAGAAGAATGTGGTTGCGGGCAGGCAACTTTGCGTAGCGCCCGTCTGTTTTGTCGCACAACAGAACCATCAGCCAGACTCACAACATACGAGCGGGGGGGGGGAGGCAGCCTGACGAACAACGACAGCTGGAGCTGACCAGCCTCCATCAGGGATCTTGACCCGAACAGTGTCTGATGGGGATAACACGGGCAAATCAGTGGCATGAGCATCATAGCCTTGGTTTTGTCGATCTCGGATCTGCTGCACCTTCTGCAGCACCGGGTGGTAATCCGGGTTTGGGCAAGTGTATGGTTGGAAGTGTCGTTCGCAGGTCCCTGTTCATCAGGAGTTGAACCGGCGACATGCCAGTGGACAGTGCGGTCACCCTGTATGCAAGCAGCGCAAGGTGAATATCAGACGCAGAATCTGCAGCCTTGCAGTTGAGCTGCTTCACTATGTGCACCCCTTTCTCAACTTTTCCGTTTGACTGCGGATAGTGTGGGCTGGAAGTGACGTGTTTGAACTCATACGACTGGGCAAAGGGAGACCATTCATGGCTGCTGAAGCACGGGCAATTGTCATTCATGACAGTGAGTGGGATACCACGCCTGGAGAACGTCTCCTTACAGGCCTTGATGACGGTCCGAGATGTGAGGTCTGAGAATTCACGACTTCAGGGTTCCTTCTGAGTTTGAGGAGGATGCGCTGCAACAGAGGCGTCATGTCATTAAGGTCCTTGTGGATAATGTGGACCAGGGGCCTGTAATGTCGGCAGGCCCGTAGATATAGTCGTGAAGCTTGAGAATGCCAGTGAGGAGGCCGAGGCATTCCTTTTCTATTTGTGCATACCTTTGTTCAGTGGGCGTCATTGCCCTTGATGCGGAGGCAACTGGTGCCCAGGATGAGGTGTCATCGCGTTGCAGCAGGACCGCACCGATGCCATCCTGGATCGCATCTGTCGAGATTTTCGTCTCCCTGTCTGGGTCAAAAAATGCCAATATGGTGCAGTGGTGAGCTTGGCTTTCGGCTCCAACCACTCTGCCTGATGTGCTGCCTTCCACTCAAAGGCAGTGGACTTCTTCACTTGGTTTCGTAGGGCCGTGGTGTGTGAGGCCATGTTTGGGATGAACTTGCCCAGAAAGTTGACCATGCCCAGGAAGCTCAATACCGCCTTCTTGTCTTCTGGGACCTTCATGGCTGCGATGGCCTTGACCTTGTCTGTATCGGGGCACACGCCCTGCTGAGAGATCTGGTCTCCTAGGAACTTGAGTGTCAACATTTGGTCCCGTTCAGCTTCAGGCCATTGGCGTGGACACGGCGGAATACCTGCTGGAGACGGGAAACATGCTCCTCAGGGGTCGTGGACTATATGGTGATGTCGTCCACGTACACACGATTCCCTTCGATGCCCTCCATCATCTGCTCCATGATGCGATGAAATATCTCCAATGCTGAGAAGATGCCGAACAGCATACGGTTATAGCAGTACCTGCCAAACAGTGTGTTGAAGGTGCAGAGCCTTCTGCTGGATTCATCCAGCTGGATTTATCAGAATCCATGTGACGCATCTAACTTTGTGAAAAACCTTGCATGTGCCATGTCACTGGTGAATTCCTCCCGCTTCGGGATGAGCTAATGTTCACGCATTATATTCTGGTTGAGATCCTTGGGATCAATGCAGATGCGCAGGTCTCCAGAGGGTTTTTTAACAAACACCATCGAGCTGACCCAGTCAGTCGGTTCGGTTACCCTGGAAATGATCCCCTGCTGCTGCAGCTCCTTGAGACCAGGCATGGTGCATGGACCACGGGCTTGGCATCAGGTCACAGTAGGATCTTATACCGATATGGCAAAGTGCCCATCCTGTCAAACACATCTGGATGCTGAGCGAGGATGTCGTCAATGCCAGCTTGAAGATCCACGTTGGAGGATGCCGTTGAACCCGCTGAACCAGGTTTAGCTTTTTGCAGGCTTACGCGCCCAGTAGGGATGCCCTGTCCGGCTTGTCAATTTCAAACCTTAGTTGTGCATGGGTACTCCATTTGGAGATGGTAGATGGCAGGACCCCAGTGCCGTGATGGCATTACCATTGTAGTCCAGGAGCTGGCAGGCTGTTGGAAGGACCTTGCGGGGCTTCTTGATGTGTTTGAAGTCTGCCTGTGAGAGGAGGTTGGCAGAAGCACCTGTGTTCAGCTTGAACTGGATGGAGCAGCGGTTGACCTGCATCACCACACGCCATTCATCCTCCGAATCCACAGCGAGGATGGACTGAATGCGAGATAAGTTAGGTGTGGCATGTTAACATGTGGTAATGATGCCCATTGGGTAGGCGGACTCCAGGCCTTCATCCTCTGGATCCGTTGTACTGCCAGGATCAAAATCCTGTAATCATCGTTGCACATTCTGGATGCGCCGTCGTCGGAATTCGGAGCACTGGCCTCTGGATGGTGGTGCGGACCAAGGCTGCATAGTGTCCAGGCTTCCTGCAGTTTAAGCATCGCCTGCCTCTTGCAGGGCAGTGTCCCTTTAAGTGGGCATAGCCACAGTTCAGGCACGTTATGACGTCCGCATCATGACGCGGTGTACATCATCACACATGCGCAGTGCTGTCAGCAGACGTCTGCACCTGTGCAGTGTGGGTGCCGGCTGCTTCGTTATCCTGTTCGCATCGCGCATGCGTGGGGCTCTGGGAAATGCGCGTGAGATGGCCGCTGTCTTCAATGCTGAGGCGCTGCATCTGGGAGATAGCCTGCACACTCTCTGCTCGTGGGAGGCAAGTTTCTCATTTTCAGTCGATTTGTGTTGGAAATACCGATTTTTTGCGTACTCATGCACTGTACATGTTTCAATCCCGACTGGCAGGGTCATAAGCTTGATTTTTAAGAGCTGCTCTCGCAGAGGATCAGTGTGAACTCCAAACACGATTTGGTCTCTGATCATGGAGTCAGCAATATCACCAAAGTTTCAGGACAGCACTTGCAAGCGGAGGTTAGTTTGGAAGGCATTGAAAGATGCATCTTTACCTTGAAGACGTTGTTTGAATATGTAGCGCTCGAAGATTTCATTGGTATCCACTTCACAGTAACTATCGAACTTGCCAAGGATGGTCTGAAACTTTGTCTTGTCCTGGCCGTCGGTGAAGTTGAACGAGTTGAAGCGTTCGATGGCTTGACCACCCGTTGTTGAGAGGAGAAGTGCAATGTTTCTTGCATCAGATGCACCCTCGAGGTCCGAGGCTGCGATGTACAGCAGAAACTTTGCTTGAATGTCTGCCAGTTGGCACTGAGATTGCCGGAGGTCCTGAGCTGGTGAGGAGCCTGAATCTTCCCCAATGTGCCGGGATACAGTTGCTGGTCGTCACGTCATGGACTGAGGTAAGCCACCTTAAATTAATAGTCTCTTGGTATCATGTCGTGTTAGGTACACTGGTACAACACTGGCTGCAACTGGATGCAGCTTAGATCAAAAAGATACTCCAGACCTTGAAGTTAGTTCAATCAGGTTTATTGAACTAATAGCACAGTTAGCACAGTTCTCTGTGAGCTCTGCTAACTTAAGCGTGGTTACTCTGTCTGACTGAACCAGACTAGCTCTTAACCATGTGGTGGAGGTGTGAGATTGTAACAACACCCTTGACTGACTCTCTAGGTGTTCATCAGTGGAAAGAGACGGAGTGTCAGTGCTTCATGTCTTTTATAGTCAGGTTCCACTCCTGAGTGTCCTGCCTACTTACTGGTCATGTCCTGTTCTCTGTTTCCATTAGCTGCTTGTCTGTGCCTGCCTGTACATCATTATGTGTGTGTCTGCATATCATGACACAACTCATTTGCGCACAGGCACATGTTGCAGTGGCACCATAAGGCATGTAATCTGTCCCGGTATTAGCAGTGGAAAAAATAATCACACACCAAGAAATTATCTTTGGTAATCAGAAAAAAGGCATACTGCGGAGCAGAGAGCAACAGGGGATTCAGTTAGCATATGGCAATGCTAAACTTGACTTGAACTTGCTTGATGCTGATATTAAGTGACAAAAAAGAAAAATTGTCCAACATAATTTTCAAGTACTTTTGATGAGTTCAAGTTGCCAAACTTCTGTGGGGAAATAGAACTGTGATACTGATTAACTTCATTGTCCATTTATATCTATATAAAAGAAAAATAGAGTGATCTAAAAACTAATGAAATGCAGGACTAGCTGAACAGAAATGACCACTTCAAACAAACCATGTTTCTTTATTTTGGAGGTCTTTGATGCTTTTTGGAAAGTTCAGGCAAACTGATGGAGAAAATGCTTCTTGGGACTAATCAGATGTTCAAGTAGATGACTTTGTGATTTTATGATGTGCGCTCCACAAAATGAAATGGGGACCTCAAATTCACAATTTTCTAACACAAGACATGGTATTAAAAGAATGAATCATGTGGAGTACCAGAAAGCACCCTTTTATTGATCTAAGAATAATAATAATCTTTATTGTCACAGGAAGGTTTACATTAACACTGCAATGAAGTTACTGTGAAATTCCCCTAGTTGCCACATTCCGGCGCCTGTTTGGATACACAAAGGGGGATTTCAGAATGTCCAATTCGCCAAACAGCACATCTTTCGGGTCTCATTGGAGGAAACCAGAACACCCGGAGGAAACCCACGCAGACACGGGGAGAACGTACAGACTCTGCACAGACAGTGATCCAAGAGGGAATCAAACCTGAGACCCTGGCACTGGAAGCAACAGTGCTAACCATTGCACTGCCGTGATCTCAGTCGTTTTCTGCTTATATTTAGAATTAACAATTTCCAGTCACTTGTTGTTGTTCTGTTCAAAATGAAAATTTGGACTGAAGAGCACTCAAAAGATTAATATGTTTGAAAAGATTTCAGTTCACTCAGGATTAAGCACAATCAAACTCTGAACAAGATCCAATGATATTTAAGAAGGAAGGCTATTGTTTCACGATTGAATGCTATCCACACATTTGCTTTCTTTACAATCAGCTCTTTTCGGCATTATCACACTAAGGTGTCTTTTCAAGAAGACAAGTGCTGACAATATGTTCAATGAAAATAGACTTGTATCAGATTGTACTTCTCACTCGTGAGATTGGAAACCACAGTGGGTTGTAATGATGCAGTCACATTCTCACTCTTCTGCTTTTGACCTGGAGATTATGAAGAATGTCAGGCCACTTTCAGTTACATCACTCAAAAGCATGTAACATGCCAAGAACCATGACTTTCCACTGAATATTATTTGATGATTAGAAGAACATTCTCGGCATTAAATGTTAATCACTAATCTTACTTACTCTGTGATTCAGTGCCTTTTTGTAATGGGATTAAGATCAGTACTAAAAGGAAATGGACTGGCAGAGCAGAAGGCGTTGTGATAATAATGGGTCAGCCAGAACAATTGCTTGCTGAGAATGAGCTGACATCGTCTGGAATTATTTTGGAAAACCCATTGCAGGATCAATGTCCTTTGGATGTGGAGGGGGTAAAAAATTAATTTTGAAGACAATTGCCATTTTATTTCATCATGATGGACATTGACAGCTGCAACTATAAATTGTTTCTCCTTTCATTCCCAATGTTTTTTTTTGAGGGGTATCCATGTATTTTTCATAAGAGGCATTCCATTGATTCCTCCCATTACAACAGCAGTGAATTCTTTGTTTCTGTGGTAATTCAAAAAGGAGAAAAAATTACTCAATAGTGGCAGTTATCCAATTGCTGTATATGTATATATATAAATAGAAGCTCTTCCCTGATGCTCATATTAATCTGAAGGCATATTTAGAAGATCTCGGTAAACGGATGAAAGCAGGTGCTAAATGGGTGCTGACACACCTTTTTGGAAGTCTGGAAGGTCATACTATTTTGGATAACCAATTAAGCTAGATCAACATATTGAAAGATAAAATAAGGGCCAGCCCCTTAAAAAGTTATGTATCAAAGTAAAGAAAATCACAAACAAAGGCAGTCTAGCTTTAGTGCACAAGATCGGTACTAACTCCTGATCACAATAACTTGAATTTATCTAAAGATGCTAAAACTGGGGCAGCACGGTGGCTCAGTGGGTTAGCCCTGTAGCCTCACAGCGCCGAGGTCCCAGGTTCGATCCCGGCTCTGGGTCACTGTCCGTGTGGAGTTTGCACATTCTCCCCGTGTTTGCGTGGGTTTCGCCCTCACAACTCAAAGATGTGCAGGCTAGGCGGATTGGCCATGCTAAATTGCCCCTTAATTGGAAAAAATGAATTGGGTACTCTAAGTTTATTAAAAAAGAAAAAAAAAAATGCTAAAACTAACACCAGCAGGTTTAGTACTCAAGTGGTGATTAGCCACCGTTATCTGGGCTCCACACAACCACTTACATTGAAGGTATTAAGTGTGCTGGCTGACACATAGCAGATATTGCAGAATGGATCAGGGGCAAAAGGGAAGGCACACATATTCTGAGGCATGGCACTGAAGGTCCAGTAGAGGAGGAATATCCTTTACCTGCAAGGGGCCGGAATCCACCTCGTCCTCCTTTCCCTCTCTCCTGCTACAGCTGGTAATCGTCAGCCTGGCCTCATGTCCTACTTCCAGTCCTCTCACATATCAGGCAAGATGCCAATGGTCAAGCACTGCCTGTATGGTGATTCCTATCAGGTCGGGTAACACAGCACTCACTTTCTGAAGGTGATGTGCTCACAGAATTTCTTGCATCAATGTTGAAAGGATGTTGGTGAAGTCTTGCCACACTGCTCCCTTGTGTTTTAACAGTCTTCAAACTCCAGCAGCAAAAGAACAGTAAAAGGTGATTGTACCTTTTAAGTAGCACTCAAATCCCCAGCAGCAACTTGTTTACTCCCAATCAGTTGGCCAGCGATTTAGCCCAGTGAGCTAAACCAGCCCCTGGTTCAATGTTTACTGGGAAGGTTTGATGGATGTGTATGTTGCAGCTGTAATTTCAAGGTAACATGCTGAACACTGCAACCTCCGACAGCCTGTCCCCCCCCCCCCCCTCCCCCCCTCCCCCCTCACAGTCGCAATGTTATGATGTGACAATGTGCAAACTGAGGAATCTGTTCAAGGGTGGCAGTGTGGGTGTTTCCTGATAGATGGGTGGCAGGAGAGCAGGTGGATAGGATAGTGAGCACAGCAGTGTTCATCATTCATCCACCCACTCAGTTTTAGCAGCTAACTACATGACATAGTATCTATATCAGAAATTGGTGGTGAGATGATGCCATCTCCATAGATGTTTCTTGGGAATCCATTCCATGCTTTCAATGGTTCAGTAGATTACACTTTGATTAGGCAGCAGCAATGCCACTTGCCCCTCCATAGGGAAAGCCCATATTGAGCCATCTGTTCCACGGCAGCTAACAATTGGACATTTACAGCTTGGACACTCATCTGGCAAATCAATGATATCTCCTCTGAGGCACATGTACTTTACCATTGACAACCAACCTCTCAAATAGGTCTTTCAGAATACCCACCTTTTATCTGTGTCAGTGTCAACCAAGCTGTGCCGGGCCTGCCTCATATCCATCACTACTTCAAGGATCATCCATCCCAACACCTATTCTAGCCCGTGACTGCACCTGGACTGAAAATCAGAAGCTCCTGCAGCCATTTCTAAAGGACAGGTGTTACAACTCCTTGGGCTAGTGTGCTTCGATTCCAGTCCCACAGGCCCCAGAGTCCCAACACAAGTGAATTAACCTATAAATTGTGTGAAATTCCAGAACTGTTTGACCCTTGGAAACACAATTACTGTTTATTTATGACATAAATATACAGTAATTACAACAGAATAATTGCAAGCTAACCTACTACCCCCCCCCCCCCCCCCCCCCCCCGTTTAACTGTCCCACTCTCTACCCACACACACACACACAAGACAAACACAAAGGGGTGGACAGGGGTAAAACAATAAGGTTTAAGATAAAAATTGGTGAGTGTTTGCTTTCGATGTTGAATTTTTTGCAGTAGGCTGTCCTCCCAGCACGCTGAGAGATCCAAGCCACTGGTGTACCGTTGCTGATAGTCTCCTGGCAGTAACATTCATTCAGTACTCACAGACAGTAGGATTTCTTCCTGAGACCTTCAACTCAAAGGTCCACTTTGAGACTCCTTGTTTCATAAGGCTCTTTGTTTCGCATGAAACCCAGCTTCTAACCCAAATTTTAAGCTCAATCCTTTGTAGTTTCACTAAAATGACATCCAGCCTTACTGATAAGAGAGAAGGGTTCTTACTCTGGATTTTTAGAGAGAATTCATCAGATCTTTGAGGGAGAAACTTCAGAGATGCTTCTTCCAGCTTCTGAACAGAAAGTGAAAACTAAACAACAACCCAGCCTTACCGGGCAGAGAGACATTCCAGGGAAATCAGAACCAATCGCAATGGGCTATCAGCAAAGCCCAGCACTCTGAGCCAATTAATTTGCCACCAGCCAGACCAGTCAAACTGAATCATCACTGATCTCTCCTGCTTGAATTAAAGGCAATGTCTACATTAAAGGCACAGGCCCATTAATCCCTATTACATATAATGCCCTATTACGTATTTTCTTTTCATGTACAAATGATTTGTTTGAGCTTCACACTGAAAAATACTTTTCACTGTACCTTGGTACACATGACAATAAACAAATCCAATCCGATCCAATCATCCAGGGACAAAAATTGTAATAAGCAAAATAAACAGGGGCCGTGATTCTCTGATCCTGAGGCTAGGTATTGACGCCGTCGGAAATGCTGTTGCGTTTCCCGACGGTGTCAACACGGCCCCAGGATCACCAATTCTGGCCCCTACAGGGGGCCAGCAGTGCGCAGAAGCGGTTCAACCACCCCAGCTGCTGATCTGGCCGTGGAATGGGCACCGGTAGATGCGAGCATGTGCAGTGGGCCCGGTGCGAACCCGCGCAGGGTCGGAGAATCCCGCCCAGGGTTTAAACAGGAAGATCCTTACACAGGTTTGCCGAGACCTGAATTCTCCTATCTCTGTACACCTGACCCGGGAGTGAAATTCTGGGACTTTGATCTAGGTGAATCATTTTCAATTTAATTAACAAATTAATTGAGTTTTCTTTATTTTTCATGATCATGATTTATTACATCTTCAGAGTATCTATGGCAAGTTGACAATACATCTCACATGAATAGTGCAAATCCTGCAGGGATTGGTGGTACAATGGTATTGTCACTGGATTAGTAATCCAGAGACCAGGGGCGGGATTCTCCGACCCCCTGCCGGGTCGGAGAATCGCTGGGGGGTGGCGTGATACCTGCCCCTGCCGGCTGCCGAATTCTCCGGCGCTGGGGTTTTGGCGGGGGCGAGAATCGCGCCTCACCGTTTGGCGGCCGCTGGCAGCGGCCCCGCCGGCGATTCTCCGGCCCGCGATGGGCCAAGCGGCCGTCCGTTTTAGCCTGATCCCGTCGGCGTAAATTAGACCTGGTACCTACCGGCGGGAGCTGGCTCTGCGGGCAGCCTCCGGGGTCCTCGGGGGGGGGGGGGGGGGGCGCGGGGGTATCTGGCCCCGGGGGGTGCCTGGCCCACGATCGGGGCACACCGATCCACGGGCGCGCCTGTGCCATGCGGGGATCTCTTTACCTCCGCACCAACTGCTGTGTACCTCCACCGTGGCCGGTGCTGAGATGAACCCCTCCTGCACATGTGCTGGGATGACACTGCACACACTGACGCTCCCGCGCATGCGCCAACTCGCGGCGGGTGGCAGAGGCCCTTCGGTGTCAATTGGCGTGGCGGCAAGCCCCCTCCGCGCCTGTTGGCAAAGCGCCAACCCGACCAGCGCCGGCCTAGCCCCTGAAGGTGCGGAGGATTCCGGGCGGCCCAGCGCCGGAGTGGTTCACGCCACTCCTCAGCGCCGGGACCGCCCTCCCCGTTGGGTAGGGGAGAATCCCGCCCCAGGGGGAATGCTTTAAAGACCTGAGTTCAAATCCCACAATAAGAGATGTGAAGTAAAGTCTGCAATTAAAAGTTTAATGAAACCATTCATTTTCAAGAAGCAGTTAGCTATATAGCACTTTGTGTGAAGGAGATTAAAGTGCGAAGGAGATTAAAGGACATGGGTGGGAAAGCAGGATTAGGCTATTGAGTTGGATAATCAGCCATGATCATAATGAATGGTGGAGCAGGCTCATAGGGCTGAATGACCTCCTCCTGCTCCTATTTGCTATGTTTCTATGTTATAGATTATTGTAAAACCCATCTGGTTCACTTACCTGCTCTGGCCAATATGTGATCCACAGCAGTGTGGTTGACTCTGAAGTGGCCTTGCAAACCATTTCGTTCAAGGGCAGTTATGGATGGGCAATAAATGCTGGGCCGGCCGATGACATCCACACCCAATGAATTAAAAACACACAGTTTGAATTATAGTCGCAATCTTGAGCAAATTACTTCAATTATAGTATTTAGGTTAACATCGTCTAAATTAATTTCTGAGTTGTTTTGTCTCAAACTTATTTAAATATCACAGGCATTACATTCTCTACTCAATGGACAATTGAGGAGCTAATAAAAAAATTTCCCAACTGTAAAGCTTGAATGGGAATGAGTCCAGGCTAGGTTTTCCAGAGAATCATGCCAAGACCCTTTTAAGAGCAGAGCCAGTCCACCTCTGCCTTTTCAGGTCCTTCTGCTCAACATAACAGCATTTGGCAAAATGTCAAACTACAAACAGGCCTGGCTCCTCCCATAAATTGTATTATCTGTATTCTATTAAGGTGTCACATGACCTGCTTAGCTAGGACTAAAGACAATCCCTCAAATTATCTATACTCCAGGGAATCTCAAATAATCAAAATAATATCCTATTATCCATCTATATGTAAACAAATAAATAGTTAGGAACTATGGTTACCTCACGTTTTACAACACCTAAATTACAGTTTTAGTAGACACACTGACTGTATGTATGTTAAACCAGGGTTTTATTTATGTAACATTACTGCCACAAATAGAAAATATAACATATAATAATTTATTGCATTCATCGCAGATGTAAAATTGGAAGAATGTCATATTTGTGCAGAAGGTGGTGTTTTGCGATTGTGACTGCTAGACAGATTTCAAAGTTTCCACTTGCCATGAATTCAATATTTTGTCATTGGGATGATTTTTGCAAATCTACCCTTAACATTCATCATTCTGAATCTAATTGTGTTATGTCTGAGCGAGGAGCGCTTGAAATAAAATCAGAAAATACTGGAAATAATCAGCGGGTCTGTAGCATCTGTGAAGAATGAAGTCGAGTTTAAAGTTTTAGGCTGATTACCTCTCATCATGCTGATATTGACACTGTCAGACTGAGTGAAACATGCTTTTAAAAAGTTGTACACTAAATTTACTTTTAATTGCTTCTCTGTTATTCCTACTACCTTATTCATTCAACCTTAAGAGAATTAAGAGATTTTATGTAAGTACGTAATGTTCTGCAGGAAAGAATTAAGCTTATTACTCAATGTTCCATAATTAATTAACCAATTGAACTAAATGCCTAAATGACACATGAACAATGAAAATAAGTATTATGGGCTGGACACAGTCTGCAGCCGCCACGCGAGGTCCCCGAAAACTGTGAGCACAAGCGACCAACGCCATCGGGAAGTCAGACCATCGGGGCGGAACATCAGGGAAGGGCCTCAGGTGATGTCCTGATGTATGGTGCACTCAACGATTAGGCCGTTTTTGAGGGGCCGGAGCATCCGAAAAATGGCACCGCGATTCCGGCGTAAAAACAGATTCTCTGGCCAATCACCGAACACGATTTCGCCGTCAGCAATTGGAGAATCCAGCTCTGTGTATCTGCTGGAGACCTGTGGGAAGGCATGGGACCAGCTGCCCCACACTCTGACCAGGACTTTCATGTTTTGGTGAGAGGGGACTGGAAGAGGGGAGAAGCCCTATAGCTTGACTCATCCACACAGAGCTCCAAGTGAAGGATCATATCTGCAAGCTGCAGCTAAGGTGCCAGACATGGCACATACCTCTGCTGCAGAAGTAAGGCTTGTAAGTACATATGGCTCATGGATATGTGCACAGAACACATGTGAATAAGTGCTCCAATGCACAGACACAGTGACGAGCAATACCCCTCTATGCACTATGGATCAGGCTAACAGAAATTCATGTTCTCATTGAAGACTAAAAGCGCAAAAGACAGCACTTAAGATGGCCGAGATTGGAGGTGGGTCATCCTGGCTGAGTTGCATCGAGCCCATGGAGCAAGTGGCCATGGAGATTGCCACGGTTCCTGAACAGCTCTATATTTGATCTTGATGTCAACACAATGGGACAGTGGTATTACAGAAGTGCAACATTGAGGTGGAGTCATAAAATCTCTACTGTGCAAAAGGAGGACATTTGGCCCTTCCATTATGCACCAACCCTCTGAAAGAGCGTCCTATCTAGGCTCACTCCCCCTCCCTATCCCTGTAACCGCACCAAATCTTTGGACACCAAGGGGCAATTTAGCATGGCCAATTCACCCAAACTGCACCGGACTATGGGAGGAAACCGGAGCAGCCGGAGGAAACCCACACAGGCACGGGAGAATGTGCAAACTCCACACAGACAGTCACCCGGGGCCGGAATTGAACTCAGGTCCCTGGCGCTGTTAGGCAGCAGTGCTAACTGGTCTTCCAGCCAGTGTAAGCATCATATGCAATGACATGCATCAGAGAGTGCTTTCAAAATGGGAAGTTCTATATCTAAATAATTCCTTAAGTGTCTCAGACAGGTCCTGGCTCTGCTCCCTCACCCAATACACCACTAAATCCTCCTCCCCAAACCTGCACCAACACCTGGCTCCATCATCCGTTGGGCATCAAAAGAAGGAAGTGACGATGATGGAGTCAGTGCCACATCACATTAGCCTAAATACCGCCAAGTGCTTCAGAGGGATGACAGGTGTGTAGTGTCAGTGGCACAGGTTGAAAGTCACTATATCAGAGTGTAAGAGGAGGTGCCAGACAAACCTGTGCATGGTCCCCCTCGGAAGAGCGAGGAAAGTCCCAATGAAGCTCCACTGGACAGAAACGTGGAGCCCCTAGAGTCACCTTATGGGGAACAGTGTTTAAGATCTTTGATGGACAACCTATGATAGTGAGTGGGTCGCACAAGTGACCCTCCTTCACCTCAGTGGGCCACAAGATTGAAATCAGACTTGTTGACTAATCATGACCCTATGAATAAGATTGAATACATTTAATACACGTCACATATTTCATAACGAGTTACAGAAAATGCTAATTATATATTAATAGAACTGTCATCAACTTCATGTGGTAAAATAAAATAAATATTTACACTTTGGACACAGCGGAAGCACATGGCTCTCACAGTCAATGTTGTGTGCAATCAGTACCTACCTCACTTCACTTCCTGTGCTTTATGTGTGTTTCACTTCGGTCATAGCAGTGGGGAAAAACTAATCAGCGGCATGTAACAACTCTACACATAGATAATGGTCAGCACCATGTCTCGTAGACACTCAGAACCCACATGGGCTGCATGTGGCCCCCTGGCCACAGGTTGGCCACCACTGGTTTAGATAATCAGCAGCAGACGGCGGACATCTGGCAGAGTTCCCTGAGGCAGTGGGAGCTCGAGGAATGTAAATAGAGGAGTCCATCTCTGTCATAAGCTTCACATTTCCCCAGGGTCTCAACCACATGAACTCGGGGCATGTACTGTTGGCACAGCAGTGTACCACGCTTCGGGGCATCCTTTCCTGCAGCGTATGAGGTAGACTACATTGGTCGAGTCGCACGAGTATGTGCGGCACATACTCGTGCGACTCGACCAATGTAGTCTACCTCATACGCTGCAGGAAAGGATGCCCCGAAGCGTGGTACATTGGCGAGACCATGCAGACACTGCGACAACGAATGAACGGGCACCGTGCGACAATCACCAGGCAGGAATGTTCCCTTCCAGTCGGGGAACACTTCAGCAGTCAAGGGCATTCAGCCTCTGATCTCCGGGTAAGCGTTCTTCCAGGCAGATTCAGGACACGCGACAACGCAGAATTGCCGAGCAAAAACTTATAGCTAAGTTCCGCACGCATGAGTGCGGCCTCAACCGGGATCTTGGATTCATGTCGCATTACATCCACTCCCCACCATCTGGCCTGGACTTGCAAAATTCCACCAATTGTTCTGGCTTGAGACAATTCACACCTCTTTAACCTGTGATTATCCCTCTCTGGATCTGTAATGATTTAATTACCTGCAAATTCTCGCATTCCAAGCATTGTCCAGCATCGCTGACTTTGTCTATATAAATGTTTCTGGATCATACCTCTCCAGTCACCTGAAGAAGGAGCTGCGCTCCAAAAGCTTGTGTTTGAAACAAACCTGTTGGACTTTAACCTGGTGTTGTAAGACTTCTTACTGTGCTCACCCCAGTCCAACGCCGGCATCTCCACATCATATAAACTTGGTAATGAAAAATCTTTGATTCATATACATTTAGTTATGAAAAATTCTCCTTCAGAAATTTAAATCCCCTCATGGTTAGTCTCAAATAAAAACAGAAATATTTATTTTCAAATTCTGCATCAAAGACAGCTAAACCTTTACCAGCCTCTTTCTCAATAAAACTGAGAACCCAGAACCTCCACTAAGAAGAATGTAGCTTTTAAAACTCAGCCAAGCATTCATAATGATGTAATGTTATCCCTCACAAAATGTCAACCTAGAACTCCATTGAATGACATAAACAAATGGTAATGTTTTGCTCATCTTCACCAGATAGCCTGCCATCAAAGCGCTTAAGACCATATTTCTTTGAATTTTAACTGACAGCTTCAGCCTGTTCTTTCATATTTGAAGAGTGTGGAATTTATAAAACTCCAGATCATTGCAGTTACATAGACTTTATCCGACTTTATCCACCTTTCAGGATCATTTACAACTACTGCATCAATTGGTGATTCTCACACTTTGAGTTACAACCAATGAAAAATCCAAAATGGTACCTGTTTGAATTCAACACTCAGGTTAAATGATCCTGCTGAATTTGGATTCCCTCCTGTATGAATCACACCCCATCCTGACTCCCTAACAGCAGGACTTCCACATCCAGATCCTGCCCACCATTTCCTTAGGTCCACGGCGTCTTCTCAACTCTGCAAATATCTGATCCTGAGTGTTGACACCACAGTTCAGCCTGTTGCTGCCCTCAGCTGATGTCTACACATATGCACTTCCCTGCAGGAGCAAATGGATAGCAATCAGGGGCAGAAACCATGGCTGATTTTCTCCCTTCTCAACACCATACAGGGTGTGCAGATTAAGAACAAACAAATTGTTAGTAATTAGTTATTGGCGTAGATGTTTATAACTGGACTACTCTGCCATCTCAAAAATTCTGTTTTGAGAGCATCTGTCACATTTCAAAGTGTTGAAAGTATTAACAAAAGAGAAAAACATTATTCATGCTGAGGGCAATTCAAGATTTTCTATTGTATTTTTAGCCAGTTCACAACTCAATTTGAAGCCAAAAATGTAGAAATCTGCAAAGTTTACTCACCAGGAATTAAACTCGAATTGGCCCCAGGCTCACGGTTATATAAAGCAATTTGAGATTTTTTGGCATTAAAGGCACAGACCAAACTTTAATTCACCTCCATGTCACAATACATAAGGTCCTGGATTTTAAATTAAGCTGGGTGTTTCAGGGCAATTCGGCCAAAATCTGCTGGTAACTAGTTTAAACCATTGTGGATTTTAGCTGGAATTGGGTTTCTGTGATCTCTGAGCTAGTTTTAAAAAACACTGATGCAGCCTTAACCCATAGCACCGGTCATGCCTCTAGACTAATCATTGTTGGGAGTTTCTGTTAATTTCACCTGTTTGTGAGCCATCGAGGAAGCTCTAAAATGAAGTTGGATTTGTTTGGACACAAGGACACTTAGTAAGTACATTAGAAAAGATTTTGTTGGCTTTCTTTCTGATTCTATTAATTTATCAACTATTGCTGTATATATGCCAATATAACTAGAATTTTTTTAAAGAGATGTTCTAACTTAAAATCAGGTTAATCATAGACAGTGAATTGGCACTGAGGACCAAATTCTCACTCCCGACTCTGGTTCGTAGCAAATTTCCAACTCCGCAAAACAGATTTGGAAGATAGTGTCCCAAATAGTCAAATTTTCATTCAGAGGGGCAGTATCATAATAATATAATAATAATCTTTATTGTCACAAGTAGGCTTACATTAATACTACAATGAAGTTACTGTGAAAAGCCCCTAGTCGCCACATTCCGGCGCCTGTTTGGGTACACAGAGGGAGAATTCAGAATGCCCAAATTACCGAACAGCTCATCTTTCGGGACTCGTGGGAGGAAACCGGAGGAAACCCATGCAGACACAAGGAGTCTATCTCGAGTTGTGACCACCTCCCCCAGAAAGAGCTTTGGGGCAGCAACAGGGGCTAAAAAGGCCTGCCATGGTGCTCTGGGTTTGATTTTGATTTGATTTGATTTGATTTATTGTTACATCTACCGAAGTACAGTGTAATGTATTTTTCTACAGCCGAGGGAACATACACTGTACGTACATAGTAGACAAAAAGAATAATCAACAGAGTACATTGACAAATGGTACATCGACAAACAGTGATTGGTTACAGTGCGGAACAAGGGGCCAAACAAAGCAATTACATTAGCAAGAGCAGCATAGGGCAATGTGAATAGTGTTCTTACAGGGAACAGATCAATCCAAGGGGAAGTCGTTGAGGAGTCTTGTAGCTGTGGGGAAGAAGCTGTTCCTATGTCTGGATGTGTGGGTCTTCAGACTTCTGTACCTTCTGCCAGATGGAAGAGTCTGGAAGAAGGCAATGCCTGGGTGGGAGGGGTCACTGATAATGCTGTCTGCCTTCCTGAGGCAGTGGGAGGTGTATACGGACGGGAGGTGTATACAGAATCAATGTGGCGGTGGCAAGCCTGTGTGATGCGTTGGGCTGAGCTCACCACATTCTGCAGTTTCTTGCGATCTTGGGCCGAGCAGTTGCCATACCAATCTGTGATGCAGCCAGATAGGATTCTCTCTATCGCACATCTGTAGAAATTTGAGAGAGTCGATGCAGACATGCCAAATTTCTTTAGCTTCCATCGGAAGTAGAGACATTGTTGGGCTTTCTTGACTGTTGCATCAACGTGAGTGGACCAGGACAGTCTGTTGGCGATGGTGACCCACAGGAACTTAAAACTATCAACCATATTCACTTCGGAGCCATTGATGTAGACGGGAGTGTGTGTCGTGCTGCCCTTCCTGAAGTCGATGATCAGTTCCTTGGTTTTTCCGACATTTAGAGAGAGGTTGTTTTCACAGCAGTAAAGCTAAAAACAGCCGTGAATAGGGCATCCTTGACATTGCGGATACACCTGTATGCAGTTGTTTGCAAAATCCTGCTCAAGCACTGGAAAGATCCAGAGGCATGAACATTCAGTGCAGCCATAAGCTTGATAGTCACCAGGAGCAGGTATCCTCCTCCACCTCAATGTGCCAAGTCAACCATACCCTGGCATACCCTGCCATATGGCCCCTTGTGTAGCTGGAGTATTCGTTGGTACATGGTGTCGGGTAGCTCGTTGATGGACTAACGCCTCCTTTGAAGATGGTTTTATTGTAGTGCAGCCTTCTGACCCGGTCCTCAGCCTGATGGGTAGCTGGCACGGGCCTCACTGACTGGACCCTGCTGTTCAGCGGCAGGCCCCTGTAGTGGCGCATTTTGCCTGTAGCCCTAGCATTCTCACCACCATGCAAAGGCTATGGCAGAACTGGCCAGGTATATCGTTAGCACAGCTGGCTGCAGTCCTAAACACGTCTCTAATCTGTGAGAGGGGGAGAGGGAGAAAGAAAGACATTCATAAAGTTCATGCATCCCTTGACCCTTCATTTCCCTCAAATTCCATGGTGAAGGGCAGCACGGTGGCACAGTGGTTAGCACTGCAGTCTCACGGCGCTGAGTCCCGGGTTCGATCCCGGCTCTGGGTCACTGTCTGTGTGGAGTTTGCACATTCTCCCCGTGTTTGCATGGGTTTCACCCCCACAACCCAAAGATGTGCAGCCTAGGTGGATTGGCCACGCTAAATTGCCCCTTGATTGGAAAAAAATAATTGGGTACTCTAAATTTACAAAACAATTCCATGGTGATCCAGCCTCTGACAGCTGGCCAACCCTCACCATTCCCTCTGCCCAGTGCAGTGCTGAGGAGCTGCTGTCTACAACAGGCAGATTGTATGGTCACTTACACTGCCCATGTCCCATAATGTTCATCCACAGCCTCCATCCGGGTGACCCCTCCCTTTATTCTTTCAGAAATGTGTGCCTCATATTCTGGTCATGAGGTGGAGGTGCCAGCGTTGGACTGGGGTGAGCATAGGAAGAAGTCTTACAACACTAGGTTAAAGTCCAACAGGTTTGTTTCAAACACTAGCTTTCTGAGCACTGCTCCTTCCTCGATTCACCTGAGGAAGGAGCAGTGCTTCGAAAGCTAGTGTTTGAAACAAACTTGTTGAAGTTTAAATTGGTGTTGTAAGACTTCTTACTATCATATTCTGGTGACAGTGGAAACCCTGTGTGGCCCCATGGCCGTATATTTGAAAGTGGAGGCATAAGGAGAGAGGGAGGGAGATGGTGTCAAACTTAGACTCTGTTGTACAGGATAGCATGTTTGTGATTCGATGAGTCCTGATGACTCCTTCAGTACTGAGGATCGTCTCTGTGTCAATCCATGAAGTACTGCTGCCAAGAGAACCAGGGCCTACTTGTCAGAAACATTAAGGTCCAATAATCCTTTTTGAATGGCAAAGTTGTGAAGAGCACAGCAGGTTGAAACTATTCATGGCACATGCCCAGGAGACCCTCTAGATTTTCCCAGATAACCCGTTCATGAACCAGCCGTATGTTGTGCAGCAGAAAAAGCAGAGCTGTGCCTGGTTTCCTGAAGGTAACAATGATAACATCCCAACTACACAAGTCCACTCACCCCTGTTTTCAACCCAAACCAGTAGTTAGCTGGTTGGCCACTTGGAAATAAGAGGTGATTATTTTCCCCTGAGAACCGATGCCATGAGAGCCATACACAAACCAGAGCTCACATTGGACAAAGTGGAAGTCCTCAAGTGAAGGTACCTGGTCCAATCTGAAAAGTTCTTACAAGGTGGCCCCAAACAACACTCAACATTTGTACGTTCGCTGCTTTTGCACAATTGTTCAATTCAGAAGGGTCAGTTATGGCAGGAGAAAGAAATAGCAGAAGATGAAAATGTAAAGAAGTATGAGAGGATGTTGAAGGGTTGCTGTGTTCTTTATCATCCCAATGCTTTTCCGAGTGACCTCCTATCCTTCACCATTCAAAAATTTCAGCTTATTCAATACTCTCCTGATTATATTATCATACACTTGTGTCCCAATCACCTGCACTCTATTCCTTCCTGATACGCATTGCATTGTCAAACCAGTGACTCCGATTTAAAATTCTCATGTTCATGTTTAAACTCCCTCTAACTCTGTAACCTCCTCCATTCGGAACACCTTTCAAAATTCTGCATTCCTCTGATGTTCCTGTGGAAGAACACTTCCACCCACCCCTGGCCTGCCCCACCAGCCTTGTTTCTTTGCACATGGTAGCCATATCTTCAAACAACTTTAATAATAATCTTTATTGTCACAAGTAGGCTTACATTAACACTGCAATGAAGTTACTGTGAAAACCCCTAGTCGACACACTCCGGCGCCTATTTGGGTGCACGGAGGGAGAATTCAGAATGTCCAATTCACCTAACAAGCATGTCTTTTGGGACTTGTGGGAGGAAATCGTAGCACTCTGAGGAAACCCACGCTAACATGGGGAGAACGTGCAGACTCCACACAGACAAGCCGGAAATTGAAACCGTGTCCCTGGCTCTGTGAAGCAGCAGTGCTAACCACTGTGCAGAGTGCCACCTAATATCCTCGAATTTTCTCCTTCAATATCTCACTTCTCCTTCCTATGTTTCTCTTCTCCAAAACCCACTTCTTTGACTAAGATTTTGGTTATCCCTCTTGAGACTCTGTTTTTTTTTTCTATCCATTTTAGTCTTGTTAATCCTCTGTGGAGTAATTTTCTGAATCTTCTAAATATACACAAAGGAGAATTGCAAATTTTGAGCTGAGAGTTGCTGCCGACTGTGTTTGCTCCATTTCCTGCTGCAATAGATTAGTAATGGCTGCCTGGTTACCTGTTGAAGCATAACTTCCTCGTATCCTGCTCCTCTGTCATGTTAAGTACGATATCCTGGTGTGAAATGTGGACATTCAGTGAGGCTTCCTTTGCCCTTTTCCATAGCTTTATGCTGCTGTGTTTGTTGGTTCTGTTGCAGGTCCTCCTGTTGTGGAAGTCTCAGTGGCATCTTTCCCATGAATATCCTTGCCAATTAATATTAAATC
The DNA here is from genome assembly GCF_902713615.1 of Scyliorhinus canicula. Classification (NCBI taxonomy): domain Eukaryota; kingdom Metazoa; phylum Chordata; class Chondrichthyes; order Carcharhiniformes; family Scyliorhinidae; genus Scyliorhinus; species Scyliorhinus canicula. Next base: position 135,131,399 of record NC_052151.1, on the reverse strand, counting down.
CAGCCAGATATTGGCTTCAAAAATTCCCAGCACCAGAAAACTTAACTTAATGGATGTGAGGATCCCATTCAATATTGCTGCTCCAGGCTGCTACCTGTGCGTTAGCTCCTTGCTTTTCTGGGCAAACTTAATAAGGATCAACTGAATCTGTGGCACAGTGCTTAGCACTGCTGCTTCACAGCACCATGGACCCAGGTTCAATTACTACTTTGGGTGACTGTCTATGTGGAGTTTGTACATTCTCCCCATATCTGTGCAGGGGCTGGTTTAGCTCATTCGGCTAAATCGCTGGCTTTTAAAGCAGACCAAGCAGGCCAGCAGCACGGTTCGATTCCCGTACCAGCCTCCCCGGACAGGTGCCGGAATGTGGCGACTAGGGGCTTTTCACAGTAACTTCATTGAAGCCTACTCGTGACAATAAGCGATTTTCATTTCATTTCAGGTTTCCTCTGGGTACTCTAGTTTCCTCCCAGTCCAAAGATAATAATAATCATCTTTATTGGCATAAGTAGGCTTATGCCTACTTTACACTGTAACAAAATGAAATGAAATGAAATGAAAATCGCTTATTGTCACAAGTAGGCTTTAAATGAAGTTACTGTGAAAAGCCCCTCATTGCCACATTCCGACGCCTGTTCGGGTACACAGAGGAATAATTCAGAATGTCCAAATTACCTAACAGCATGTCTTTTGGGACTTGTTGGAGGAAACCAGAGCACCCGGAGGAAACCCAAGGAAACCCACGCAGTCACAGGGAGAACGTGCAGACTCCGCACAGACAGTGACCCAAGCCGGGAATCGAACCTGGGACCCTGGAGCTGTGAAGCAACAGTGCTAACCAATTCTACTGTGCTGCCCACATGAGCAGGTTAGATGGATTGGCCATGCTAAATTACCCTCTAGTGTCAAAAGATCTGTATGTTATGTTTAAGGGTTATTGGGATATAGCAGTGGAGAGGGTTTGGATGGAATACTCTCTCAAAGGGTCAGTGCAAACCTGATGGGCCAAATGGCCTCCTTCTGCACTGTAGGGATTCTATGAATGTTTCCAAAACTTGAGCATCTCTGCCTCAGATATTATCAAACGTTCTCTGAAAATATTTAAAGACCTCAACCTGAAATGCCCAGTATATGAAGATAGAATCATAGAATTTACAGTGCAGAAGGAGGCCATTCGGCACCGGCCCTTGGAAAGAGCACCCTACTTAAGCCCACACCTCCAACCGATCCCCGTAACCCAGTAACCCCACATATGTCACATCATGATGCATTTCTACTGTAAATCTAAAGAGTTGGATATTGTGGGATATTTGCATATAACGCAAATTAGTAAATAGTCAAGAATTTCATATGGCAATGGATTTCAAACACTTTAAAAATGATGAGTAAAATGAGACCTTTGATGCAGAAAGAAGAGTAATCTATCAAAAAACAAATAACATATTGTAGCATTTTTACCAGCAGATGCTTATAAATCAGCTTTGACTACTTGTCATACACTCTCAGATTCTTAGTCTTGACAGGTTAAATGATAGCAGGGCATTGACTGAACAAAGACATTGGTCCATTCAGATGGCACTGAGCTAAGAGTAATGTTCTATCAAGTAAGACCAGCAGCCAACAACAACCTGCCAGCCAAGACAGTTTGATTGCTGTTACTTTTGCCCTCTTCTCAATAGAAAAGGAGATTTGACAGTTGCTCATTGCTTACTGTAGCTCACTGTATTATTAAGATAATCAGAGCATATGCAATGCACTGACATATCAGTTCATGCTGCAGCATCTCACTGATATCTGATTTCTAACTTGAAGATAAGTGAATTATGTGCATAATTGTGGCTCATGTTCATTTGAACACTGTTCACATAGAATCCCTATAGTGCAGAAGGAAGCCATTTGGCCCATCAAGTCTGCACCGACCCTTCAAATGAACACCCTATCTAGGCCCAATTTCCTGTCCTTCACCTCTATCCCAACCCAACCTTTGGACACTTAGGGACAATTTAGCATGGCCAATCCACCTAACCCACACATCTTTGGACTGTGGGAGCACCTGGGGGAGACCTACGCAGAAACCCGTGGAGAATGCGCAGTCACCCAAGATCAGAATCGAACCTCGGTCTCTGCTGCTGTGAGGCAACAGTGCTAATCACTGAGCCACCATGCCGCCCCTGCTTCAATATTTTGCCTCAACATATTTTGCCTCAGTATCTGCCTCAATATTTTGTCCTGACTAAAGGAATGTGCAAATTCAATTATTTACTATTTAATCCGAATTATAATGTATTGCGGTCTTTGTTTCCAAAGAGATAAAAATTGAGTCAAATTTTGAAATTGTATTTTGTGCATATTTGAGACGATTAAGAAAATTTCATCACATAGGGTACTGAAAAATAGTTCTTCATAAAGCTATCCCTTAATCCCAGGAATCAACCTAGTGAAATGCTTCCAATGCTATTATATCCCTCTTTGAATAAAAAGACCGAACATGCATGCAGTACTCTGGGTGTGGTCTCACCAATGCCCTGTGCAGTTACAGGATCCATTAAAAAATCCATTAACAGTGGGAAACAGGGCGAATTGACCTCTCTTAAGAATTTTGTGGGATGCTTTATTTAGAAAGTGAAGTTAAGGATGGGCAGCAAATGTTGTCCTAACCTGCAACACCCCCACATCCAATGAAGGCATTTAAAAAAACAAGTGCATCCAGACCCCTCTGTAATGCAGCATTTGTAGTCTCTCAGCATTTAAATAATATTATGTTTTTATGATCTTCCGACCTAACCTCACATTTTCCCACATTATACTCCATGTGCCAAACGTTTCCCATTCACTTAACCTATCGATATTCCTATGCAGATTCTTTGGACCGTATTTTCATGGCCTGAGTTGAACTGAAATAGAGGTCGGTAGTCAGTAGAAATGGCAGCAATGGCAGGAATGTCATGTGACCAGTCCTCCCATCTTCATTTCTGGCAATAGTAATATTAGTGAGTGCCATGACCTCCGAGCTCGCCCACTCTCCTAAACAGGCCAATTAATCTCATTGAGGGCTAGCTGAAGGAAGACAAGGACCATGGAGACCAGAAAAATTTTGAAAGCTAAATATATATATTTATCATAGGTTAAAGGTCTTCCCCCATTGAAATGAAAGTTGCAGCAGCTCTCACAGGTCAGGGGGGAAGTCACTGTCACAAATTTTGCCAGTTCAGTTGAGGGGGGGGGTTAATTTCATCAACCTCCTGGTATAGTGTCGGCATCAGGCAATGGGCAAGTAAAATAAAAGCAGAATACTGAGAATGCTGAAAAATCTGAAATAAAAACAAAGTGCTGGATAAACTCAGCAGGTCTGGCAGTACCTGTGGTGAGAGAAACAGAGTTCACGTCTCAAGTCAAATATGACTCTTCTTTGAAACTCAAGGAACAAAGATGTTTGAACTCCACCTGAGCACCAGGAAAAGTACAGCTGGAAATAGGTGCTGCACTGCCAGAAATAAGGGCCATTGGGAATGTGGAGCTCCAGCCTGTAGAGGGCAGATTAGTCAGCATCAGGAGGTCAGAGAAGAGGAACGAAGGGTACAAAGGAGAAGGCGACATTTCCCTGAGAACAGGGTCCACAGTCAGAGGTTTAAAGAGACCTGTAGATGACTGAAAATCAATGCTGAAGGAAACTGTGACTCTCTAGGCAGATAGTCACAAACATCTGCGTCCTCGACCATGTCGACCTCTATGGCATCTCACAGGTGAGCTGCACATCGATGTAAAACCCAGCTGACCAATGCCCTCTTCACCAAGGCCGAACAACACATCAGCTTCACAACTGACTGGGTATGGCAGGCTCAGAAGATATTGGTCTCATAGCTGGATTGGTCTCAGTAAGAAGTCTTACAACACCAGGTTAAAGTCCAACATGTTCGTTTCAAACACTACCTTTCGGAGCACTGCTCCTTCCTCAGGTGAATGGATTGGTCTGGTTGTGCCTTGCAATACCCTCTTGCATGGGTTTCAGTCATTGTGATACTCCTTAAAGCGATTCTCTAGAGAGAGATGAGGATGGTGAGGCCCTGGAAGGATTTGGGGGGAGGAGGTAAGAGAGGAGGAAGAATTAGGAGAAGAGAGAGATGACACTGAACAGAGAGTTGACATTGCTGCACAAAGAGGTGATATATAAGGCAGCATGGTAATACAGTGGTTAGCACTATTGCTTCACAGCGCCAGAGTTCCAGGTTCGATTCCAGCTTGGGTCAGTGTCTGTGCAGAGTCTGTACGTTCTCCCAGTATCTGCATGGGCTTCCTCCAGGTGCTTCGGTTTCCTCTCACAAGTCCTGAAAGACATGCTTGTTAGGTGAATTGGACATTCTGAATTCTCCCTCAGTGTATCTGAACAGGTGCTGGAATGTGGCAACTAGGGGATTTTCACAGTATTTCATTGCAATGTCAATACAAGCCTACCCGTGACACGAATAAATTATTATTATTACTCCCGCCACCTACTCTTGCCACCCTCCCTTGTCTCCCTCACGGGTGCCAGGCCTCAGACTTCCCTATGTCATCTCAGCTCCTTCTGATGCAATGGAAGGCTTTGGCAGAAAATCTCAATCTCAGGGCAACCAACAGATTCAGTGAGGCGGTGGCAGAGTGGTATTGTCACTGGGCTAGTAACACAGAGTTCGGGGATTGGTGTTCAAATCCTACTACGGCAGATAGTGAAATTTGAATCCAATTAAATCTGGAATTAAAAGTCTAATGGTGGCCAGGAAACCATTGTTGATTGTGGTAAAACCCCATCTGGTTCATTATCGTCCTTCAAGGAAGGAAATCTTACCTGGTCTTGCCTGGTCCATATGTGACTCAAGATCCACAGCAATGGGGTTGACTCTTAAATGGCAGTTAAGGGATGGGCAACAAATGCTGGTCCAGCCAGCAATGACTACATCGCATGAATGAATAACAAAAAAATTGACGGCTGTTGTGGGTGTCTGAACAAGTCCCTCACTTCACCTGATCTTCATTTTGGCCTCCATAGCAATTAAGGGTTAACAAAATCTGAACTTCAGTCAGTTTCCCACTGGAGGTGGGTTTCTGATACAAAAACAGACCCATCTCCTGTAATGAAAATCCAACTCTTTGTGTCCTCACAATTTGCTGTCCCACCTATCTTCAGGCATGTGATGTTAATGATGAAAAGAATATGAAGTCAGAATAAAGCACTGTTCGAGGTCAAGTAGTCAGTTTCAACCTGCTATAAGATGGAGAATAGAATCAATGGCAAGGAATTTGTAGCAAGTTGACAGCTTCAGTCTTCTCATGTTTAACTGATCCAAGCAGTGTGACAACACACTGCCTGACCAAATAGATTGCCTTCACTCACATTCCCAGTATCTGCCATTTCCTGGATTCCAATGTATTTACGTTTTTTCTGGATGTCTGTGTCCATACCCCATTGACAGCCCTCTATCCTAGTATCAATCTCATGGAATTCTCAATTTGCCCTAGCACAGGGCTAAATCACTGGCTTTGAAAGCAGGCCAAGGCAGGCCAGCAGCATGGTTCAATTCCTGTACCAGCCTCCCCGAACAGGCGCCGGAATGTGGCGACTAGGGGCTTTTCACAGTAACTTCATTTGAAGGCTACTCGTGACAATAAGCGATTTTCATTTCATTTAATCATTGATTAAATGATTTTCTATTGTTGTTTCAATGTTCCCTTGCAAGTGTCTTTATCCCTATTTGGCTAATTATAGCTCATCGTTGTTGCAACAGTGATTTTTTTTATTTCTGAAGAATTTGTGCTCATTTATGAAGGAATTGTTCTCACATTATTCCAGCTACTTCTGAATTTTTATTGAACTCCCTTCCTTTCTGTACAACTTAACACCATTTGTTTCAACTCCTCCACCTCAATCATCAGACTGCTTTCCTGACATGCAATGTTGGACAAACAGAATTTTTTTCCTCTTTAATATTTCATAATAATTTTTGCTTTGGTTCCTTTGAACAAACTACATTCCTTAACCAATGTTTCATCCCTCTCCCTGGCAACCATTTGAGATTGAACCAGCCTGTTCATAGTGTCATATTTCACCTCGATGAATTTATGACCATGCATTTCCTCCCCCACTGAGGCCATTGCCTCAGCTCATCTTCTGCTGAAACAGTCATTCCAGCCACTGTTCCCTCGAGACTTGTCCATTTCTAACACACTCCTGGATTGCTTTTTAAAAATAAATTTAGAGGACCCAATTCATTTTTTCCAATTAAGGGGCATTTTTTGGTGACCAATCCACCTGGCCTGCACATCTTTGGGTTGTGGGGGCGAAACCCACGCAGACACTGGGAGAATGTGCAAACTCCACAGGGACAGTGACCCAGAGCCGGGATCGAACCTGGAACCTCAGCGCCGTGAGGTGGTTTGCAGAGGGGGAAAGAGACCTTTACAAAGAGTGGAAATATGTGTGCTGCCTTGCTTAATGTTTTGTGTGGTTTCATTATCAAATCGTGGAATGCTATTAATTCACTAGCAGTCATCAGATAACTAAGAAAAGCAGAATTTCCAATTCAATGGATGGAAAGGAAGGCGATATGTGATGGAGGGATTATTTGAGAACTAAGCGCGCCACATCTGATCCGGAGTGGAATAATAATAATAATAATCTTTTATTGTCACAAGTAGGCTTACATTAACACTGCAATGAAATTACCGTGAAAAGGCCCTAGTCGCTACACTCTGGCTCCTGTGCAGGTACAGAGAACTCAGAATGTCCAATTCACCTAACAGTACATCTTTTGGGACTTGTGGGAGGAAACCGAAGCCACCCGGAGGAAACCAAGCAGACACAGGGAGAACGTGCAAACTCTGCACAGACAGTGACCCAAGCAGGAATCGAACCTGGAATCCTGGTACTGTGAAGCAACAGTGCCAATCACTGTGCTACTGTGCCGCCTCCTTACAGTAATGTCATTATCAAAATGACACAGGATGAATTCGAGAAAATCTTTGCATAAGGTCCTGAAGGCCATGATGGTTTTCGAAATATTTTGATTGTAGTTCAAACTATCTTTGTGGAAGAACGTCATTGAATGAATTTAATTTGAATCACTGGTGTTGTTTTCTCACATTTCACCACAATGGCCACCTACACCACCACCAGAGGTTCACATTTTATATTCAGGTCGACCCCCATTTTTGAGCAATTTTTCATTCTTCAAAAGGTCAAATAATATGCTGTCATTTAGGGTACTTAAAGGCCAGAATTCTCAGGCCGTTCGCTGGCGACGGAATTCTCTGGCCCCGCCAGCAGCGCACCCCCATGTGTGGGTTACCCCGGCAGCACGGAGTTACTTCAGTAGGAATTCCCATTGACAGCAGCGAAAGCAGAGAACCCTTCCGCCAGCAAAAAGCACACCGCCTCCCACTGCCGAGAAACAGGCAGTTGGACAGCTGGAGAAACACACCCAAAGAAACTAAGAAAAAATGATTTTGCTTACACCATCTCTCACAGACAGTTCCAATATGAGGGCTGTGAAATATGAGGTTCTAATATCATGCCCCTCTGTCAGAGACTGAGAACCAAGAAATGTACTACATACTGCTCAAATTTCCATTCACTAGAATGGACATTACACACAATTTCAGCTGCTCCAATTAGAATGATAGCACCAATCCATCTATGGGGTTGTCAAACAAACAGAAAGAAGCATCTTGAAGGTCAGTGTTGTGTTCTGTGACATAACCATTGTAATGATGCACACAGAACATATAGTTGTTTCACTATAAAGATGATTTATTAACAAGCATATGGAAAAGATAACTGATGAACTATAATAAAGATGATGGCGACTAAATGAATTCAGATAATTCTCCCGGAGTTACTCTAAGTGTGTCTATCTTCGTGTGCGACTTACTACCAACTGGAGGGTTGTGATCACGTGATAGATCTCTGATACCACCTGCTGGTTGGAGGTCATACCGCTAACTATGTACACTGATCGACAACAATATACATTAATGTGTATATGCATATCAACACAGTTGGCTCAATCCTTAAATTATGTATATAAAACCAAAAGGTCATTTTTTTAATGTACCATAGCTCACAGAATATAAGTCAACCTTTGAATGTTCAAAAAATATTGTTGGAGGGGCAAAATTCCATTGTCCTAAAAATGAGAGCAGACTTTTTGATTCATCGTGATTAATCCATGTCTATACAAAGTAAAGCAGGCAACACCTAAACTGTCTGCTACCCATTGATTATAATGATTGTGGCATGTCGCCCACTGTTGTGCAGCTGTATGCCTCAGCGGGGGGTTTGTACAAAGCCAACACGACTTAAAGCTAACCTGCACACCTTAAATGCATTCTGGCTGCAGCAGAGACTGGAAATGGTAAAGGAGAAAAACTGGAGGATCCTGGGAAAATGGTGCAACAGGGCAGAGGGCATATGTTAAAATTCTCCAATGCAGCACTGGAGGTCTTGGTGGAAAGAAGTCCACTTCTCTTCAGTGGCCAGGAATACATTGAGGTCAATAACAGCGTTCTTCTCCTGAGGACATGGTTACAATGCCACAAGAAGTTCAATAACCTCACAAGAGTGGTCAAGGTCAGTACATACATCTTCATGTGCCATTTCCTTACAAATAAACCATAAGCCTCTCACACTGCTGCATCCATCATCTCCCAAAAATCTCTAATTCTGACTAATTTCACACATTCATAGACTCGTCTCACCTTACACACATAACCATGCTGAAAGGTGCACACTTAAACCTCACAGTTTGACAAACTGTCATCTATTCAACTGTGACAGGTGGCCTTAGCACCTGTAATTATGAAGTGCTTTGAGAGGTAGGTCATGAGACACATCAACTTTATACCTTGATCCACTGCAATCTGCATATCGCCAGAATCGGTCCACAGCAGACGCTATCTCCCTGGCCCTATATTGATCCCTGGAGCATCTCAACAGCAAGGACTCCTACGTCAGACTCCTATTCATTGACTACAACTCCACTTTAAACACCATAATCCCAGCCAAGCTCATATCCAAACTCCAAAACCTAGGACTTGTCTCCTCCTTCTGCAACTGGATCCCCGACTTCCTGACTCATAGACCACAATCAGTAAGGATAAACAACAACACCTTCTTAAAACTGGGGCCCCACAAGGCTGCGTACTTAGCTCTCTATTATTCTCCCTATACACACGCGACTGTGTGGCAAAATTCAGCTACCAGTTTGCTGATGATATGAACATAGTGGGTTGGATCTTGAACAACGATGAGCCAGAGTACAGGAGGGCAATAGAGAACCTAGTGGCATGGTGTAATAAGAACAATCTCTCCCTCAACATCAGTAAAACGAAGGGCGGCACGGTGGCACAGTGGTTAGCATTGCTGCCTACGGCGCTGAGGACCCGGGTTCAAATCCCGGCCCTGGGTCACTGTCTGTGAGGAGTTTGCATATTCTCCCCGTGTCTGCGTGGGTTTCACCCCCACAACCCAAAGATGTGCAGGTTAGGTGGATTGGCCACGTTAAATTGCCGCTTAATTGGAAAAATGAATTGGATATTCTAAATTTTTTTTTAAATCAGCAAAACGAAGGAGCTGGTCATCAACTTCAGGAAGCGAATGTCGTACACACCCCTGTCTGCATCAACGGAGCCGAGGTGGAGATGGTTGATAACTTCAAATTCCTAGGTACATACATCACCAACAATCTATCCTGGTCCACCCATGTCATGCTACGACCAAGAAAGCACAAAGTGCCAATACTTCCTCAGGAAACTAAGGAAATTTGGCATGTCTACATTGACTCTTACCAATTTTTACAGATGCAACATAGAAAGCATCCTATCTGGCTTCATCACAGCCTGGTATGTCAATTGCTTGGCCCAAGACCGTAAGACACTACAGAGAGTCATGAAAATAGCCCAGTCCATCACGCAAATCCACCTCCCACCCATTGACTCTGTCTACACCTCCCATTGCCTTGAAAAAAAAGGGCAGCATAATCAAACACCCCTCCCACCCAGGTTATTCTCACTGCCAACCTCTTCCATTAGGAAGAAAATATAAAAGTCTGAGATTCAAAAACAGCTTCTTCCCTGCTGATACCAGACTCTAGAATTGCCTTCTTATGGACTGAACTGATCTCTCTCCACATCTTCTCTACTGTTGTTAGCACTATTCTCTGTATGCTACACCCGATGTCTATGTCTATGTATTTACACTGTGCATTTATCATAAGTCTTGGGTTTTTTCATGCATGGAACGATCTGCCTGGACTGTAAGCAGAACAATACTTTTCACTGTACCTCAGTACACTTGGCAATAAATCTAAATCACCCATACACATTGCACCACATTCGCTGACATGTTTCTGATTCTTGCAGGACAGGTGGTATTTAACTAAGAACAGAAAAACCTAACCTTCGTGGGTGTGGATACATTACATTCCTCACCCCCATGAAGAATGAGGTTATGTTCCTACCTAAGCCATCTTCTCACATCCCAATTCACCCTCATCCTGCAATCTGTAATAATTTACAAGCCACAGAACGTATAGCGATGTATCAACTTCTTTGGCCCTTCCTTCATTCCAATACTACCATAGAACAGTACAGCACAGAACAGGCCCTTCGGCCCTCGATGTTGTGCCGAGCAATGATCACCCTACTCAAACCCACGTATACCCGTAACCCAACAATCCCCCCATTAACCTTACACTACGGGCAATTTAGCATGGCCAATCCACCTAACCCGCACATCTTTGGACTGTGGGAGGAAACCGGAGCACCCGGAGGAAACCCACGCACACACAGGGAGGACGTGCAGACTCCACACAGACAGTGACCCAGCTGGGAATCGAACCTGGGACCCTGGAGCTGTGAAGCATTTATGCTAACAACCATGCTACCGTGCTCCCCACCTTGCTACCCTTGCTTCTTCATGCATTCAGCTATCCAAGAACAATCACATGGTCAGACAGAGGTGTGAGAAGCTGAAATCATAGAAGAAGAGGCTAATGAGGAAGAAACACCATTACTCTGTCTCACTTGCATCCAGCAGTTCAGATATTAGCACTGTGCGAACTTGTGAGGGTAGCAAAAGGCTGGGACCTGCATGTGATGAGTCACCGGGTATATGTGAGTCGCAGCTATGCCAGGAGAGAAAGGATAACATGAGTGCCAGTTCCCTGAAGGACTACAGAGGACTGCAATGGAGTAATTGTTTGGCAGTGTATAGAATAAGATTGATCGACTACATACAGAAATGCTTTGTGCATTGACAGGCTTTCCAGAAAGCCTGCTGCCACTGTCGAAGAGCACTGAGGAGTCTGGTTTCAGCACAGGGCTTTGCATAGAGCTTGGAGCCCATACTGTCCACCATGGAAGCGGTGGGCAACACCATGAGCACGGTTGTGGTCCAGATTCTGGTGTAACTTGTGACAACCAATGTCTCACTTTTCATTGCAGCACAAGCAGAGGCCACCTAATGTCTCAGTGCTGCGGTGAAAGCTCAGACTAAGATCATGAAATCTCAGCTTGTTGCCATGCAAATACAGGCACTTAAAGGCGTTTGCAGAATTTTTCAGCAGTCCAGCAATCTGTCTTCCAATAGATTACAAAGATTGTTGAGGGAATGCCCCTGGGAATTGGCGCTGATTCCATGGTGCACTAACCTGCAGTCTTTTCTCAGAATGACAGCATTCATGTTCTCACCACTGCCACTCCGCCAATGCCCCTGTTGTTACCCACAGCCAGCCAGTCCAGACCCATTTCACCTTCATCAAGATGGTGCAGTCCAGTGCCACTTCTCAATTATCTTAAGGTCATCATGCTGTTTCTATCAATGAAAGCTAGCAGCCTTCCACCATGCTGCAACTATTAGGATAGCATCACAAAGAAACCCTAGGATAGTCAAACACAGGTCCAACACAGGCACTATGGGAATAAAACAGGATGATTTCTTGTTTATTTTATGGTGTATTGATTGTTTCGATGGACAAAATTATTGTAGAATTGTTGTTTTGTGCTAGTTTTTATTTCAGAATTGTGACCGAGTGCACTGTGATGGTTGATGGTCTCTAACAAAGGATCATAAAGTGTGGGACAATTGTTTAATGAAGTTGCACTCAAAGTTACCGGAGTGAAATGAGACTCTTTTGGATGGCTCATTTGGAATGTGAATGTGCTGGCTGCCTCCCCTCTTTCTTGTCCTGCTCCTGAGCTGCTCACTGTATGCTTGGTGGCAAGGGTTGTGCCATCTTGATGGTCAGGTTGCAGAGGATGCAGCAGACCACCATGAGTCAGCAAACTTTGATAAGTACTTAAGGACTGTTGAGGCAGCTAAGCCATTGCTTCAGCATCCCAATCATCTGCTCGATGATATTTCTCATGGTGCTGTGTCTCTCCTTGTGTGCAAACTGACTACATATGGTTGGATTACAGAATGGAGAAATAAGCTAACCCCCACTTTCCTCCGGTACCTAACAGCCACCCTCTAGCTTGGCATAGAGGCCAAAAGACAAATGGTACAGTGGACAGGTGCAGAATAAATACATCAACCAGGATTATATCAGACTGTTTGGGGTCATGCCCATGCTTTGGAGAACCAATGGAGAACTCCCATCAGTTCTATGGCAGAAGCCCAATGGAATTAAGTGCTTAACTGGCCACCTTCATGCCTTCCCCATGACTGAGGTCTCTTTCTGATGCTAATGCATCTTCATAGGCATTGGCTGCATTGTCCATGTCGTCCGCAAGGACTACAGGTCAGGTGACAAGAGGTTACATATTTCTGTGAGCTCCTCCTAGGTGAATTGTAGGTGACTCAGTCCTCATGGGTCAAGTGTAAGCAAGAGAAATGCTCCAGGAAAGCCCCTTCTCTCCCTCCTCCTCTCCCCTCTACAAGCAACTATTTGTAAATTCATTTACGGGATGTGGGCGTGGCTGGTTAGGCCAGCATTTGTTGCCCTTCAGAAGGTGGTGGAGTTGCCTTCTTGAACTGCTGCAGTCATTGAGGTGTAGGTACACCAACTATGCTGTTAGGAATGGAGTTCCAGGATCTTGCCCCAGCGACAGTGAAGGAACGGCGATATATTTCCCAATCAGGGTGGTAAGTGACTTGGATGGGAACCTCCAGGTGGTGGGGTTCCCAGATATCTGCTGCTCTTGTCCTTCTAGATAGTAGTGGTTGTGGGTTTGGAAGGTTCTGTCAAAGGAACCTTGGTGAGTTACTGCAGTGCATCTTGTAGATGGTACACATGGCTGCCACTGTTCACGGTGGTGGAAGGTTTGAATGTTTGTGGAAGGAGTAGCAATCAAGTGGGCTTCTTTGTCCTGGATGGTGTCGATCTTCTTGAGTGTTGTTGGAGCTGTATGCATCCAGGCAAGTGGAGAGTATTCCATTACACTCCTGACTTGTGCCTTGTAGACGGTGGACAGTCTTTGAGGTGAGTTACTCGGGGTAGGCTTCCTAGCCTTTGACCTTTGGTAGCCACAGTATTAATATAGCTAGTCCATTTCAGGTGCTGATCAATGGTAACCACCAGGGTGTTCATTATATTCTTATTTGCTGCCTCTGCACTATCTCCATTTCATGGTGCTGTGTAAGGTGACTACTACCCCCAGCACCTATCTCTGGAAGCAAATTATGGCTGGACGGTGGTTAACACTGCTGCCTCACAACACCAGGGACCCTGTTTCAATTCCAGCCTTGGGTGACTTGTATGTGTGGAGTTTGCACTTTCTCCCTGTGCCTGTGTGGGTTTCCTCCCAGAGTCCAAAGATGTGCAGGTTAGGTGGATTGGCCATGATAAATTGCCCTTAGTGTCCAGACATGTACAGGTTAGGTTAAGGGGATAGGGCAAGGAAGTGGTCCTAGGTTCTCTTTCAGACAGTCAGTGCAGATTCGATGAGCTGAATGGCCTCCTTCTGTGCTGTGTGAATCCTCTGGTTCCATATGGGGAAGGGTCCTCCATGTAGCTTCGTGTATATTCTGCTGTGTGTTTTTAAGACAAGGTGAGGTACAAAGTGGCAGCACTGGGCTCAAATCAGCGTTGCACACAAACAAATTTTGAAATCGGCAAACTTTGTATACTTCTGGCTCATACACACACTAACACTAAGATGGTGTTTAACAGGTATCACAATGGAAGTGAGCTCGAGCAGTGAGGATTCCATTTTCATCCCAAAATGACACCAGCATTACATACGTTATACATACAAATTTTGTAGCCTCTGATAAAGACAGATGAGATTAATGAAGGACATACAAGGCATTAAAATTCCCACACTAGGAAGAAAGCACTTGCATGTACATAGCACTGTTTCGTATAGCAAGGCACTTTGCAGCCAGTGGGTTGTTTTCAGTTGCACTGTTAAGTTAATGAATGTAACAGCCAGTTTGCGCAGAGCTCAGTCCAAACAAGTCAAAAATAAAAGGACTAGATAATCAGTTTTTGGTAGCTTTAATTGAGAGATTTATGCTAGCCAGGATACTGGGAAAACTAACTGCTCTTCTTTGAATAATGTTCTCATGAGGAAGCAGACAAAAAAAAGGTCAAAACCCACTAATCCAAAACGTGTTACTGTATGTAAACCGATATGTTGCTGTTACTTAATATTCATGAACATTCAACATCAAATAGTTAGATTGATCATTTTAACTTTCCACAATGGTATAAACAGCATATTGTAATTTCTATGCATTATATAACCTGGATGCTTCGCCATTTCATTCCATGGATAGGAAGATCAGACAGGCTGTCTAAGGATGGATATTCTGATACTGCATGTTTTACATCAGCGGAAAAAGCTCCCTTGGAGCCTGCATCATGACAAAAAAAAACGTAATTTCTATTCTAGTTTGTACACATTTGACCAAGTTGAATTTCTATAAGCTTTGATACTGGGTACATTCACTGCCAAGGTCCAGTATTGAGGGACAGCACCAGCATTGAAAATAGTCAGGCTCACCAAGACGCAATAATTATAACACAAACCTGACATCAGTAAACCACACAAACAGGTGAATAGGAACAAAATGGGAAAGTAGAAAAGGGTTTAGCAGCCACCACAGGAACATGCTTTTGGGACATAGCATGAATGAGAGGTAGTAATATATTAGGGCAGCACGGTAGCACAAATGGATAGCATTGTGGCTTCACAGGGCCAGAGTCCCAGATTTGATTCCCTGCTGGCTCACTGTCTGTGTGGAGTCTGCACGTTCTCCCCATGTCTGCGTGGGTTTCCTCCGGGTGCTCCGGTTTCGTCCCACAGTCCAAAGACATGCAGGTTAGGTGGATCGGCCATGATAAATTGCCCTTAATGACTAAAAAAAGGTTAGGAGGGGTTATTGGGTTACGGGGATAGGGTGGAAGTGAGGGCTTAAGAGGGTCGAGAGGGCCGAATGGCCTCCTTCTGCACTCTATGTTTTATGTGACAACTTAATTTTTGCCAATTTATTCAAGGACAAATAGTCACTGTTATAAGCGTTTCATAGTCTGTTAAATTGGTAATTATCATCTTATATCTGAACACTTCTTATTGGAACATTTTATTAGAGCACTTGACCAATAAAATCAATAAACTTTGATCACCAATAGCCTACTTATCTAATATTTACCTTTTACCATTTCAAAACTGTGGTAGATAATTTATTACCAGGTACACACTGATGAACAGTGAGACGGCAGCAATTCTCCAAGCCACTCAGGCATGTAACGAGCTAAAATTGGAGTACGAATTTGATAATCCAATTATATTTGTCATTAGAAAATTATGATGGATTACCATCATGATGAGTTATTTTGAAAGTCAAATTTGCATTGCAAATACATTGTTAATAAAATGTCAGTGCTTTTCCAGTTTATCAGCATCACTGTCATTTTTACTAATAATCGGTTCAAAGCACAGTTGCTAGGGTGAAATTCAATTATTGGAACAGTTAGGGCTGTACTGTCTATTAGCACTGGTTCACATCACTGCACATAACCACAGCTTACAGCTTCAGGCATTGTAGAACAGAACCCAATCATTTTATTTTTATTCAGAATTTATGTACCTAATAACAAAGTTGCAAATTACGATAATGAATTGTCACCAAACTCCGCTGTTAAGTGTTGATTCTTAACACTATCTTTTTACAATTCTTGGACTTCTACAAATCTTACTTTAAAATGCCACAATTTCTTTCAAAGAAATAACAGTCCAATTTTCCTTGGGGATAAATCTTCTATTTGTAGCCCTGTTTCAGGTGGATGATGCGCAGGCCTCATTATAACGTGCACCATGCATTTCACAATGTGAGTTGATGGCAAAAATGACAGGGTGAGCTGAGATAGAGGAAAACTCATTTCTGTAAACCGTCTCAGTGAGGAGAAACAGATTTAGGAGGCATAGTTACTAATATGGGAATTCACACACAGCAAAGGAAACCTTGACAAAAAAACTTAGGGCGGATTTAACAGCCACTTTGGGTGCGGCGCTGATCTGTGTGCGCCGGTTAAATCATGGGAGTGGCCAAAATTGGGATCCGTGCCGAGCGCAAATTGGTTTGCTATCTAGCCGGCCCGCTACGGTTGGCGGGTTCCTGATCCCTCCTAGATGTGAGGAGACACCAACAGACACCAATTATGGCCAATCTCCATCTCATTAATGAGATGGAAGCCCAATCTAACGGCCTCCTAGGAACTAACTGGCTCCCCAGTGAGAGAGAGGTCTCACAATCGCCGTTTAGCACTCCTGTTTAAAAACAGGAACCTAGCATAATGGCTGCTGAGAGGATCAGAGGAGGTGAGTAACCATTTTCATTTTCGTTGATGCAGCCTGATGTACCATCAATTCGACTCAAGACACAATTAGGATCCGAACTGTGGCTTTAATCAGCTAGTTGTTAGCCCGGTGGTCGACTACAGAGAATGGCCGACCGCCGGGAACTCTGGGTACTTATACCCCACCTCAATGGTGGGGCCTACTTGCCTCTCGACCAATTGGAGAGCAGACACATGACTAGTCCCAACCAATCGGACGAGAGGCACATGACCAGCCAGAGCCAATGGGAAGCCAGTGCTCTGCACCAATGGCAGTGCTCATATCCGTACCACCACATTCACTCCTTGTGGAGAAAGAAGGCGGGGGGGGGGGTGTAAGTGGGAGAGGGGGGGGGGGGGGGGGGGTCCGAGGACTGGTGGTATGAGCAGCGAAAATCGATAAGGGTGGGCTGCCCACTCGCTCGTGGCAAAACAATACTACTACTAAAAACAATAGAATACACAAAAATGTCCAAAGAAAAGTCCCATGGCCGCATCAGATGGAGACGATCAGCCTGTCAGGTGCCCGTGGTGTTCTGGTGGACCGTCGCAGTGGAGCCGGTGACGTCGGGCCGATGGTCGTCCTTGCCTCCGGGAGCGTTGGTCGTAGATGTGTCTCCGTACCCCGGGCCGGTGGTGGAGACGCTGTAATCGGGGAAGAGGGGGCATGTGCGCTGGGTCGTGGGGGCGCGGGGGCGCTGGGGGCAATTGGGGTTGGGGGGGGGTGTTGATGTAGGAGGAGAAGGCTGCACGCCGGCAGGTGCCAGGTCCCGAAGCGAGACCGTATCCTGCCGACCGTCGGGATATTCCACGTACGCATATTGCGGGTTGGCGTGCAGTAACTGGACTCGCTCAACCAACGGGTCGGATTTGTGCACCCGCACATGCTTCCGGAGCAAGATGGGCCCGGGAGTGGCCAGCCAGGTCGGGAGAGGGGATCCTGAGGACGACTTCCTGGGGAAAACAAGAAGACGTTCATGAGGTGTTTGATTAGTGGTAGTACAGAGGAGAGACCGGATTTAATGCAGGGCGTCGGAAATGAATTCTTGTCAATGGGGAATCGGGAGATCTCTGGACCGTAGTGCCAGCAGGATGGTCTTCCAAATGGTGCCATTTTCCCGCTCGACCTGACCGTTACCCCGGGGGTTATAACTGGTCGTCCTGCTAGAGGCGATGCCCCTGCTGAGCAGGAACTGACGCAGTTCGTCACTCATAAAAGAGGACCCCCGGTCGCTGTGGATGTACGCGGGGTAACCGAACAGGGAGAAGATGGATAGGACGGCCTTTATGACGGTTGTTGTGGTCATGTCGGGACAGGGAATGGCGAAAGGGAAGCGAAAGTATTCGCCGATAACACTCAAGAAATAAGTGTTACGGTTGGTGGGGGGGAGGGGACCCTTGAAGTCTATACTAAGACGTTCAAAGGGGCGGGATGCCTTGATCAGATGCGCTCGTTCGGGGTGGTAGAAGTGCGGTTTGCACTCGGCGCAGACATGGCAGTCCCTGGTGATGGTCCTGACTTCCTCGACGGAGTAGGGCAGGTTGCGGGTCTTAATAAAATGGCAGAAACGGGTGACTCCTGGATGGCAGAGATCCGTGTGTAAGGAGCGGAGGCGGTCAATCTGCGCGCTGGCGCAGGTACCGCGGGATAGGGCATCGGAAGGCTTGTTGAGCTTCCCAGGACGATACAAGATATCGTAGTTGCACGTGGACAACTCGATCCGCCACCGCAAGATCTTGTCGTTCTTGATCGTGCCCCTCTGTGCATTGTCAAACATGAAAGCTACTGACCGTTGGTCTGTGAGGAGGGTAAACCTCCTGCCAGCCAGATAGTGCCTCCAATATCGCACAGCTTCGACTATGGCCTGTGCCTCCTTTTCCACCGAGGAATGGCGGATTTCGGAAGCGCGGAGGGTTCGTGAGAAGAACGCCACGGGTCTGCCCGCTTGGTTCAGGGTGGCCGCCAGAGCTACGTCAGACGCGTCGCTCTCGACCTGGAATGGGAGGGACTCGTCGATAGCATGCATCGTGGCCTTTGCGATATCCGCTTTGATGCGGCTAAAGGCCTGGCGGGCCTCCATCGACAGGGGAAAGGAGGTGGACTGGATGAGGGGGCGGGCTTTATCGGCGTAATTGGGGACCCACTGGGCGTAATATGAGAAGAAGCCCAGGCAGCGTTTGAGGGATGCGTTCGGGATCGGGGCCTATCACTCCGTTACGCACTACGTAGCCAAGGATGGCTAGACGGTCGGTGCTAAACACGCACTTATCCTTATTGTATGTTAAATTAAGGTGTTTTGCGGTTCGGAGGAATTTTTGGAGGTCGATGTCGTGGTCCTGCTGGTCGTGGCCGCAGATGGTGACGTTATCGAGATACGGGAAGGTGGTCCATAAATCGTGCTTGTCGACCATTTGGTCCATCTCCCGTTGGAAGACCGAGACTCCATTTGTGACACCAAATGGAACCCTGAGGAAGTGGTAGAGGCGCCCATCTTCCTCAAACGCGGTGTACTTGCGGTCACTCGCGCGGATGGGGAGCTGGTGGTAGGCGGACTTAAGGTCCACCGTGGAGAAGACTTTGTACTTCGCGATCCTGTTAACCAGGTCGGAAATACGGGGCAGAGGATACGCGTCCAGCTGCGTAAACCTGTTGATGGTCTGACTGTAATCGATGACCATCCGGTTTTTCTCCCCAGTCCGAACTACCAGCACTTGGGCTCGCCAGGGTCTGTTGCTGGCCTCGATAACTCCTTCCTTAAGGAGCCTCTGGACCTCAGACCCAATGAAGGTCCGGTCCTGGGGACTGTATCGTCTGCTCCGAGTGACGACAGGTTTACAATCTGGGGTGAGATTAGCAAACAAGGAATGGGGGTCCACTTTGAGGGACGCGAGGCTGCAAACAGTAAGAGGAGGAATAGGGCCGCCGAATTGAAAGGTCTAGCTCTGCAGGTTGCACTGGAAGTCCAGGCCCAAGAGTGCCGGAGCGCATAGACGGAGGAGAATGAGGAGCTTGAAGTTTTTGAAAACCCTCCCCTGGACTTTGAGGTCCTCTATGCAGCACCCAGTGATTTGGACGGAATGCGAACCTGAGGCCAATTCAATTTTATGTTTAACTGGGTGGATGGGGAGCACGCAGCATCTTACCGTGTCGGGGTGGACGAAACTTTCCGTGCTCCCGGAGTCCAGCAGGCATCTCGTTTTGTGTCCGTTGAGCTGAACCGTTGTTGTAGTCTTGGCGAGCGTGCGTGGTCGCGACTGGTCGAGTCTGATGGAAGCCAGTCGTGGTGAGAGTTCCAGATGCTCCTCAGTGGCTCGGAAACTCGGCCGAGTTCACGACGGCTTTGCCGATTTTTTACGGTTGCGGAGAATTCCGCCCCACATGTATCACGTATAACATGTTTTAGCTGTGAACATTTAAACCCTCATTGTCCCAAGCTACAGGTGGTGCACTCCATCCCCCCTCAGTGCCCGCTCAGTGATCCTCAATCTTCTTAAACTTCCGTGCACCGCCGGTACGTCTAGATAGCATCCCCAGAATACACATCAGAGGTGGAGGCAGCCTGTTGCTTTCCGCATCCTATGGCCTTTGATGCCCTCGGTGGGCTCCTCTGGGGATGTCTGGCGGAGGGCCCTGGTCGACTTACAGGTGTCACTGATGTTGCCGTGCCATCCTGTTCTGCCTGCTACCCTTGAGACGCGCCGGTGTCAGGATGGGGGTATTCCGCTGAGGTGGAGACCGCCTTCGTCCTTCCTGGTGAAGGCACGGGGTTGGATTCCCGCACTTCTTCCTCCCAGATGGTTCTCATGGGACCTAGAGGTCGCCATGGGATGAACAGGCATAAGGAGTGAGCTGCAGAGGCCTCTATGTCATCCGGCTCAGCTACTCCTGGCACCTTCCCGCTGTCTGCAACATGGTTTTGACGCCATTGGTGATTCTCCTCAGTGACTAGGGCATGCTCCGGAGAGCTTCCGCAATGTCCACCTGCTTCTGGGCCACGCTCTACAGTGCATCAGCAATGACCATCTGTATCTGGGACATGTCCCTCAGCAAATGGGACATGCTGTCGAGGCCCTCAGCCATGGTTGACGCAGATTGCGCCAGGCCTTGGACACCACCACTCAAGATTCTGACCTTGTGCTGCGGGCTTTCCACTGCGGTCGGCACCCTAACCGTGTTGGCATTGGTGCCACGTATTGTGGGCATCATCTCCTGGACCTGTTGCCTTTGGGACTCAATCAGCTATCCACTCACCAGAGTGTCACTGACATCCCCTTCTGAACTCACAGCCATGTCCTAGTGTCTGCATCAGCTCTGGAATAACCTTGCCCAGACTCGGCATCTGACTGGGACTCAGCTGAGTCCTGGGATCCAGCAGATCTCCAACTGCTGACTACTCAGATGTTCCTGCCTCCACCTGATATGCATCAGCACTGTATGGTTCTCACCATTGTGCCCAGAAGCCTTTCCACGAGTGTCGCTCATCGAGATGTGCATCTCTGCACTGGTGAAGGGTGGGGATGACAATTGCGATTCCTCGATATGGTCTCCTCGGTGCTCTCCTCCGAAGTATTCTCTTGGGTAGTGGGGGGGGGGGGGGGGGCAGGGAGGGACAGACCGCGAGAGGAAACCGGCCCGGCCCCTTCAGATGTAGAAATTGCGAGACAATGGACACATGGTCAGTGAGAGGGAAGGATCATTTTGTCTGGCATGAACAATTCATTTGAGGTAGGTCATCTTAGTGAAGGGACAGTGGAGCCTCATCTCTGCAGGGCAAGCCAACCTTGCTGTCACTGACTACTCTCTCCTTGAACAGCCCCGCGATGTCCCGGGCCCGTTCCTCATTAGATGTGAGGGCTCTGATGTCCGAAACCCCGCCACCCGTCTGGGCTGTTTCCAGTCTATTACAGGCTAACTTCTCCTGCGGGGGCAGAGAGATGGCATAGTGAGCCGCACACTTGATGCATCAGGGGAGGTCTATGGCAGTGGCATATTTGGGCTCTGCTCCTGGACATGGAGGGGTTGTGCTGGTGGGTGCCACGTTATGCTGGAGCACAGGCGCTGTATGTTGTGGGGGTGGGAGTGGATTCCAGCCACTGAATTGTTGTGGTGGGGGGTGTCAGGGGTCAGAGGGGGGGGTGACAGGCAGGTCTGATGCCTGTGGAGGTTGTTGGTCTCCTTTCTGCATTGGACATGGTCATGCTGCCCAAACAGATGACCGATGCTACTGTCTCCCAGGCAGTATTGATGGCCCGGTTGCTCGTTCTCCAAACCCCTCGGGGGAACTGGGTGTCCCATCTTGCATCCACGGCATCCAGGCAGCCTGGGCAGGTCGGCATCCCCGAAGTGTGGAGCAGGTCGACATGGTGCCAAGGCCGTGTACTACCTGGGATCTGGTTCGGAGGGAGCGGTTTATGAGCAGCTCCCTTTGTTAGGAGCTGCCAGACGCGGTCCAGGCGAATCAGCCAATGAGACAGCCAGTACCTCTCTGAAGCTCATGGGAGATCATTTCCGGCACTAAGTATCGTTAAATACAGGCCATGGCCTTGCTGGCCCAGCTATCGGGAAGTGCCTGGGAAGTCGTGCCTGATACAGCACTTCGACCTTTTCCCATCAAATGGCGCCCATACTTCGTGTTCTATGCTCTAAAGGTAAAGATGTGAGAAGGTGAGAGCAGCTATCATTTCAGTGATGTTTTCAGCCAATTAATGGAGAAGTTGGAAGGCAGAGAAATAACCATAAAGGATTCTAATAGTCGAGAAATCTATGTACCTGAGCAAAGAAGCACAACATTATGTCGCCTGGAGGGGAACATTAATATAATGTGAATGGTGAGGTGGCTAGGTTTTAACATTGGATGAAAGTGTAAGACCACAGATTCATCAGTGCAATGGTAATAATCATTGGTGCATGAATTTAACAAGTCTATTCATCTATTAAACTAGCGTGAAGCTGGTTGATTATTATACTGAGAGATAGAGATGTTGTGGAGTGAAGAAGGATGAAACACAGCAAGGTAGTAGGGAGTCCAACAAACTCCTCTTGAATTATGCAATATTATAGACCCTCAAATAATCTCAGCCACTCCATTGCTATATTAACTATTTGAGCACATAACAAATAATTTCTAGTTCATGAATTTATTATGAATTTTACATCCATTAATACACACCTTAATTCAGCTCCTACAACTAATATCTAGCTAACATTTATATAAGCTAGTGCTAAAGCACATAGCAAGTTGGAAATCACAGTGTGGTATTTAAATACTGATGTTTCTGCACCCATCTAATCCCACTTTCGGGTGTATTAATTAAAAGATCAGTTTTTGCATTCAGCATGTTCATTTATACTGATTGAGTAACATGTTATTACACAGAAAGGAGCCTTTTCCAGTTCACTGCCACCAATACTCATCATTAAGTATAAGACAAAACCTTATAATACACAGCAAGAAACATCACAAGATCATGCGCTCAGTGACCAATTTTCAGATGGCCTTCCAGGTCGAGGGGGAAATGTTTTGTTCTGTTTTAACCAGCTTTTCCAAGAGCTCTTCATACTTGGGTTGAGACAATGCATGATTGGCCAAGCAAGATGCCATAATGCTCACGAGGCCCACGGGGATACTATGATTGATCTCCCCATGGGGCTCATGGAATATGAGCTTCCCTGCCTGCAAGTGGGCAGAGGCCCATCCAGCTGGAACTTGTAGGAATTGTGTATAAAGGCTGGCCGGACAGGGCATGATGTCCTAAAGGGATTGCGTTGTATGTATAGTTTACTGCCATAGCAGCCTTTAACCGACCTCAAGATCTACGTTCTTTTTACCACCAGCTTCCTGGGTCTTAATACTGGCGATGAGGTAAATGGAAAACGTGAACACTTTCTGGCTATCTAGCCACTCCGGGAGTTTGCCATGCAGCAACATGCAGAACGACTTTTAAAAATGGTGTCTTTTAGGAAACTGGAGGCCTTTGACACAGGCCTGGAATTTTGGGTTCAGTACACAGATCAGATGAGGTACATCTTCCAGGCGAATGGCAACTTGAGAGAGAATTGGCAGAAGGTAATCTTCCTGACAGCTTGCGGGGCTCCAACCTTCATCATTATAAAGAGCCTCACATTCATTTAATTAATTAATTGCATTGGTGTCTGAACATTGCAACTCGAAGCCTTCAGTAATTATGCAACGGTACCAGTTCAACACTGCTATACTGCGGAAACGTGGAAAAAAACATTATCCATAATGTTGCTCAACCTCCAAAACGGGCTCCATGGGCATCGCAGGGAAATGCCAGAATGTCTAGGTCACCTCCACAGCAAGAACCAAGGGTACAATACCGCTTCTGGGAAGCCGCCACAGACCAGCAGGACAACTTCCCTGAAGACAAGGGGAGTTCCGGTAATATTAATCCGGCATGTGGACACAGAGCACACGGCAATCAAGCCGCATTAGAGAGTCAATAGAGAGTGCTCTGGATAGACGATGACGTCATCCTGAGCCAGGGCCTTACACGTGGCCCCACCGAAGGAGGACAACATGATGCAATTGAACTGCATCACGGTCCCGAAGGTGGTGCCAATTCAGGTTAAACTGCAGGTGACTGGTGATAGATATGGACACAGGGCCACAGTCTCCATCATTGGTCAGCAGACCTTGCACTGACTCTGCACAGAAATCCTGTCACTCAGCCTGCAGAACACCAAGGCCAAATTTGTGACTTAAAATGGGGAAACTGCTGAGCATCATAGGAACGACCATGACCCTGGTAATCTGCGGGCAACAGACTATCAATCTACTTTTGGTCATGATGCAAGAGCCACAACCTACCTGTTGGGGTGTGATTGGCTTTGAGTATTCCACTTCAATTGGCAGCAGATTTTCCAGATGGGCATCGGAAATCTGGATGAAGCCCTGGGAAAATATCCAGAGGTGTTCCAGGAGGGCCTGGGCAAGATAAAGGGGGCCAAGGCATGCATCTACATGGACCCAGAGGCCTGACCAGGTGCTTCAGCGCACCCAGTTCCCTACACCTTGCTCACCAAAGTAGATGTTGAATTGCAGTGCCTGGAAAGTTTGCGCATCACACAAAAACAGAATATACTGGACAATCCCAGCAGGTCTGACAGCATATGTGCAGAGAAAAGGGAGCTAACGTTTTGAGTCTGGATAACGCTTTGTCAAAGCTGGAGAGAACTGGAAATAGAGTCAGATTTACACTGTAGTGGGGGGAGGTGGGGCTGGATAGGGGGCCAGCAATATGTGGAGACTGACAAAGATGTCGAGGACAGAAGACAATGTAAATGGAGAAGATTAAGGCGAAGAAAGGTGCTGATAGTGGCACATAAAGGGATTAGAATGTGTCAATGGCAGAACTAAGGTGAGCAGTGTGTCAAAGGGCATCTAGGAACGGATGGCCCAAGTGGGGTGGGGGGAGGGAGAACAATGGTGAGTGAAATAATGGAAGAAATAAAAATAAATTGATAGAAATAATGGATAGAAATAAAAACGGGGTGAAGGTGGTGGAGAGAGTTCACAGTTTGAAGTTGTTGAACTCAATGTTAATGCTGGAAGGCTGTAACGTGCCTCATCGGAAGATGAGATGATGCTCTTCCAGTTTGCTCTGGGCTTCACTGGAATATTGCAGCAGGCCAAGGACAGACATGTGGACATGAGAACAGGGCGGTGAGTTGAAATGGCAAGTGACACGAAGGTCTGGTCCTGCTTGCGGATGGAGCGGAGGTGTTCTACAAAGCGGTCACCCATTCTGCATCTAGTCTCTCCAATGTAGAGTAGACCACATTCAGTGCAGCAAATGCAATAGACCAGATTGAAACACTGCCTCACTTGAAAAGAGTGTTCAGGGCCTGAGGTAGTGAGCAGGGAGAAGGTAAAGGGGCAGATGTTACACCTTCTGCGATTGCATGGAGGAGTGGACCAGGGTCTTGTGGTGGGAACGCAAAATGCTGACAGGGGGAGTGAGGGGAAAATGTGTTTGGTGGTGAAATAATGCTGGAGTTGTCAGAACTGGTGGAGGATGATCCTTTGAATGCGGAGGCTGGTCGGGTGAAAAGTGAGGACAAGGGGGACCCTATCCTGGTTATGGGAGGGAGGAGAGGGGGTGAGGGCAGAGGTGCAGGGGATGGGGCAGACACGGTTAGAGAGTCCTGTCAACCACAGTGGGTGGAAACCACGATTAAGGAAGAATGAAGACATATCCAGCAACACCATTTTGGAAAGTGGCATCATTAGAACAGATGCAACAGAGGTGAAGGAACTGGGAGAGTGGGATGGAGTCCTTACAGGATGTGGGGTGTGAAGAGCTGTAGTCGAGGTAGCTGCGGGAGTTGGTAGGTTTGTAATGGATATTAGTGGACAGTCTATCCCCAGAAATTGAAATAGAAAGGTCAAGGAAAGGAAGGGAATTGTCGGAGATGGACCATGTGAAAGCGATAGAGGGGTGGAAATTGGACGAAAATTAATAAACTTTTCCAGGACCAGACGGGAACATGAAGCAGCACCAAAACAGTTATTGACGTACTGATAAAAAGAATTGTGGGATGGGTCCGGAGTAGGACTGGAACAAGGAATGTTCCACATACCCCATAAAGAGAAACACAAAACTGGGGCCCATGCAGGTACCCAGAGCCACACCTTTTGTTTGGAGGAAGTGAGACATGTTCAGGAGAAATTGTTCAGTGAGAAGACAAGTTCAGCCAGACGGAGGAGACTGTTGGTGGATGAGGATTGTTCATAGAATTCACAGTGTAGAAGGAGGCCACTTGGCCCATCGAGTCCACACCGGCTCTTGGAAAGAGCACCCTACCCAATGTCAACACCTCCATCCTATCCCCATAACCCAGTTACCCCACCCAACACTAAGGGCAAT